>NC_134463.1:100542656-100910156 GCF_047948215.1 Lycorma delicatula | reverse complement strand
GTAACTAAGCTAGAAGTCTAATGTAATATACAAGTGGGACGAGGTAAGGGAACGACGAGGAGGGGGGAAGTCTATGGTAGCTAGCCTATGTGGAAAAGAGGCGTGCTATAATACATCATCTTGCTGTGTTTGCGCGATGAAGCTGTAATAAGTACAGACTCCATTGAATCTCAGCGGCTTGGAACAGTTGCCGCGAGCGTACAGTACAGTGGATGGAGGGTTTTAAGTCCCGACAGTACGCGCGATGCGGGGACCTCTCTCTGTCTATTTTTCTAACTATTTATCTCCTTCTTTCTCCCTACTACTCCGTTCTATAATACTGACATGACACGGGGAGAGAGAGAGAGGGGCTGGATATAGCACACGGGAAGTCGCGAACGATTGCGTCGACGAGAGGGGGGACCTTGCCATCAGTATTCACTAACCACGTGAAAAAACAGTCTGCTTTAACATCGTTAACAGTTGATGCATTATATTGATGAATTGACAGATATAGTTCGTTTCGCTTCGCGCTCTTATTAAATGTATTATATTATTGTACTTACTAATAACATATATTTAATTTTAAAATGGAATTATAATTACGGTAATTTGTTTAAAATATTAATCGTTAACAAATATTTATTATTTAAATGTTTATACAGTGAATACAATGTTTATTTTTGTGAATACTTCATACAAATTATGATAATTAATTACTACAGAAATATGGAGGTAAGTCGTACGTATAATAAAATTCCAAAAATTCATTAATTTTGCTTAAATTATAGATTATCCGTCTACCTACTCGCACTTCTAAAAGTGATATTTTTTTGGCGTATTTAAACAATAGTAATTTATTTATAATAGTTAAAGTAACTTTTATTTACAAAAACTTAAGTGCATTTCAAATTTACTTTTTTTTGCTGAATTTATAAAACGATTAAGCGATAAAAATATTAACATTTATTGTTGTGATAAATTTATGAAATTAATTTATGTATTTTTCTATTAATAGTAAATCACATATTACTTAAAACATTGTTTTGTTTTTATAACTGATCGATAAAGTTTTATTCGAGGCAAGACGATCGAGAAGTTTACAAAAACAACGGCCTATACGAAAATGCTTTATAAAGAAACAGATTAAAAATTGTATTTCAAACTTTGGTATCCCTAAAATAAAACTTGCAACGTTGGTTATAGTCAGTAACAAGCAGTATAATATTTCTCCTATGTCTTATAAGCTAAATACAATTCTTTTTTTTTTTAATGTGTACGTTGTAATCTGTTCTACTAGTGAACAATAAGCAACCCCCCCACGGCCCAAGTGCAACTGTAGTCTTGCACAGACTCAGGCCGATCATCCCTAAGACGTATGGTTAATTGAACCATAACCACCAAAGTACATCGGTAACGAAGCATAGCCACCAAAGTCATCGGTAACCATCGTTTAGTATTCAAATCCTTATAAAATTAATTAGCTTTTGCTAGGATTTGAACCTCGGAACTTTTGACTTCGAAAATCAGCTGTTAACCGATTTGCGAGGACAAAGTCCAGGCAGGTGGGCCACATACAATTAATAAGATTAGTTTTGTTTAGCTTAATTTAAACATACTGATTATGAAATGAACACAATTTATAAAAGTGAATTGCAGTTTTTTTTTTTTTTTAATTAAGAGATCTTATTTTTATTTTCTTTATAAAATTTCTAATATTAGACCTGGTATTTGATTATTTTTACAAAAAAAACTGTTAGAAATCAGTTTTTAAAAAAAATTAAGCAAATAAGAAAAATATTTGATTTTTGTGGATGATAACACCAATTATCATGCTTCATATCACACGTATTTAATCAGTTAAAAGTGATGATGTACAATTAGAAATACTTTCTTTCATTATTTTAAAAATAAGTTTGATTAACAAATCAAGAATTTTTCCCCGTTTTAATCCATTAATGTTTTGGGTGTTATCTAGGAGGTTATTTTCTAAAGGATTTTGATGTTTTTTAAAAAATATTTTGGGTATTTTACATCGTATGTACTTTATACACATATATAAACTAGGAAATGTAATGAGTTTTTATCCTATTTCGAATGTTTCGGTTTTTATCTTAAAAGTAATTCTGGAAATTACGATTATATTACGTGTGTTTCGGATTCGATTCGGAAGGAGAAATGGTAATCGAATAATCCACATAATTATTCGTTAAAATGTATACAAAGGCAAGTTCGAAGTAATATTGGATAACACCAATTATCATGCTTCATATCACACGTATTTAATCAGTTAAAAGTGATGATGTACAATTAGAAATACTTTCTTTCATTATTTTAAAAATAAGTTTGATTAACAAATCAAGAATTTTTCCCCGTTTTAATCCATTAATGTTTTGGGTGTTATCTAGGAGGTTATTTTCTAAAGGATTTTGATGTTTTTTAAAAAATATTTTGGGTATTTTACATCGTATGTACTTTATACACATATATAAACTAGGAAATGTAATGAGTTTTTATCCTATTTCGAATGTTTCGGTTTTTATCTTAAAAGTAATTCTGGAAATTACGATTATATTACGTGTGTTTCGGATTCGATTCGGAAGGAGAAATGGTAATCGAATAATCCACATAATTATTCGTTAAAATGTATACAAAGGCAAGTTCGAAGTAATATTAATAAAAAATTTAAGGATTTTAGGATGTAAGAAATCTATAAATATGTAAGAAAATAGGACTATCCACTCGCAATTTTCTAAATTGTCATCCTTTGACTACATATATTTACAATTCACGTTACACTATCTTATTATCATTTTTGTACTAGTATGGATCTAAATACCACAGAATTTCTAATCAGAAAAGGTAATCAGAGATTAATTATTTATCTTTACATAATCAATCATTTCTTTTTTTTTATAAAAATTATTAAATTTTGTTAAAAATTCAGTACGCTTATGAATTTTATAGATTTTTTATTTTAAAGGTTTAATCAGAAACATAACTATAACTGACTGTATAATCAAGAACGTCGTTACAAACATTTTTGATTAAATAAATCGTACTAAATAATAATACAATTTTTAAAATAAAACGATTTACGATCATTTGAGATGTTAATTATTAAAATATTAATACATAAATGAAAAATTATTTATTTTAATAGATCCTCTATTAAAATATTATTAAAAAAACATTATATATATATATATATATATATATATATATATATATATATATATAAAATTTATTCATTACCTTTATCTACCAAAAACCGGTTGTAGTTTACTCATTGTGGTAGTGTATGAATTATAATATTCTGTTAAGTACTGCCTGTTACACGCATATTATACATTATAAATGGTGATATTAAGTTATATCATATAATAGGGGTTATTTTTTTTTAAAAAAAGATCTACTGTAACATATTAGTTCGGTTTTTAAATTGCTTAATGCTGCAAGCGTGTTTAGCTTTAAAATATGTTTGAAAATCTGTTTATCTGCCCTTTCTGTTCGTTATCAGTAGTTGAATTAAAGATTAATTCTGTTTTACATTTTTTGTTTTATTCCTACTAATTGATATTTAAAAATGAGGAATCATTTATAATTAATACTCTTTTATAAATAATTTATCGTTAGAATTAATTCCCTGTTAAACAAAAAATGTATTTCATAAGAAGTCAGCTTTAATCCCATTAAATTAAGTGTTTGAAATATTTAATACCAGAGTAAATAAATATTGAATATAAAAGCCTGCTGACATAGATGTACAGCAATAATTAGTGTTTTTTTATTCTGCATACATTTTCTATGCAGGTATCATTTAGACAAATTTAATTTCTTATAACGATCATGTAAAATATTTTTTTATAAAATATTTTAGTAACTGAGTGATGATCTTTTATTTTTTTAAATTATTTAATCATAAATTTACAAATTATATATTGCTGATTTATCCTGTTTTAAAAGGATTTATTTTCAAAATATGTCTAATTATATATTAAAAAATAATAATTTTAGTGTAAAGCTTTATAATGTACTTACTTTCTAAAATAATTTATATATATTTACTAAAATAAATAGAAATGAAATACTGTTTAATAAATAATTAATAAAATCGGAAAAAACCATTGTGAAGATAAAATAAATTTATAAAAATAACGATACATGATAGCCGTATATTTCAGTAACGAAAAATTAAAAAGGTATTTATAAACCGTTTCAAAATACGTTCAGTATAAAAATTTATTATTTAAGATAACCAGGGAACCTGGTTTTACAAATAGATTCAATACTCTATAATTAAACATTACTTTCAACCACTACTAATCAAAAAAATTAGTCCATCGATAAGCCTTCAAGTCAAAAAGATTCGTATAAATTTATCCACAGAGAGAAAGTATGAAGGGGCTCGTATATCACGTAAAAGTGAGTGGTGATAGAGAGATCACCTGTAGAAGGATATTGATGTTACACAAACCTCGGTGCCAAAAATATATAATTTTATAGCGTTCCTTTAAGGCAGCTGGTGCTCATTCGTCTAATCCACTATCATAGGAAAATCGGTATGTTTAAAATTGAAATAGATGAGAGTATTACGTTACTGGAAATAAATCTTTATACTAATGGAGTTATAAATATGCTGCAATAAAATATTTATTTCCTCTTATATAAAAAAAATTCTGAAAAGCAGCTTAAAGAATTAAGTTAAACCTACTTGAGGAACATCCTCAAGTAGGTCTCATGAAAGAAAATATCCATCAAAAAATTAATGAATTGAAAAATACAGTTTGAAGATTATCTTACACCTAAGACGAGATCAAAAATGTACTGTTCGGTTAAGTACCTTCAAATACCAATATTTTTGGTACGGGTAAGGATAAGATAAATATTCTTTCTTAAGAAGACTTGATTTTAGGCGTTTCTTATTATCTGAAGGAAAAAGCAATCTGTTGCTGACTCATTATCATAGCTGTCATTACGGGAAAAATGAATGTATGGAGAAGAATTAATGCACATTTTTTCCAGAAGTTGATTGAAGTGCTGATTTTTGGATCGAGTTATTTTGAGATTTCTCTGTTGAAAAATTATTCCTTTCTCACAATTCACCCGTTTTAATATCATCGATATTTCGATTTAACAAAATTTGGGGGACATTTAGAGTTTGTTTGCGAGTTGAAATGCATTGTCTATCAAACCAAATTCCATTGTTTGTCAAAGTAGTTTCCTACCGATAGTATTCGTACAAGAAGCTCGGTAAATGAGGTTCTTAATCGGTTGAATCTGGCCTCCGTTAATGCAATACCTATACTAAAATTTGTATGTTACAGACGATTTCTCACCGGTATGACATTTTTTACCATATACAAGTCATAATTACCCGGACGAGTGTGTTCAAGGATTCTTCTGGTTTAGAGATTTCAGGATACAGATTTACAGATCCTTCTGTAAATTTTGTATTCATTTACAACGTAATGGGTCGTATACTGAAAATATTGTTAAATGTAAGCGAACAAAATCTTTCACTATTTAATTAATAATTAAGAATCTATCGTAGATCAAAAACCTATATTGGTTGATATAATGGAAACCTCAAATCATTTAAAAAGTATAATTTCATAAGATCTGGTAAATATAAATTAGATTTTATAAAACAATTCATACGTAAACCGATAATTTGTTCCATATTATAGGTAATAATCCATAATCAATTTAAGAGATACTTATTTTTTCTGAAACCTCTTCTCTTCTGTTTATTATTATAATAAAACCTGGTTAATAAACTGAAAAATTTTATCTACTGAATAAATTATAAATTATTTATCCTTATTCTATTAAATTGACGAAACACATGGATTTTTGTTTACTTTTTAATTATTTTTTCTATTTAAAAAAAAAGTAGATTATAATAATAAAAATTTAAAGTTGTACAAGTCTTCATTACTTGTAGTACAAGCTTTGTTTGTGCGGTGAAGGACATCGCCAATCTTGTACTGTACGTATAAAGCTTAAGAAATATAATTTACCGCCGTCACGCCAATTTGACCTGCAAGGTCATAGGGTTATTTGATGTAATCATCAAAACGGGTCATCGTTGTCAACTGTTATAATCAACTTATGCTTTATAACCAACTTATATGAGTGTATAACATTACAAATAAATTCTTTTTTTATAGTAAATAATGTAATGAAATTTTATACCATGTTATTAGATTGTCTGCCAAATGATCATAAATGATGACTACAGTAATTTATTTCATAGTTTTGTGTGTGTGCGCGCGCGCACACACAGACATACTATACATACGTATCAATTTTGATTATGGTGATGGTAATAATAATAATCTTAAGAAAGCTAGTTTTACACGATTCTCAGCGATTCTATTCTTTATTTGCTTATTTATTAGTTAGTTGATGACATAAACAAATTTAATTAAATTTACATAAATTCTATCAGTAGTTTATTTGAAGGAGAAAATTATGTAACATTTCTAACTATCTCCATTTTTACGCCTTAACTTTTTTATTATCATTATTCTTAAATAGTTGGTATTGCAAACTATACTACGGCATAGTTACAGTAACATTTATGAAAAAATAATTTGTAACATATCCGGGTAAAAGAATAGATGATTTTTTTTAACCTGATGGTTACAACTTATTAAGGAGTAATATTTTGAAATAGTAATAGGTGTGAAGATAAAAATTACCTGTTTAGTGGGAAACTGGCAGAATGTTGTATATTTTAACTGAATAATTCCGCATTTCATGAAAATTCTTAAGATAGACAAAGATTTTTCTTACAAAACCTGACCATGTTCTCAGGTTTCTCTGTAGTACCTTGCTGAAAAGCTTCTGATCAACTCAAAATCGTTAATCAAAAGTGTTTTCTTCCGGTCGTGGGTGAGAGCATCTACTTTTCCCAAACAGGAATGGTAATATGAGTATCTAGAACATGGAAGCATATGGGCATCTGTACTTGAAGAACACGGAAGCACTCCTTGGTGCAGATTTTTATGTTCCTCTAAGAGTAGATTTGTTCCCCGATCATTTCCTTTATTCTCAGTGATATCCTATTGTTTTGGTTAGATCTTCTGGTACGGATCGGAACTAAGGTCGCCCTTTATTGCGTTTTTGCTATTTTTGCACGATACTATCTTCACATACCTATGTACGATACCAAGACCGTATATTTGCAGGGGCTTTGCGGTGATTATAAAAAAAGACTGAGGATCTTTTCAGATAAAGACGGTCCTTTACAAGAATCTTTTGTTTATGTTATGCAAAGATTAAACGATAACTTATGTGGTTTCCAATAAATCATTAACAATACGTACAATAGTTATTCAGCCGGATGCTATTCAAAGAAATCTTTTTATTTATAACTAAAACTTTTATTTTCCTATAAATTATATTAGACTGTAGGCAACTTTTTTAAATGTCTTGACAATTTTTTTAAGTTTATTTCTTTGACAACTATTTTGAATAACAATAATAATATACTTATTATTATTTTTATTGAAAAAAGAATTTAAAAATGTGTATAATGTTTAATCAATGTAAAGTCTTATTTTTTTTATAGATTTTTAAAATGTTATACAATTTTTTATTTGCTTATGTATATAGTAGTTTTGTAAAGAAATAAAATATTTTTTTTATATCTTAATGAAATTCTTCAAATATATTATTATTAATAGTAATTTTATTATTATTATTACAGCGGTCCCATAATAGGGTACATTTGAATCTTGGAATAGATAAAAACAATTAAATGAACACAATATTTTCTTAACAATTTCGTTACTTGTAGTTGGCAATACTATGTATAGAAACAGTTATTTGAATACATGTAACATGTCAAAGTGATTAAGTATTAAATTGGTGAATAAATTAAAATGAACGTCACCAATATTTAAGAAAAAAATTTATTTGATGATTCGTATGGAATTAAGCTAAGAAAAAAGTTATCGAGAACAAAAAGGACATTGCATAAGTTCACATCAGGCGTACGTATTTAAACATTATATATACTTAAAATAATAAATGAGTAAAATATAAAACTGTTTAATTTGATTTTTCCTAAATGTATAAAAGCGATGTGTATACAAAGAATATATCTTTGTGTCAATAATTTTGTTTCACGCGTGAAACAAAATTACTTCTTCATTGTTATGATTTGTTATTACATAAGTAATGTTTATAAACGTATATTTTTTCGTGTAATTATACCTTACAGTATAATTATATTGATTTATTATATTTATTTTTGTCTTATAATAATGTTCAATTATATTTTCAAAATGAAAAAAATAAATTTTTATCTAAATGTAATTACTTTTATTTTTTTTTTTTTCAGTAAAGAAATTATATTAAAAAATATATATATTTTAATTTTTATTAATTAATTTTGATGCATATTTATATTTTCTTCTAGTTGCTAAGTGTTTTATTTCTGTTGGGGTAAACGTCCTTAGTTTTCTTCCTTTTAAAAAAGGGCAGGTTGTTATAACTCATTGTTGTTGTTTTTTAATTTAGTTGAGATGTGTCACCGGCTAATTAGTAAGATAAGAAGTTTTAGGTTTAGGTTAGGTTTTTTAACAGTTCGACTTAATTTTGAATGCGTCGATATATCCGGGTTTTAATCCAAGATGATTAACGTATATGTTAATTTCTTCTCGGGTAACAAGTTATTGCGCCCGCGCGTCTGTGTATTACCTCGCCTGCTCCAATTCATCATTAGGTGTGTGCGCGTGTGGTTTTATGTATAAGTAATACATACATAATATAAATTAATGTGCATACCGCATGTGTTGTGTCAGTTCGTCGGTTAAAAACTGGTTTCATTCAATTCCATTCAGTCTTACGAACGAAATTTATTTTGATATCAATTTTTTTTACCCAATAATAATACTACTGTAAAAGTGGTTAGTGTTGCATCTACCGGTTACAGAATCTTGATTTTCCTTCACCTTGAATATTTTGAATTAAAGTTACCGGAACTTGTCCTTTTCTCGTTTTAATTATTTATCCATTTTTATATTTTGTGTGTGTGTGTGTGTGTGTGTGTGTGTATTTATTATTATTATTTTTTAATTACTTGTTCGTAGTCAGAGATTCCTGCAACAAAATTATTATAATTTTAAATATATATATATATATATATATATATATATATATAATTATTTATATTTAAAATACAACTGACATTTTTTATTGCAATGTAAAATAATTGTATGTCGTTTAAAACGTAGAAAAAAATTTTAATTAATTTTTGTGTGATTTGAATAGCTTATTTTGTTATTAATTTAAAAAAACTCTAATTAATTATGTAAATTTAATCAATTAAATTTAAATCAATATCTTTCTGATTTATTTATTACTCTTTTCTTTTAAATAAATTCAGAATAATTTATTTAAGGTTTTTCTGTTAAGAATAATATTCTTTGTCTATAACTGTATTTTTAACGATACTCTATAACATATTTTATCTTCTTTTTAAAACTGCAGTTTCACTTTTTAATTATTAAATATAATTAAAATACTGCAGATTATTTTTTCAGCTTTTTTTAATTAATAAAATTATGAGAATTTGTAGATTTATTATCTTGTAGATATTTATGTACCTTTTTTAGTGTGGTTTATGCCTTTAAACTAAGTACGTGTGTTTCCTATGCAGTCGATGTACAAAAGGCATAACTTGAGAAGTCAATACTCTTAATATAACAGATATTTAAGTATTACGGTTAAAACCTTATGTGTTTAATTTTAAATCATAAATCTACGACGGTTTTTATAAATTCATTAAATTTCGTTTTATAAAATTCATGAAGCATTTTTTATTTTGTACAATAGCGATATGGATTATAAAAAGTGGATGGTACTGTATAGTAGGTTAAAATTGTGGCTTGTATACGACACAAAAATTACTATCAATTCAACTTATATCAATCTTACTATAATAAACTAACTTAATGTTAGAGGTTGAATAAACATCACACCGAAATGTACGCATTTGGACAATAAAAAAATTTATTTGGTATTAAAAATATAAACATTGAATACAGAGTTTCCAGTATTACAATATTAAAAAGGATTCCAGGAGAATAAAGGACCTATTCTAATAGGAAAAGCTATAAGCTACGGTTTGTTATATTAATGTACGAACGATTTTTGTTAACGCTGTTTTCATTTATAAAATTCAATTTGAATTAGTTAATAACACAAAAATGTTTACCAAATAAAATTTATCGCTTGGAAAATATTATTAGAAAATTATATAATCGATATACAGAAGATATTTACTGTTAAATTACCATGCGGTTTAAATATCATATAATATATTTATATAACATAGTTTTAAATTGCATATTAATCTTCCTACGATTGAGCGCGCAAAATGATCTACGTAGAGGATAATTGATCGAACAAATTTTATATTCTTCGGCTAATAAAATATTTATAATATATGATATATTTTGGCAAGTATTATAAATACGATACCTTTAAGAGGGATAAGCATTGTTAAATATAAAGTGATGCGACCCTGGGGTAAAAATGAAATGAAAAAATGTGTACGGTACAGTATAAATCTTCACAACATCGGTCGAATTTAGTTTACTATGAAATGTATCTAATGTGTCGATATAAGATCTTTTGGCTTATTTTTGTACCTACAGTTCAAAAAAATAAAAAAAGAGCAACGAAAAGGGGGACATCCCTATATACATTTAAAAAAAAAATTAAATTGTACGTAAGGGGTTTTTCACGTAATTACAAATTGAATGATGCCGTGAATTAAACTAGGGTTGTCGTTTGTTATATTCAATTTATGAGCTTTCTGTAAGTCATAAATTCAAACCTATTGATAGAAAATTAATCCGAGTGTAACCGATTTCCGATACTATTGTTATTAATATAAAGTATAGAAATACTGTCAACGGATGGGCTAATACATTATCTATTGTCTCTTTTCAAATTCCGTTTTCTTCTTTTTTTAGTTTTGTTATTTTTTATCTTTCTTTCTTTATCTATTATAGTCGTACACACTTTATATTATAGTGTATCGCGTGTCATATTTAGGCCTATACACGCGACACTAAACAACTGATTACATCTTTTTTCTTACAGAAAAAAAAATAATAATAAAGTACGAGTTTTATTACAATAATTACTTTTAGTTTTCCTTTTTTACCCTTCCTTTCTTAATTTCTTGTTACTGTCTTCCATTTTTTAAACACAAATAATTATCATTAGTCGTTCCTTTCATTCCGTAAGTTAAACATCATTCGTTTAATTTCACCATTCATATTTTCGGATGTTCATTCATGTTTTATTAGTAAGTTACATTTTCATAAAATACTTGTATATAAAAAGTGAAAGAGTAATAGAGAAAGTGAGAGAGAATGGGAGAAAGAGAGAGAGAGTGCGAGAGAGAGAGAGTGAGTGAGTGAGAGAGAAAGAGACTAACCATAAAAGCGGAAATTATTATTATTTTTTTATATTTATCCAATTTACAATCGATATTACAAAAATGCTGAATTCCAGAAAATGTGAGACGATGTGTTTTTCCAAATTATCCGGCCGATGTGTATGTGATTTAGTTACGAACACTGCTTGTAATGTGAATTTTTCAATCGTAAAATGAATATTTAATCTTAAATTTATATTAAATGAGTAAACCGAATGCAAATGTAAAACTTTTGGCGGGAAAGTTAATATAACAATACATATACCAGTTACGTTTTATGGTTATGAAAACCAGCATAGGTTCGTTTGAGATATTTCTGATTTGTTTGCCTTATAATCTGGTATTTTTATTTGTCACTAATCGAATTTTGAAATTATTTATTTCATTTTTAACTTTAATTGCCTAATATGCATATTTTCTTGCAACTGGTTTAGCTACCTTTATATATATGCATATAAAACCTGAATTTTAATATCATGTATGTAAATAAGATAGACTTTTTTTTTAATTTTATTTCAAATAAAAATAAAAAAAACAATTAAAATATTCCGGTGCGTACGTACTTTGAATATTCGCTTATGAGTTAATCAATATTATTTTTTCATAACACATTTATAGTTACAGTTGTAAAATTACAGACGCAATTTGAAATATTACTTTAAAATATTAATATAAAAAAGTAAATTAAATTATATACACATAATAATATCTCTGATATTTTTATTTATAAAGAATAAAACTACATGAAATAATTCTAATGGACTTCTTGGCACTATTTTGCTACAATTAGCTTCCCTTTGATCCATTTTATGATAAATAACACACACGTATTTTAATTAAACTAAACAAAAGATTAGCAATTAATTTTCGCTGTATATGATTTTTTTATATCTTTGTATGAAGCTGAAAATTATTTTTTATTAGCCGTTTCTAAGAATTAAGTTATCATTTAAGCAAACGTTGTGTAAAATTGGTTTACTGTGATTATATAATAATAAAGTTTATATATATATATATATATATATATATATATATATAATTAAAAAGTGAAAAATCTACCTTACCAGAAAAAATACGTTCTCTAGATCTATCGGTTTTTTCAAACCATCATCAGGAGATTAAAGTATTATATAAAAGTCAAAAATTAAAATGAATTACAGTCATGACTGTTTGCTTGTCAACATTGTACTCTTGACAGGAATATACTTTAAGACAGTGTATACTCTCTTAAAGTATATTCTTTGTTGATAAGCAAACAGTCATGACTGTGTAATTTATTTCAATTTTTAATTTCTTGTACGAAGTAAAGGAAGTATTGATATGGCAAAAAATCTCGGTTTTCAGATTTCAACGGAAATATCCATTTTGACCATCCATGAATTCATTTTGACTCGTTTTGGTGTGACATCGGTACGTACTTATGTATGTATATACATACATGTAACTTGACAACGATTAGCCGTAGGATGTCGATATTTTGGATTTAGGTATGTTGTAACATGTAGATGTGCACCTCCCGCTTTGATTGCAATCGACTGGACCAAAAGGGTCCAAAAAGCTCAAAATCCAAAAGAAAATAAGATATTGGACTTTTTCTTAACTGCAGTAATAAGCCCTCATTGAGAGCTTTTCAACCATATATCATAAGTGGTACTTATTTTCATCGGTTCCGGAGATATAGCCAAACAAAATTTTAATTAATGAAATATTTGGATCTTACAAGGGGAAGGCATATCGTTTCGAATGAGACTGCATCTGCTTTTTTTTAATTTGAATATATTGATTTATTAATATTATTAACCTCTGATTGTTAAAAAAAACCTTTTACAATAACTAATAATTCTATAACAACAATAAAAAGAAAATGAAAAAAATTAAAAGTTATTAGTGAAATAGAATATTATGTACTTTTAAAAATCTGTATATGTAATTTAATAGCCGTACAAGAAAGTAATGTGGTTCCAAATCAGACTTTTTATTTTTATGAGATAACCACTATTATCGACAAAAACAAAAGAATGTGTAAGTGTGAAAATTAACTTTAACGTATATCTAGTTTTTGAAGAAATAATGAAAAAACTATAAATGTATAAAAAAGGAATGCAACTAATTGCGCTATAAACGGGGGAAAAATTGAATACACTGCAAAAGGTACTTCAAGAAAAAACAGGTTGGGCATAAAAAATCTATCAAGTAAAATACCATTAAGGATTGACAACAAGGATATACTTGATTAAAAACAAATTATAAGCAGCAACAATGTTGTAAAAACAAAAGCAAATGCAAATGGGAGCGTGAAAGGTTTCTATTCAAATAAAGGATTAAAAATAACTCCAAATAATAATAATATGACAGTTTTTAAATATTTTTAAGGTTTTTTTTTCTGTCAATTAAGATATTTTTGCATAGAAAATCTCCAATTTTTCCGTCCTACTCTAATTTCTGCCGAGAAGATTAATTTACAAAAGTAAACAAAAATTGTTAATATTTTTTTAATTTTTCCTGATTTTATAAACCGCTTTTAAAAAAATAATTGCATACCATTAATTGTCATGTTTTGTTTAAAATTAAATAAAAAAAGAAGTTTTAAAATAAAGTATATGTTAAGTAATTATGAATTTAAATTGAGTTAGCAGTCGACATATCCGCATAAAATTCACCTTTCGAATTCCGCGGTATTAGGTGCCGATAACGCCGAGACATATAGTCTCAGCGTATAGCTACATATAGTTGCTCATAGGTGGTTGATAACGGTAACTTACAACTTAAATACTCTCATATATAATAAAATTTAACTAGAATGGCATTTTTCGGAGGTTGGATGTTTCTACATTAACATAATACGTTTCGTTTTAAAAAATTTAGAAATGTAATCACAAACGGTAAGAGAATAAATAACATACTATATTTATTGAGAGATGGTTACGGATAATTCAAACGACAGTTATTCAGATTGTTCAATATTATACACAGTATTTACTTCTAGTTGTTTTTAGGGCCTGTACTTTTTTTATTTTTTATTCCTCGCACGATATTTTACTGACACGTTTATTAAAAGATTTTAGCTGATAATTATTTTAACTCGTATATATTTTTTTTAAACATGTTTAATAACTTTCACATCATGCGATAATGCGTTTTAGCGACGCTAAAACGTATAAATTATAATATTAGTACACAATTAATGCTCTTTAGTAATGTATATACGTTATTTTTACTATTAGTAGAAGTTAAAGGATTGTGTGGACCTATGTTTTTATAATATTTATATATTTTTTTCTTTACGAATCTTATCCGTTAATCAAACATTGGCGACGATCACCTAAAAAATTTGCAAACATTACAACAGATGATTGGAATAAAAAGCTTGTTGAACCGGAAAAACCATCGGCTTAAATTTTTTTATCATAAAATTCTTCGTAGAGTTGGATTTCGGTTACCCAAGATATTTACTTGAAGAAAAGTCATGGAACCTGATATCTCTCTAAATGTCTCACCACATATGCAAATGACTCCTGCTTTTTTCTCTTATACAGTCAGAACCTTCTCTGCGTTATTAACCATCTTTTTGAGGACATTCTTATTGAAAATTTTATCTAACTAATATAAAGCAATTCCATAGAACCGCGTCTCGAAAGCATTAATTGTTGTCAACAATGCATTTGCTAAATTGTAAAACTTATATTTATAAATTATATAACTTTAACGTAATAACGTTATTATAATCATCACAGCCATTCTTATTTTACTAAAAACTGTTCTTTCCGAAATGAAAAGAATATGAAATATTTGTAGGTAAATAGCCTTTTCTACTTAAATCGCTACAAAAATAATTCTTGGAATTCTATTTAGGATATAAAGAAATGGAAGCTCATAAAACTTTTTAGGTAATTTCTATAAAATTCTGTAGAATCAAATTAATTTCGTAATTCTTAAGGTTTAAACTCTTCTTTACAATTATATATTTGTATTTATAAATCACAAAAATCAGTCAAATTGCCAAATTTATTATTACTGTGGTTTTTTTATTATTTTCTTTATTGTTTAGTTAATTAGTTGTTTTTCATTGTTCAGTTATATTTTTGTAATTGTTTTTGTTCGGTTTCCTTAGAGTTTTTAAGTTAATTTGTGGTGGACTTGCTGGGTAGCCATCTGGGATAATTAGGTTACCGTATGGTTTTTGTTCAGTGTTAACTTTTTATTTTAATTGTTATTTTGTAGTTTTAGGTGCTTGTTCCTGCCTTTTGTTCTTAATTTCGTGTGTTTTGTTTGATTATTATACATTTACTAGAGTTTATTTGGTTAATACCTACGGTTATTGTGGAGCATTTATCCGTTGCTAAGGCTTTTTTTAAAAAACAGATTAATTCGGGTGCCTTTCAATTTTGGGACACGCCTCTGGAGGCCGGGGTTGCAAAATTACCCATATGGCGTGAGGATCGTCAGCTGGAGCACCTGAACACCAAGCGGTTTCAGTCTGTAACAGCACTGTCCGGGAGGGGTGAGATGCTCCGGCGTCTCTCTTTCGATGATCTGATGGGGACCCCATCCGGAGCCGCTGGAGAGAAAAGTAAGACCGTTGTCCTGGTGGAAGATTCTTCGGGGTTCCCCATTTGAGGCGAGGCGCCATAAAGACCGGAGCCCCGGTGAAGGTACCTCCTCGGGGGTGTCCTTATTTGAGGCATGGCGAGAAGACTGGAGTTCCGGTGAGGGTACCCTCTCGGGGGTCTCCTTATTTCAAGCATGGCAATAAAAGTCAGAGTCCTGGCTGCCTGGGTGGAGCCTTGGGAACGGATTAGCCGGGCCCAGGGTTATTGTCCAGGTGAGGCAATGCCATCCCCCGGAGCTATATTTATGCTTAAGTGCAGGTCCCGCTCTGGGGGTAGGGAAAAAATAAAGGAGATAAAAACAAATCAAAAAGCTGTGTCTTGGCTTTTCATCCGGAGGTCCGGGTTCGAATCCCGGCTAGGCATGGCATTTCTTATACGCTTCAAAATTCCATTTCCATATTCCCACTTTCAAGCTTCTCAGAATCTTTTGTAGTGAATTCATTCATCATACAAAAAAAAAACAAACAAAAAAAACAATGTTTCTGATATGGCTAATACCATATGTTTACTTTGGCAGTGATTAAATCTTCCACGGTAAATTACGATCGATATATATGTTTTGTAGTGTAATTAAATTTCGTTTAGTAAAATTAGTAAGAGGTAAGTGAGATCTACTGTACCCAGGACTGTTAATAAGTAAGAAAATAAATAAATCGTAACAAAATATCTTCTATAATTTCCTGTTGCATGTTACAATAAAATAAATATTTACGTGATTTTTTTTTATTTTTATTTAAAAATTACGTTCGTACTTTGTGAAATTTACACTCGCATATTAACTACTATATCAGGAGTCTTATTTTAATTGGTTACAATTAGAAATTATATAATTTTATAAACACAAAATGTCTCCATAGTCTAATAAATGTAATTATTTTTCCACCACGATAAGCTGAATATTTTTCCCAAACTGTCTTATTAATTACTTACCGTACCAAGTGTTTGAACGTATCAAGTGAAATGATACATTACATTACTCGTTCACACACACAACACACACACACACACACACACACACACACACACACAGACACACGCACATCTATATATATATATATATATAAATGTATATGCGCGTATATACACACAATATTCAGAACTAGATCAGCTTGTCACTGTAGCCTGTCAGCTTGATTTATGTTGTTAGACATCTGGCACCTATACAACCATCATGCGTATGCGTGTATTTGTGTATATATATATATATATATAAGAGGCTACCTACTTGTTGGTAGATGTCTACTGTGTTATAGCCGTACAGCATGAAGTTTGGTATATGTGTTCATGTGTCCGTGTATCACATCAAGTATTATTCTGATAAGGTTACATATGAAGCACAGTGAGACTGTCTTCTCTTATCATGATAATGAAACATGATTAAATTTGTCGTAGTTATTGTTGAGTTACGATCATTTTCTTTTTCACTCTCACTCTGTCTCTCTCTCTCTTTTCCTCTCTTACTTATCACAAACATATTCCATACTCACGTTTTCAGTCTCTAAGGTGGAGAATGCCGTGAAATTGAAACGAAAAGGAATTTTTGTGTAATTTAATTTCACTTAAGCTCCTGCAACGAAAGATGTATAAAATCGAATAATATATAGTTTTTTTTAAATTGTTATAAAAATTAAATTTTTTAACTAAAATATGGGTTTTATTTCTTGCAAAATGATTTTATACGTACGCAATAATTCTAGTTATGCAAGCTTTAACCTTTTGTTATTATTTTTTTAGACTAATACTACAAGTCGTTTATAAAGGTATATAAAATGAATTTTATAAAAAAAAATTACATACTAATCTAGATCGATCTTATGTCACATATACTAAAAAGATACATTAAAAATCACTACTCAATAAATAGAGAAAATTACCCTAAAAGTAATATAGGGTTTTAATAAAAATCCCTATAATATTAGAGCGTTTTTTTTATGCAAGGCAATACAAAAAAAAGCATACAAAAAATATTTTTTTTAAATGTAGGCTACAAATATTGATAAAATTTCATGTTCAATTTGAAAACATAATTTAATAATTTAGCATTTTTAGTTAATTTGACATATTCATACCCATCTGACATGAGTACCAGATTTTTCCTAAAAATGAAAGCAATCCTTTTCATTCCAGGCTACCCTAAGTGAGGAGTTTAGTGGTTTCCCATTGCCTTTTGCCCTGAATAAAATATACTTCTTCTTATCAGAATGCCAACTGTACAAGTATTTTCTGATTAATGTATCGCTTTCTTTTTTTTCTGAAACTTTTTATTGACAATCAGCTTCTACATTGAAGCTATACGTAAGTCGTATGACAGACTTAATATAATAAAAAATAATATTAATATAAATAAATATAATTTTAACTTTAAATAGAACGGCAATGAATGAAACGTTAACTTTAAGATAACCGTAGATAAATAATAAATATAAGCATCCATAAATTTGAATAACCGAAAAAAAAACAAAAATAATTTTAACAAGTGTTAACTCCAGCAAACCGAATCATCATAATGGTCTATCAATTAGATCAAGCACATGGAGTGAGTGCTTTCAGCATTCTAACGTCCTTACTATCGTCGAGTAAATTCAAAGCTAGATGAGTAACATGATTCTCCAACTTGGACACATCTCTAAACTAGGCGTTCAACTTCTCGAACAAATGGAATGCCTTCGTAATCATGGATTTCGGTATTCCGTGGCGAACCACGGAGCTTGGGTTAAGTTCCGTAGTATTTTATTCTGGAACCGTTGAATGATCTCCACATTGCTGTTACTTGTTCCATACCGGTTTAAAAACGTTTTTTAAAGCTGAATCTTGTTGGATAAAAAATTTGAGATCAGTTATCCGATATCCAATACATATTTTTAAACGTAATGTCAATCAACTTCCTTTTTCCGTTATATGATCTCTCCAAGTTAAACGGCGATCAAGGTAAAATCACAGGAACCTTTCCTTATTGGCATAAGGTATACTGACACCGTTTAAATGAACTTCAGAGCAGTCATCTATCGTGAACGTTACGTGGCCGGGATTTGTCGGATTTACCTTTATTCTCCATTTACGCAGCTAAAACCTGATGGTATCCAGTGCAGAATGTAATTTCTCAAAGGCTATATTCGAGCTATCCGTCAACTGCCAAGAATTTCATCTGCATATGACGCAACTGTAACATTCTCTGCATTAGGTAGGTCAGCAATGTACACCAGAAATAAAACCGTTCCCAGAACGGAACCGTTTCCTGTGGAACTTCTGAGTTATTGTCGAAAAATTTAGACATTTCTTGAATATTAACTTGTGAGGAGCGATCATCCAGATAACTGCGTAGGATTAGGTAATAAGGTTGTGGCAGAAACGATTTTAATTTGAAAAGGAGATTAGAAACTAAACCTCGTTCCACATGCTTTCTGCTTAATACCAAAAGTTTGTTCTACATTAAAAAAGGCCGCCGAACAATTTTCTCTCCTAGACTCTTGACGATAACCGTGGTAATTCTACGGGCTTGTTCCATTGTTGAATGACCACCTCTAAAGCCGAACTGACGGTCGGATACTTCTGTTTTAGTTTCTAACACTGCCGTAATATCCACAGCAACAGTTTCTCCAACATTTCAGATAAAATCAGTAGTAGGCTTATTGGCCTATGGGAAGATACTTCCTGCAAAGGTTTGCTAGGTTTCAAAATCATCGGCTGCTTACTATAAAACTTTGTCCGTTAAAATAACTTTTTTTTTGTAACAATATTTTATAAACAAAATATATATATTTTATAACGGTATTTTATTTTAATATTTTTATTAATGCTTCTGTCGGGAGTATAATCGCATTTATAGTATCCAAGAGTTGCATTGTTAGTATATTAATGTAATAACATACCGGATTTAGTCAATGTAAGATATCTTGATTACTGTTAACATTGAATCTAATGGAAATGTCTTTCCAGTCTACCCTTTCCTTTACTATTAATGTATACATTCACTTCTCTGTAATAACCCTCTACTAATCTATACCCTTTCAAATGATACTTGCTCAGTCTAACTACTACCATCACCCCTTTTTACGTAAAAATGGTGTCGGTTATTTAGTGGACATTGGAATATTAATGTTTATCTCTAATCCTGTCTTCAATTACGTGTCACGTGCCTTCTATTTATGATAAATTATTTTTTATTGTTTTATTTAAGAATATCAGCTTTTATTACATTTACGAATTTATTTTTGTGCGATTTAAGAAATTCGGTTTTCTGTTTTTGAGATATACCATTGAAGAGGTTGGTTTTACATTCAACCTAGAATATTTAGGCTATTATTAATATATTGAATTTTTAATCTAATTTTACGAAGTTATTGTTGTATTCTGAACATATGTTAACTGTAAATGTTTTTACGGGTTCATTATAACGTATTAGAAACTGAATTACGTTCCTTCTATGTAGAATTTAGTTTGGATACTGCTGGGATATTGCATTCTGTATTTTCCTGTGCATGATCGTCTGTTTTCATCTTTGTTCTATAAATAATTTTCTATTCTGTATTCTATTTTTTTCCTTTGCTGTAATAAATAATGTTAAAATAAGATATTTATTATTCATGTTGGTATTTTATAGGAAACAATGGTTTTTATGATTTGTTTTTTTATATTTATGGTCTATACTATTTCATTTCTTACATTAATTTATCAACAACAAAAAAAGTTGGGAAAGTACTGCAACACTTTCTTGTTAATAATGAAAATTAAAAGAGTTAGAATTAAAAAGAAAAAAACAGTTTATACTTTTTTAGAGACGGGAATAAATTTTAAGACAAATGTTTCTAAAAATATCCATATGTAGGCTGAGCTTAAAAAATTCGCCTAAGTAAAGTTTTCTCTAAATCTAATACCCCCTTCAATAAAGTCTTAAATAAGAAAAATAAAAAAAATTAAAAAAACGTTTTAAACATTTTGAGTCCGGGATCTTATAATTTTAAAAATTAGTAGACATTTATTTCTTAATAGTTCTATCAAATATAAACTTTCAAGAAATTTTTGAAATATATCAACCGAAGGGAGATAAAGCAATAGAACACCAGATACTTCATTTTTGACATGCCCACCATTCATTCCCCGTTAATACCCCTAGTTATAGTCAAAGCGAAAATAAAATGCAATTAATCTAATCAACTATTTTTTTTATTTTTTATATTCTTCAATTTTTATTATAAATACGTGTTTATAGAATTAAATACGAAGACCAAAATTATAAAAAAATTTCTGTGTACAAATGAAAAAGAAAATTTTATTTTTAATTATATTTATAAACATAAATACAAAAAACAATCTAATTACGTTGATAAAATAAGAGAAAATAAACACAAATATGTAATAAAAATCAATATCAACAAATTTAAATATCTTACCCTTGAAAAAATACATATAATAAAATATTTTATGTAGACACCACATGACTTCGTTGTACGCCTATTAAATTACATATATACATATTTAAAAGTATATAAAATGTTATTTCGCTAATAACTTGTGATTTTTTTCTACTGTTATTGAATTATGGTTATTAATGAGTATATGAAATGTATAAATAATTACCATAATTTTATTATCTGCAAGCAGATTTTAATTGCAACAAATAGTTTTTTTTTTCATTTTATTGATTAAAATTGTAAACAAATCTTTATAATTTTATTTATCATAAATTTCGTTTTGTAATTATATTTTTTAAAAGAACGTTCTGAAAAATTGAGATCCTACGATAATACTAAATGAGGATAATAAATAACAGCATTAATGACGAAAATAAGCTTAATAATAATTTGTAGTTTTCTATGATTTAAGATACTTAAATTGTAATTTGTTATTTGAAATTAAGATTGCGACTTGATATATGTGGGTATGACCAATCGCAAATCTTCCACGCGTGCTAAAGAGCACATAAATAGCATTCAAAATAATAAACCAGAAAACTCTAACTTTGCCAAACATATAATAGAATACATACAATCATAATAATTTCATGAAAATCTTAGATATTTCTTACAAATATTATAATACTTCTAATTTGGAAAAATATCATATATATTGTAATAATAAAAATTAAATAATGAACAAAAGTTTTTTAAAGACATACTTAAAACATACTAAACTTAAACATGAAGAAGTAATAATTTAATGCAATAATTATATCTTTGATAACATGGTTCCGTTTGATTTCACTTTAATCCACCAGAGTATGTGTATGTACATCCATTCAGTATACTAAGTATACTAGAAGGATCGGTACAGACAAGTCATGACTGTTTTTAAATTTTAACTATGATATTTAAACTTTGACTTTAATGCATTAATTTTAACTCCTGATGATAGCTTCTAAGTAAGCCGAAAGATCTAGAGAACGTATCAATGCGCTTGTAAGTGGATTATATTAATTGTTAATTTATTTATTTAACATATCAGCGGTACCACGCTTGAGAAATTAATTTATAATTTATTCAGGACCTGAAGTTTATTAAATATATAGTTTTTGTTATTATGAAATAATACTTTTTAATAAAAATTTTTCATGTTATGTATAATACTACAAATAATTTTGTTTACTTATCTTCATTGGCCTGAAGCATTTCTGAAACCTAAAAAAAGTTATTGCCAACCAACCGTAATTTTTTTAACGTTTTATTTATTTTATTAGTTTTTTTTTTTATAATTAGAGAGTTTATTATCGTCCAAAAAGCACGAAGTATGTGTAAATGCAGTATTGAATTTTTTCTTCTTCTATCTGCATTTACGTATTTGTGTGGGAGGGATTTGCTGTGTGATTAAACAAACAAGCGTTGATGAAGCGAGCCTGTGTTATGTTCATTTTGTTTCAACTAATCAGTTGTTTACATGTAAGCAAACTCCGCCTTTTTCCCCCTTCTATTTTTATCTTTTTTTGATCGCGTATCGATGTAGATATATTTTTTATTACTGAATTTTTATTTTCTGCACTGGTTATTAGCATTGACAATGCACATCTTAGCGGTTATTTTAAATGAAAGTATTAAATTACATTTTTTTCTTTTTTTCTGTTTAGTCTCCGGTAATTACCGTAAGGTATTATTTCAGAGGATGAATGAGGATGATATGTAGCAGTGTAAATGAAGTGTAGTCTTGTACAGTCTCAGTTCGACCGTTCCTGAGATGTGTTGTTAATTTAAACCCAACCACCAAAGAACACCGGTATCCACGATCTAGTATTCAAATCCGTGTAAAAATAACTGACTTTACCGGGACTTGAACGCTGGACTTCGAAATCAGCTGATTTAGGAAGACGCGTTCACCACTAGATCAAAACCCGGTGGGTTTACATTTTTTGTTTTAGAATCCGATAAGTTACACGTATAATAAGAATCCGTAATATAAAAGTATCTAATCTTCATTTATTAAATTACAATAATTTTTTTCAATTTTATAAGAAAATAACCACTTGAAAAATATTTTTCCTTACTCTAAATTGATAATATACGTCTAAACGCTTTGTAAATTATCCTTCTATATAATAAATATATAATACATTTTGTACGTTAATTGTTTAAAATTATAATTTAAGATTTTACAATAGTAAGGTATTTTTTTTCTATAGGCTGTTATCGGTATTTTTCTAACGATCTTTTGTTAGATAAAGGTTGAGCCTATTAACTCTCTGAATTAAATAAAAATTAAACTACGGGTACCAATTAAAAATTTTAATTTAATAATAAGAAATAAAAGGATAAAATAATATTGCAACCGCTAATTAGAGGTGATGGAAGGAATAAGGATAAAGGATACAGATAGATTAGATAGATATAAAAGGATGTTATTACTACTATTATAGTTTTTTTTAATATCCTTAATTTCGAAACAATTTTTCTGGTTTCCTGTATTTTTATTTTTAGTATTACTACTGTTTATTTTTAGTTCTATTTTACTTTTTGAATGAAATAATCTTCTTTTCCGTTCTTTTAAAAAGTGCACGCTAATGAATATCCTTATACAGGCTAATTTATTTTTATTTCAGTAATTCCTTTTATGTAAATAGTATCTAAAAATAAAACAGCAGGATTACTCAGCTTAATATGCAAATTACTATATATATATATATATATGTATGTAATTTAAAAAATATAAAATCTAAAGGAATAAACCGCACAATATTTTCCAAAAAAAAAAACTTTAGCACGTGTTTAAAAAAAAATTCCCTAATTAATAATAAACCATTTGCTCAAATTCAGATTAGATAAATTCTAATTGTACTTGGTTTTTAATTCTTAAATTACCAATGGTCATTCATCTTTGGACTACAATTTACGGCATTGTATCAGAAATTTTGGTCAGTGATTATAAAGTAAAAGGTCTTGTTTTTAATTTTATATGAATTATTCGACATTTTTACTTCCTTGTTCAAAGTAAAGGAAGTATTGTGATCGCGAAACATTTCGGTTTTCAGATTTAAACGGAAATTACCATTTTGACCATCCCTGAATTAATTTTGAATAGTTTCGGCGTGTACTACGTATGTAGCTCACATAACTCAAGAACGATTAGCCGAAGGATGTTGAAATTTTGGAATTAGAACTGTTGTAACATCTAGTTGTGCACCTCCTCTTTTGATACCCAAAAGAAAAGAGGAATCGACTGGACCAAAAATGTCCAAAAAAGTCCAAAATCAAAAACATTTGGATTTTGGACTTATTAAGCCCTCATTAAGAGCTTTTCAACGAAATTTCATCGGTGGTACTTATTTTCATCGGCTCCAGAGTTATAGACAAATAAAATTTTAATTAATGTAATATTTGGATCTTACAAGGGGAAAGCACATCGGTTCAATCCGACTTTATCTGCTTTTTTTATCTTTGTTTTTTTGTAATTATAATATTTTGATTTGTTGATAATTATTAACCTCTGATTGTAAAAAAGTTTACAATAAAAAAACAATATGATAAGTTATTAATGAAATAAAAGTTTATGTATTTATTTATTTAAAAACAATGTGTAAATATCTTTTAATAGGCGTACAAGAAAGTTACGTGGTTTACAGATCAGACTTTTTCCTAATATATATGTATTAACATTTATGGAGGAGGTCTAATTATTTTCCATTAAAATAAATTTTGTGATTGCTTTTATTAGTTGTATGTATAATATTAAGTGTTTATTTGATAATTATTTACTTATTGTTCGGCAAGAATCTTAATAGAATGAAGGGTGTCTTTCAAAGGATGTTACATGGAATGATGTCGCCATCATGATCTATGTAAATATATTAAATTGGTTTTCTTTTTCTGTTACCATTTCGATGTTTGACCGTTTTTACGTTTATACGAATTAAAAAACCAGAATCCTGTTCTTTCGGGAAAGCAATGACTGCTTCTTCAATGAATGGTATATCTAGAATTTTCATTTTAGACATTTTTTATCGGAAAATATATTAATAAGAACTAGTTCAAATAAGTGGGAACAATGATTACCGTATATAAGACAGAATAAATAATATGTTGTTTTAAATAATTTATACATTTTTATTATTATTATTGCCGATCTTGACCATCTCCTGAAATATGCTTGTAATTTCTTTTTCAACTCGTTCCTCTTTCTCCTTCATGCTTTCATTATTTTACTAAATTGTTTCTTCTTTTTTGTGATTGCATGATCTGGATCTTTTCTTTTCCACCTCCCCGAAATCTGTAATTTTTTTAATATTTTCTCTAATGGATTACCATTTGTAATTCTTGAAATCAAACTGATTAAATGAATCGTTGTAATTTTTCATTATATAGTACAAACTTCATTTCGTCATAACTGACCAATCATTATAAATTTTTTCGTTTATACGCGCGACAATATCGTATTTTAATCGGTAAGATAATAGGTTGCGATTGTAAAAAATTTAATTTTAAAAACGGTTGTTGTGCATACACTTTAAACAAAACTTAAGTTGCTCACTATTAATACATAATTATGAAATTATGTTTTGGAAATTATGAATCTTTACATTAAAATTAAAAATTATACTTCTCTAAAATTAAAAAAAATAAACTATTTGTATTTTTTACATTATTGAACTTAAATATCTTAAAATAAATAAAGTTTATCGTATTTATGTTTATTACTGATTGAAATCAATAACGAATATTAGAAGGTTTAAAAACCGAAGAAATTTCTGAATTTTTAGATATTAAAAATGTTTGACTTAAAAAAAGAGAGAGTCTTAAAACCAATATCGACCCGATTAAGAGAAACACTTGAAACGACTCTATTAGTCGTTTAAAATGGTTTACCTAAAAATAAGTTTAATATTTTTTTTGGCCACATTTTTAAAATAAATAAAATTCTATAAATCTTTGCGCTGACTAGCTTCAAACGATCTGCAATTAATGTACGTATAGAATGTAATTTTTCTTTCTTTAAATGTTTGATAAATATCTGCAATAAAAATAATTTAAAAAACAAAAATATGTTATTTGACTAGTCTTATGTAATACAACTGATAAATATTTGTCCAATAACATTGTCAGTACGCTATCTTAATTAATTTAATTATCCCATAAAACGTTTAAACCTTGAACTGCCATCGATCTTATGAATACGAATTTAACGTCTCTTAAATTGGAATTTTTTTTAATGAAATTAATAAAAATAAAAAACCAGGCAATATTTTCAATATTTATTACTTTTAAAAAAAGATTATTACTGAAATGAAATAAGGTTATGACCTCATAATTTTTCAGAAATGTACGTGACTTTTAAACAAAACCACTTACGTTTAGAAATTATGATAAAATATTGACGTAATTTTACGTAAAGTTTGGGTGTTAAATATGAATATCGTAATCCCTAACTAATTTCTGATTTGATTTAGTCATTTAGTTTATATATTTACATAACAAAGTTTCAGATTTATCAGCTCGGGATTGGCTTTTTTCATAGATTTATTATAAAATGTTATATAGATTACGTTTTTTTGTTCTTCTGATCTATTTTCCTTCGGTTTAAATATTTTTCAAAAGTTTTTTGATACTTGATATATAAAGCTATCAAGAGATTTTGGATCCCGGATCCAAAAAGCAGAAAAATCTTTTTTCTTATTTTAGCCTTTATTAAAGGGGTGTTAGATTTAGGAAAAAACTCTACATAAGCTATGATATTTATAGAACATTTATCTAAAATCTACTTCCCACCTTTTATATATTCTGTTTTTTTAGCTCTACTTTTTTCAGTTTTGGAAAGTCATGCAATGCATTCCAATTTTTTTTAAAGTTGATATGAAATTATTTCTATTTTTGAGAACGGTTATAAAATATTAACTAACTGATTTTTATCTTCATTAAGTTACGGATGGCATTTAACAAACTGGTCGGTAGACATTTAAATTTATGACACAAATTACCATCGATTTTAAATTTAATTTTTTTGTGTTTTTTTTAAAAGTTCTGGATTAAATAAACTAAAATGTCTCAGGTTAATGTATTTCTGTTATTCGTTGCGGTGTTATTTATGAATTAAAAAAACGGTACGCGTTGTATTTTCAGAGTATTGTAATCGATTTTCATTAATGTTTTATTATTCTGTACTTCATTTTACATTTTATTTTTGAATTAGTGATATTAAACAGGAACCCTGCTGTTTAAAATTTTATTGTTATTTCAGTTACGAATAGTATATATTGGTATATAATACTTTCCACATTGCACATTACAATTTATGTTATAGACTACGCGTTGTTTATTTGATGCGTTTAAAAATATATTAGGAAACATATTGTCGATAATGTAAATTAGTCTAGGCTGCTTGATTTATTGAAGTAATGAAAGTAGTTTAGCTTATAATTTTATCTAAAAGTATATAAAGATTTTAGATAATTATTTTTAAATATCATAAATTATACTATCGTTTAAAAGAAAATTTAGAATACGTAAATATAAAATTTAGAAGTAAATAAACTTCACGTATAATTTCAGCACTTATGAAGTTAACATTTGTGTTTTACATCTAGCGTAAAGTATTTTCCTAAGTATCTAATTTTCATGTATTATTTCTATTCTCTGTATAAAACATATAAATGTAAACTGAGTACCACAGATTCGATTATATAGAATTTCTATAATAACAATTTTAATAATTTATTTTTAGTTGAAATATATATATAACCCTTATAGAACCTGCTTATTTAATGGATTATGATACAAAGATACTCTCATACTTTTCTGTTGTGTAATATTGCATGAAAATATTGCCAGTTATTTGAGAAAAATTTAAAATAATAGTATTCTGTCGAAAAATTCTCCGTAACTAATACTCTATGTAATAGTATTATGAAATCAAAATAATGGGAATTATTCTTTATTTTTAAACAATAATATGTAGTATTCTTTCAAATGAAAAAAAAGTTCATATTAAAATATAGAAACAGCTCTAATTACGTAAAACCGTTAATAATATTACCGCTGTATGATATATAATTTCTAAATAACATTAAGCAAAGAGTATAAACAGCCACATAATATTCTTTAGTTTTAATGATACTACACTTTTGAATAAATGAAATATATGATTGAAATGATTTCAACGGATCGATTTATTTTTGTTATTGAGCAATTTCATACTTTTTAATATTTAAAAATTAATGATCTTGCCTGATCAGGTTAACATATAAGATAAAAATAACTTTCTTCTCATTTTTAATTTTAAAATCGTCGGATTAATTAAAAGGAATTAATTTTGTCTTAAATCAACGCTACTAATTTTTATATTTAAAAAAATTACTTTGCATTTATTTTTTTTTAAATTAAAAAAAAAAATTGAAGTAAAAGGGATTAAAAAGATTCTAAAATTCTATTAAATAGAAATTAATATTTTCCCAAAAATTATGATTCATTAAAAAAAAAGATTAAATTATTAAATAAAGAAAAACAAAGGGTTTTTGACCGCATCTGTCCCTTTTAAATCGGTGGTTTTTCGAACGAATTTCTTTATTCATTGTTAATTTACGTGCTACGTGCATTATTTCAATTTAAAAATAACGAATGATTTACTTGAGTCTTTTATATGACTACTTCCGGCGGCCCCTTTTTACATCGAGTACTTTCTGGAACGGGTTCTCGTCTCCTACTACGCTTCACCACATGAATTCGGCGAAGGAGGATCCACCTGTGCCTGGCAATTACCAGTTTTTTATTTGCCGTTTCGACGAACTCCCAAGCGTTCAATGCCATGCAAAACCTATCAGGGAACATTCGCTGCAACGCTATACAACACCGTCAATTTCGTAAAGACGTATAGTGTATCCGTTGCGAAATGTCATTGTACCAAAAATTAATATTAAAACATAAGTATAGAACCAAATTCAGGTAACCGGTTTCTATACATTAGATGTAGATACAGGGTTTAATTTTCGTCTTTGTAATAAGAAAACTTACTCTTATGCTTTCAATAAAGCATCTTATCTTATGCTTTCAATTATGGTAGTCCATAAAAATACCCGGTTTTTTTAATATTTATTTCTAATATTGTAATAAGAAATGTTATTAAAAAAAATGGTAACGGGAGGTTGGGTTTTATGTATATATATGTATTTATTAAATTTATTAGGCTGTTGTTTTTACCATATCCTATTTATGAGGTAATTATATCAGTCATTTGTTTTTGATTATGTTATTGTTTTAAATCACTATGTACGTTTTGACAATAAATAAACGTTCGAAAAATACATACGTCCAATATGAATGTGATTATGTACAGAATTTAAGCTACACTTTTGATACGCTCAAAATTACTTTTCTTTAATAATGATTTTTTTATTATGAATGTATCAATTTAAGGAACGGGTGACCATTAGAAATTTCAACAGCGTGTACATCATGAAATACGTCGTGTTATTTAAGTTTTTATATTATTTAATAAATGTAATTTTTATTTATTATGTTTTTGTAATGCTGAAAGGATCTTGAATAAATGGAAAATTAAAATTGGTTGTTTATTTAAAAAAAAAATATATCTGTTTTTATATTTATATATACGTATATAAATGACTGTTCATCCAAACGAACAAATAATTCGTTCGATTGAAAGATAGCAGGGAGAATAGAATATTTGGTCGAAGAGATGCCTCCGGATCTCCGGGGCGAGGACGTATCGGTGATATGTGGGAGTTTTGATGCGGGTGGTGGTCGGATTGGATGCAAACTGAAGGGGTCGGTGTGTGGAATACAGCAGGAGAAGTGAGGTTGTGAATCGGGTAAAGAGAAAAGGGGGGATAAATCAATGCGAAACGCGCTGGCTAACTGAATAAGCGTTCCAGATCAGCGCTTCTCAGCTATACGAACCTACAACCCGCCTATAATACATTCTTGCTTGGAATCAATTATTTTGCATCCGTGATGAGTTATGGTCTTCTCCCATCTCCCCCTCTTCTGTTTTCCCCTTTTCCTATAAAATCCCCCCCTTTCCGCTTTCGTTTCTGGCTTGGTCTTCTCGGCATGTCCCGATATTCCCGCCGTAAATTAGAAATTACACCCCGGTTTACAGGAATTAGGTTTGTGTCATTACCTTTTTAACTTACACTACGTACAAACAATGTTTGACAGCACTTCTCCTGTTACCTACTCTTTTGTTTCAACGTTTCCAACTTCATCCCGATTGTAAAATATTTATAAAAAAACACATTCCTTGAATATGTAGAAGTATTTATTTCTTCCGATCAAAAAAAACTGTATTAACAACGTAGGATTAAATTGAATTTAATAAGATGTTAAATGAAAGCGACTTGTATACGAAATACTAATTAAAATATGTTGGACCCCTTTAAAACGCAAATTTATTATAATACGAAACCGTATTAGTTTCATTTATTGCTCTTATTAATAAATGTATTTAATGAAACGTTCTACTATAGTACCTTCTTAATTAGTAAATGCTTTTATCCGTATGTAATAACAAATACATTACGTAAATAAAATTTATTACGATTTAGATTTGACGATGGAACAGTTATTTTATTCGTAATTTAAATATAATAAAGGTCTCAAAACTTAGCTACATAAAAGTATAATCAGTTTCATTTAAATAGATTAACGGATTTATAGAACTATGATAAAATAACCAGGAAAGCAACAAAAATTTACGATGCATGCCTATGTCACAAAATTTTCGTGTATAACAAACGGTGATCGATCAATTACCCGGCATTATGTATCTTGGAATATCTATCATTCAGGCTATCCATTATTTCTATACCCTTGGTAATATCGTTACACTTCTAAAAACAAATTATCAAGTCGGATTATCACTTATACGTATGATTTTCATATCCCGGACATTACTTCCAAGCACTATCGTTAAATTACGAAAATTGTAATCAGAAGACCACTTTTGAAAATCAATATACGGATAATTATGGTCATGAATTAAATCAAAACACTTAAGAAATGGATAATAACATTAAACAGGTAGCTGTGGAAATTTTACCGAAAGTTTAATCAGATCAATAAAGCCCGCTTGCATGAGCGTCCTGACTAGATAAAAAAAAAATCTGATAAAAAAAACCTTTTACAAAACCTGTACGACAGAAATGAATCATGTGGAATCATTAACCTCCGATAGCCTTCAACACATCCGTTAGATTACATATATATATATATATATATATAAAGAACATTGGAAACCATTTTTTTTTTTTTTTTTAATATTAGTAGACCTATATATAAAATAAACTTTCAAGACTAATCTTTTTTTGCAGAAATTGTAACTGGTTACAAATTGAGTAAGTCTATTTACAATATATATATATATATATATATATATATATATATATATATATATATGTATATGTATATATACAGAGTATTACGAAGTACTCACGGGACTTTCATAACGTATTCTACTCATGAAAATAATTTAAAAAATGTCGCATTATATTCCAAAATGCTTCTTTTGCGAGTTACCGCTAGTGAAAGATTTCGCTGGGGTTTTAGCTGCTCATGTGAAATGAGAGCGTACTGAAATTTTTAGGACGTTAATTCAGGAGCAGAGTTAATCACTTTTTGTGGATTAATACGTCCCATTGTGGTGGAAACCCCTTTTTTATGTTTGACGTACATTGTTAAATACCAATAATAAACATAAAAAAAAAACGTGTAAGATAAGTTGAATAAAACAAAGAAAAGTTAGAATAATTCGAATTTTATTTAGAAAAAGTACATTGCTACAGTTGTCAGAAAAGTACTTATTTAATGTAGAAAAAAAGCAAATTCACTGTTAAAAAATGCTGTTGAAAAAGAAAAAAACTGGAATTAAACAACAGTTGTAAAATAAAAATAAATAATGAAAGGTTATTTACATAATAATTAATTCCTTGTACGAAATAAAAGAAGTATTGTGTCGCGAAAAATTTCGGTTTTCATATTTCAACGGGAAAATCCATTTTAACTAGTTTCGCGTTACGTCTGTACTTATGTATGACGCATACATTTTTATTAGTTTCAACATGACATCTACGTATGTATCATGTACGTATGTATCTCGCATAACTCAAAAACAATTAGCCGTAGGATGTTGAAATTTTGGAATTAAGACTGCTGTAACGTCTAGTTGTGCATCTCCCCTTTTTATTGCAATTGAGTGATAGAAAAGTGTCCAAAACAGCCCAAAATCCCAAAAATTTGGATTTTGGACATTTTCTTAACTGTAGTGATAAACCTTCATTAAGAACTTTTCAACAATATAAGTAGATGGTACTTATATTCATTGGTTCCAGAGTTCTAGCGAAATAAAATTTTAATTAATGAAATATTTGGTTCTTACAAGGGGAATGGACATCGTTTTGAATCGGACTTCATTTCCGTTTTACTTTTTTTTAAATTTAAAGATATTGATTTATTAATAATTATTAACCACTGATTATAAAACAATTTTTTTACGATAATAATTAAATAATAACAAAAAATAAAAAATAAAAAAATATCAGAAGTTATTAATGAAATAAAATTTTATATACTTTTCATTTAAAAAAAAAGTGTTAGGTATATTAAGTAAATCGGGTACCGTGAACTGTGCTGTAGTTAGCGAAGGTTTTCTGTGAATTTTAGTTTTGACGTGACCGATTTTCTATTGAAGCAATGCCGTACTTATCTACAACAGAGAAATACGCTGATACGTTATTCATTTTAGGTGTGTGAAATGGTAATGCTACAACTACTGCAGTAGAATATGAAATAGGTTTTCCGAATCGCGTTAGAAATCCAAAATAATTAGCGCAGTTTTCGTGAAACAGATTCACTAGCTAGTAATCGTACCAACTACGAACGATCTGTCCAACACCACGCTGTTATTGATGAAATTATTGTCGATGTCCAAGCGTCAGTACACGAACTCTTTCTTTACGGATTGGAGTTTTGCATTCGATGATTTAGAGGATACTTAAAACAAATTTTATCCTTATCATAAACAGTCAGTTCGTCATCTGCATCCAGGTGACGACCCGCTTTGCTTGGAGTTCTGTAATTGGTGGAATACAAATGGTAAACTCTACAAGTATGTTTTTTTAACCGATCAGGCAAATTTCACTCGAGATGACGTTAGCGGCTTATGCAATGAGCATACTATTGGTAGACATAAATCCTCATGAAAAGGTAGAAGCCAATTTTCAACACCGATTTACCATCAATGTATGCCGCAGCCTTCTTCACAATCAGATATTTCGACCGTTCATATTACCTGGCCACGTAAGTACTGAATTACAATTCTTGAAGAATTGTAATTCTTTAATTGCCGCAGCTCCACGAAGATGTTTCTCTAGCGCTTAGGTAACAAATATACTTCCAATGCAATGGCACTCTTCCCAACTTCTCTTGTACTTTTTCCATTCACATAAATCATCTTCCTGAGAAATGGATCGATCGTGGAGGTTCACATCCTAGCCACCTTAGATCGCTTGATGTAATGCCTTTAGATTTTGCGTCTGGGGATGGCTGAAAGATATTGTTTACAAATAAAAATACATTCTCGTAGGGAATTAATTGTCTGCATTATGGATACAGCTGAGCGACTTTAGGACAGACATGAAGAACAAAATAGAGCAACAAAAGCAGTACAGAAGTACGTCAAGAAATTTGTTGAAAATGGCGGGCTCATTTTTGAACATTTGTTATAAACTGGTACGTATAATGCGTTTTGGTCTAGTGACTAAAGTTTCTAAATAAAATTCAAATTTTTCTTCGTTTTATTCAACTTATGTTACACTGGTAATTTTGAAACTGATCTTACACTATTTTTTTTCAGAATTAAATTCTCAAGAAGTTTTGTTTAAAGGTTTTACGTTTTATTACACATTTAACAAAGTTATTGTACGACGAATGTAAAACAGGGTTTTAACCCCAATTTATTGATTTTTACCCCAGATTTCTCAAAAACTACTGCAGATACAGTTTTGAGACTTATTTTTTCGATTTTTGTATTCAAAAACCATAAGAAATGACTAATTCTACCCTTTAATTAACGTCCCAAAAATTTTAGTACGAACTCATTTTACCAGGGTAGCTGAAATCCGAGCAAAATCTTTCACTAGCTGTGCGCAAACGAAACAGTTTTGGATGTATGTTTACGAGAATATTTTCCACTATTTTAACGATTAGAATAGGTTACGCAAATTCCGGCAGAGTTTTTTAATACATGAATATAAAATATATTTTAACATTATCCGTCAGTTTTTCAGAAATTGTTGACATCTTGTTCGTTTTTCAATAATCCGGCTCAATACAGCAAGTCGAATTACTAAAAATACTACTAAAATCGGCAGAACTGCTAAAATTCCGCTGAATGTCATGAATGGGTTTATTAGCCGTAGCTGCAAGTTCTGCGCTCTGTGCATGAGATTAGAAATAACATTTATGTAGTCTTTTGCTTATTTAGATTAATTTTTTTTTTTTTTAAATTCAAAATATAATTTATTTATTTTACCTTTTGTTTTTTTTTTTTTGTTTTTTGTTGCATATATTATAGTTGATTTAATATATTTATTTTGTTTTAATACAAATTATATTAAAATTTCAGTAAATTCTGTTAAAATGTATTATTGGTAATATTCTTTAATAATAATATTTTCACTAAAATACTATACCTGTTTCCAATTTTACTTCCTTGTACGAAGTAAAGGAAGTATTGTGATCGTGAAAAATTTCGGTTTTCAGATTTCAACAGAAATACCCAGTTTGATCATCCCTGAATTCATTTTGACTAGTTTCGGCGTGACGTCTGTGTGTATGTATCTCGCATAACTCAAAAACTATTAGTCGTACGATGTTGAAATTTTGTATTTAGAACTGTTGTAACATTTAGATGTGCACTTCTCCTTTTGATAGCAACCGAATGGAACAAAAGTGTCCAAAAAGCCCAAAATCAAAAAAAAATTGGATTACGTGCAGTAAAAAAGCCTTCATTGAGAGCTTTTCAATGATATAATAACTGGTACTTATTTTTATTGGTTCCAGAGTTATAGCCAAATAAAATTTTAATTAATGAAATATTTAGATCTTTCAAAGGGTAGGCACTCGGTTCGAATCAGTGTTCATTTCCTTTTTTTTTTAATTTTTTTTTTTAAATTTAAATATATTGATTTATTAATAATTATTAACCTCTGATTGTAAAGAAAAAAATACTATAAATAATAATAAAAAAAATTATGAAAAAATATTAGAAGTTATTAATGAAATAAAATTTTATGTACTTTTCATTGTAAGAAAATTTATGTATGTAATTTAATAGGCGTACAAGGAAGACATGTAGTGTTTACATCAGAAGTTTTTACAATTAGTATATCAGTTATTAGTATATAATTAGAAAAAGAAATATGTTGGTTTTATTCCCATTAACGGAAATTTTGATCAATATTTTACTGAGAATTATTATTAAGAAATATTTTTTTCTACAATGATCTCTTTAAGGTTGTCGTCTGATATCTTAATTATGTTAATAATTTAAAAAACTGGTCCATAAAAATGAGGCTATTAAAACAAAATAAATATAATAAATAACAAACGAAATATATTTATTTACATCAAATATTTAAGTTTTTACTGTGGTTATTCTATTTATATTTTATTAAAATGAATAAAACAATTATGATAATTTTTTTTTCAGGTATGTTGAAGAGGTTTTGCACCCTTACTATGATGACAAACTCCTTAGTAATTGTAAGTAATATAGATCAAAATAATATAAGTTAATAATATTTGGACCTTTTTCGGTAAGCGGGTACCACTTTTTTTGTTCCAAATCAGTGAGTATTTGCAGAGAGATTATAGTTATAATCTAACCAAACATAATCTACACTTACTGGTTAAGGTTAGCGAGCGAAGTTTAAGTTTGATTAGATTATATTTATAATTATAAGTAATAATGGTTATATTGGAAAACCCATATTTGAATAAAATCGACGAGTAGAAATAAAAAAAAAAATATAGAAGACTAATCCAGGGTTGATCATTAATATGGAAAATTGGTCCTTTTTCAGTAAAAAGGTTATTTGGTAATTGTTATAAAAATGTAAAAATGCACGTTTTTTATTGTTATTTTTGAGAAAAAATGTGGTACCCGCTTACCGAAAAAGGTCCTAATCCTGTTTTTACGAACACAATTTATTTCTTTATTAAATTTTTTAATTTATAATAATTATTTACGTTTCCTTTTACGTTTGAAATGAAATAAATATACCGCGTGATTGAAAAAGACCTTCCCAACTTTAAAAACCTATAAAAATTTATTTAGATAATTTACAGATTCGATTGAGGTTTCGTTTAATAATAAAAATATCAAGTTTGACTCGTGTAGTTCATTAGTACCAGTAGTTTATTAGTTCATCAGTGGCCACCGGCGTTGTCACCTGTGTTGTTAAAAATGGCTACATTTACTGGTACGGGACGTGCCCACTGTGTGATTTGGTTCACCGTTTGTAGCCAACGACTGTAATTCAACGTATTTTTCGTAGAGGGTAGGGAAGAGAGCCTCCTAGTATGCATACAATTTCCCTGTGGCACCAAACCTTCGTCGAGAATGTTGTTAAACATACAAAATCACCAGGACGCTTACGCGTCCCTGAAGCTGCTGTGGAAAAACTCAGAGATAGATTTACTCGCGGTCCAAAGAAATCAACTCGATGTGCGTCACGTGAGACCGGCATTTCGCAAACGACGATTTGGCGCGTATTAGGTAAACGATTGCGCTTGAAGCCGTACAAACTAACCGCGGTTCAACGCATTACAGATGATGACAAAGTTGCTCGGCTGTAGTTTGTGTAAAAATGATGAATAGAATTGCAGACGACGATACATTTTTAAGCGATGTAATTTTTAGTGATAAATCAACGTTTCACCACAAAGGCAAGGTAACTAAACCCCATAATTGCTGATCATGGAATAGCAAAACCCTAATGAAACTTTAAAGCACATTCGTGATAGCCCTAAGGTCAATGTTTTTTACAGCCTAAGCGAAAAACACCGTACGGTCCGTTCTTCTTCCAGTAGGCAATCGTAAATGGTATCGTCTATCTGGACACGGTTCAAAATTTTCCGATTCCTCGGTTAAACGATGACGATCAGGATGAACGCCATTACTATCGACAAGGGGATTTCCACGATATTTTCTTGATACTCGATTCGCAGATCGATTTCGATCGCGAAGGTTCAATCGCATGGCCAACTCGCTGCCTGGATTTGCCCCCAGATTTTTTTCCCTTGGAGTTTCATTAAAGATCAGTTTATGTACGATCTTTACCTGCTGATTGAATTAACGCTGTAGCTGCAGAGATAACTTGCTGGATACAGTCTGGAATTAAATCGACTTCAGGTGTCGCATTACAAAGAGAAGCCATATCGAACTAAAGTGAATGTTGGATGACAAATATGATTTTTTTTATGGAGTGAGACCTCAACCGTATCTGTAAGTTATCTAAATAAATTTTTAAAGCTGTGAAGTTCTTTTTGAATCACCCGGTATAATGGTAAAAGAGAAATATTGAGGGTATGAAAATGCTGTTAAATTAGAAAAAAACTATTATATAATTTTTTTTAATACTTAAAAATATATTATTAAATATTATTATTCAAAAATATATTGTAATTTTAAAATTTTATGGATTTTATTTATCGGTATACAGACCTAAATTTTTAATTTATTATAATCCTAAAAATCTGGTATTTTATCAAATCCTTACATAAGTAAATTTTCGAAGGTCGATTAAGAATAATTATTTATATAGTTTACGATAAATAATAAAATAAATAATTAAAAATAATCATCTTTTTAATTCATTTGGGTTAAAATTAGAATATAAAATATTGGTTATTTTTACTTCTCAATATTTTTAAATAATGAAAATTTTTATAAAAGTTTTTAAATTACAAATATTTTTATCATAAAATAGCTGTATGAAATTTGTAACAACTTAATTTCGTCTATGATTTGTTTTGAACAGAACACATAAGAGGTAGTAGGAAGGTTTATGTAGAAAAGCTTAACAAGTGTTAAGAGTACGTTGTTTGGTTTTAAAGACAACAAAGAGAGTACTATACAGAAAGACAAAGGATAATTTAGTATACGTGGGTGTGTTTGTATGTAAACGAACGGAAAGGGGGAAAACGTAGAATCGGGGTTTCCAACTAATGCGAATATTCTGTAGCTACTTAGGTACTACAGTAGTACTGTGTACAGGGGGGTAACCTTACTTCCTCGTGCCGCCATGTTGAACCGAATTGGATTATACCTTAACAGGGCGTTGAGTCTCATTCGGCTCAATGCTCAGAGGGTTGTGGGATGCGGAATGGAAATACAAGTTTTGGGTGGGCGGTCGGTCGGTCGGTCGGTTAGGGTAGGCTATCTGCTACAGAATATTCCTTTCGCTAATGATCATTCCTGTAGGAGTCTTCTAACGTTCCCGAGATTTTCTGGATATTATTGAAACGGTCATAAAGTTACATATTACAAGCTTGTCACAGTAATTGGGGTTTATTATCTACGCTTCCTCTAACGATTTCATTTGTTATTAAAGTATGTATCTCTATTAAAAAATGTACAACTCGTGAAATTATGAAGCCGTTTTGTTATCGTGTTTACACGAGTGTGCGCCCATCCCTGAACGTAAGAAATATATGTAAAAATCGTAAATATATTTGAGGATTAGAATAAAATATAAGTCGGTTTCAATATGATTTTCGATAAAAAATTGTATTACAATTTGAAATTTATTAACTTTTACTGGGAATAATATAGTTCAAATTTTGTCTTTCACAGCGCTTCCCCGTGATTTTCCAATCTTTTGAAATCTAACACGTGGCCCACTAATTTTATGAAGTACACTTACATGATTGCAAGATACCGTGAAAGATAACGATTAACATAACGACTGATTATTTGTTTTTATTAACATATTTTGAGAATAAATTTAAGGTTAGTTATACAGTTATTTGCCGCAGTTAACACTATTTTATTAATTAGTTAATTTTTTAACTAATTAATTTTTTAACAATTTGTTGAAAAAAAACGTGATGAATTTTTAATATTTTTTTCATTTCGTGTAACCGTTTAATTGAACTATTATTTCTAATTCACCTCTTTTTTTAAATAAGTTTATGTAGAAAATGAATTGTTTAAATTCATGATGTAATATAACTTTTTTTTTATTATCCTGTTAAAGAAACGTATAAAGTGGCGCCATTAATTTCTAAAAAAAATACATAATAAATTATATTTTGATTAATTAGTACAAGTTTAAACTAAATGTAGTGCATGATTTGATATACATAGTGATAAACCACCTATCAGTGGTCAAAAGTTATCGATATTTTTAACGGTCAAAAAATAACATTTGTTTTTATTATGTTTATTTTTAACATTAAATTCGGTAGTATATACCGATAAAAATATTATGTTGTTCTAGAATTAGGATTTGAATGATATTAATTTTAACATTTTTTTATAGAGAGTTTATTATAATGTTTATATCATTTTATTATGATTTTTTTTGTAAGTTTTAACGTAAAATTATTTTTTGTAAGACCAACTTGATTGCGTAATTTTATAATTTTTTTTTAAGCGTACTTATTGTGTACATTATGACATAAATCATTAGTGACAGCTTTGTGACTGAAAATAGAAAAAATAAATATTTTCAAACAGGGCATAATTTTTAATGTTTAATTTTATATAAATGGTTAATGGATTTTACTCGACGGTCAGAAAAATTTACAATTTCATTTTTATTTACAGATTTGTCAAACTTTAAAAAGCATAATTTCAAGTCTTCTTTCAGAATGGTATCTGTCCATTGCAAAATTATTTTGCAAAACTAATTTTATAATTCAATAAAACTATAAAAGAATAGATTATTATAAAAGCTAATATTAGAATTATAATTCTAAAAAGAATTATAAAAGATTAACTATTTAACGACTAAATTTCTGTTTGAAAGGCCTACCGATTCTCCGTTAAACATAAAAGAAAATTAATCGTTGAATAATAAGTGAAATAAATATTAAAATAAATGTTTTACGGAATAATGCTTTTCTTTGTCAAATGTATTTGACATAATAATCTGTACGTTTTACGTAAAAATCACTTGACTTCGATCCTATCGGAATAAAATATAAAACAACTCTAATGTTATCGTAAACTATTTTATGATTATAAGTAAAGTTACAAGAACTCAAGTTGATCAAAGTTAAAAGATTTTTGGTGAATTTGCCTCCAAGTTGATTTTTTACTTGTATATTGTTAAAACCTTCTGGATTGAAGCAATGTGTACAGAACATTGTTACACAGCAAAGAAGCCCTAATTTAGTTTAGTATGCCTTTTCAGTCTTCAATATGCCTGTAATACATGTAAAACACCAAAAGTACCCTTCGTCATATTTGTTTTCTCTAGAATAATGATATTATACAACAGATACTTGCGGTCAAGAAAACGAAAGTGTAATTTGTAGTGCTGTTATCAATTATATTTTAGTTGGTTTGGGACGATGACATGCAACCCATACGGGTTGGTTCGGAGAAAAACTAAGAGATACTTCATTTCTCAGTTTATCCAGTAATCCTCGCATAGTATGTATGTTATTCTTTAGAGTGGATTTTATTTTTTGGAAGTGACTTTTGATTTATGTTACGTCAACGACAGCCGTTACACGGTTGTGTACCGATGGTAAAGTAGAAGTTCTATTTTTGACTAACCAGCAAATTCTTTAGATGTAAAAAACTCGTTTTGTAGTTATAAAGTCAACTTAAAGTTAAGATTCTTGTTTCACAACAATGTAGACTACGTTGAAACCATAAAAACATGTTAAAAATGTAAATTGGACTTTACTAACCACGATTTGATTAAGGAATTTAATTTTAATTCTGCATTTTTATAAAGTAATCAAATCGTGGTTATGTAATCGAGTAAAACGCGAAATGACGCATGAATATTACGAATTACGAATAATAGTTTAATTAATTTCAATTGATTTTTTAAAACGCAAAAATACAATTAAAATATATTTTATTTAGAAATAAAAGGATTAAAGTTCAAATTAATATTAACGTATATAAACTATTTTTAAATAAAGGCTCTATGTTTAACGCATAAAAATTATTATGCCTTATTTAGTATTAATTAGTGTAAATATATAATTAATTACGTCATTATAACGATTATATTTTTCCACATTTCCTAATAAAAATCAGAAATATTTATCGAAAGGCTTGCATATAATAACTTAAAACGTGGGTGTAAGAAAAGAGACAGTCTGACGCCGCTACTCTCTGGGCGACCAAACTGTTAGGATGCTAATAAGCATACGGAATTTGATTTACAGTCTTTAAGACAGTGATAAATTCTGTGTTTATGAGGGAGAGGTAAAAAGAAGTGTGGCAATAGAAGGTTTCTACTACTTTAAAGCACGCGTTGTAACGAAGCATTGAAAGTCTGGCGCGAATTCTTTGATTCCAACGGTTTCTTTCTTATGTTATACGCTTAATCTTCATCTCTCTTTTCGTCTGTTTTTTTTTTAACTTTTCGTACTTCTTCCACACCTACTTCTTCTTAACTCATCTCCGTAATCTCCCTAATGACCGGCTAGACGAAGTTTTAATTTAACTCCGGGCAAAGTTTCAATGGACAATGTTAATTAAGTAAAGTGTAATTTCATTACACGAAACGCTTTCCTAAATTATTTTTATATATACTTTTTTAAATTTTTATTTATAGTTTGTTCTTTCGTCTTAAAATCTGTAAGTTATAATTTTTTTTTATCTTATTTTATACAAACTTTTTATCTACATTTTTACTACAATAATTTAGAGGAAAAATCTTATTAAAAAAAAAAAACACAAAAAAAAACTGTTTTTCTTGCTATTACTTTGAACAATGATTTCTTTTAGTTTTGTAATTTTGAAAAAGCACTTCTGGCTAACATTTTATAATTTTTTTTTTTAACTTTCATTCAGTCTTAAAGTTTATTTATTCATTTATTATACTGTATTTTATTATTAAGTATTAGCAAACACTTATATGTATACTAACAACCTCATCGCAGCTTCGCCCGCGCTATATGGTTACTTTACCGTCGCCGTCAGGGGATACTTAGCCGGTCGTGGCTAGCTTCGTTCGCCCTTCCCGTCTAGCCAAAGGGCTCTGCCCCTTGACCCACTGTGCTCATTAAACTCATGCTGGTGAGAAAAAAATGATAAGTAAAAATTAAAGTATTTTCGATTTATAAAAAACATCAGTGAATTATAACTTCTTTAGAGCAACGGTTTGGTCAATACCAGAAACTTTAAACGATCTATGAATGTGGGTCGTCTTCCATATTAAAATATTAGTTATAACTGTTACCCAACTTTGTACGAGTAAAAAGTATTTTTCCCGGTTATTAGCTTCACTCGACAAACGCCATTAGAAGGCATTTTGTTTATGATTTTTTTATTACTTTTATTTCATGTTTTTTAGTCAAGTAATCGAAAGCAGATGAATCCAGTCGTGTCTAATACACAAAACAGTTTGTTTGAGCAGCCGCGCTGTAGATCGTCGCACCCCTTAAAAAATCGAAATTCAAAAAATCCCGGAAATGGTTTTTAAATATTTATCTGAAGAGCATTCGCCAGCCGCATTCTAGTGAATCTCGTTTGATATAGTTTGAAATGGGGAAAATTTGCAGTGATTGTGGAAATTTTTTTTATCTTCTTCACCTCTTTCAAGGTTGTATTTCGAAAAATCTAGAAATTGGTTTTTAGATATTTATATGAAAATTACACTCGCTAAAAATCAAGTTGATATCTTCATTTGTTACCGAAAAAATAAAAAAAATAATAAATTTCGTTGTTACTCCATTTTACCCTTTAAACTAAACACGAAATTAAAAAAAAAAACCTTTCTTAGTGTACACTTACACCGTAAGAACATGTATTCAAATTTTATAAATATAATAAGAAATTAAATCCATAAGTTTTGTTAGTCGCCATGACTATATTGTGATTAATTTATTTAAATTTAAAATGAAATGATAAAGGAAATGTATTCCGCCTTTTATATAATATTACAGTACGTATAATGTTTTAAAGATTCACTTTCTTTTTCTATAATTTTATTAAAAATAAATGAGTCGAATAGTTAAAAAAAAAAATAACCGTATGTTGGTTGACAGTGACTGCCTATTGCCTATAAATCATTACAAGAAAAATATGGCAATATGAATAAACATCTTTCATAAGAAAAAATTTTTGACCTCTGTGGCGAAAGAATAATGTCTCAGTATTTAATTCGGAAGGATCCCCGTAGGAATCCCGGACAGATATAGAATTTTTCATACGCTACAAAATTTCCATTACGCATTCCAACACGGAAACTTCGATTTTATAACATGAAATAATCGTTTATCAAGAAAAAAATATTTGTTAATTTTTATTTTATGATTAAAAATCATCGTTATTTTATGATGTGAATTCATTTAAATTGCAGTCATTAGTTTGAGTAGGAAAATCATTCAAAGGCTCATAAAAAGCATTTGAACCACAACTGACTGAAAAATTGTCAATAACTTACTCCTTCAATAAATAAAAATTTGAAAATGAAATACGAGTAATTTTTAACAAACATTTTTACTTCCTTGTACGAAGTAAATAAAGTATTGTGATAGTGAAAAATTTCGGTTTTCAAATTTCAATGGAAATATCCATTTTGACTATCCCTGACTCCATTTTGACTAGTTTCGGCGTGACGTCTGTACGTATGTGCGTATGTATCTCGGCATTACTGAAAACGATTATGCGTAGGATGTTGAAATTTTGGATTTACAACTATTGTAACATCTAGTTGTCCACCTCCCTATTTTATTGGAATAGATTGGATCAAAAGTGTCCAAAAAAGCCAAAATGCAAAAAGAGTTATGACCAAATAAAATTTTAATTAATGAAATGTTTCGTTCTTACAAGGTTCAAATCCGACTTCATCTCCTTTTTTTAACTTTTTTTTGTAAATTTAAATATGTTGATTTATTAATAATTATTAACCTCTGATTGTAATAATCTATATAAATAAAAATGTAAATGTTCGTTTGTTCAAAATCTTCGACAATTCTTCATCGATTGCTTTGAAATTTTGTCACGAGGTAGCTTTCGAGCACGCGCGTGTTTTTATATATGTACTATTTATATACCTAAGATGTCACACCTGTAACAGGTAAAAGCATACCTTCTTTTTTATAAACAGCGCTATCTGTTGGACTTAAAGCAACACACGGTATACTAAATATTTTATGATTCCATTTCAACTACTGGACCAATTTACGCGTGAGGAAAAAGGAGTAAGGAAAAAATCGGAAAAGGGACAAATCTTAAAAGGTAAAAGGGAAGAAGGGAAAAACGGGAAAAGGAAATGGAAAAGGGAAAGGATAAATAGAAAAGGGGAAAGGTAAACTGTGGAAGTTAATGAAAATAAGGGGGAAATGGGAAAGGGGAAGGGGAAAGGGGATATGGGACATGAAAAGGGGAAAGGTGATCTGGTGAAAATGAAAATGGTGAAACCGGAAAATGTCAGGGGAAAAGGGGAAAGGAAAGGGGAAAAGGGGAAAAGGGAAACGTTAAATTTTGTGAAATTCCGTAACTTTTATCCATCCAACTTGCAATTGTGTTCATTTTAATCTATATATACTCAAATCTAGCAATAGTAAAGCATTGTGGGTCTGCTAGTAAAAAAAAAATATGAGAAGTTATTAATGAAATAAAATTTTATGAACTTTACATTTTTTTAAAAATGTGTATTTAGGGGATCAATTATAATATGTTAAATATATCTAAATATATTAAAACGATCATCATACTATAACATGTTTATATTTATTTAACGAGACCGTCTTCTATGCGAAGATGAGCTCACGCTGTCTAATGTGACAAGATTTTTGCACACCGATGCCGATACGAAATTGTTAACAGAACTATATAACGTGCTTTCTATCGTAGGTAAACCAGGAAATCATTTTTCCTTTATATGTAAAATTATTTTTTTAGATATCAGTCGTTTAAATGTTGTAGGTATTCCAACAAAAAAAATGTCTTTTCTGACCTTAACTATAAGCCTAACATCCCACACAACTAAACACGTTCTTGTGTAAGTCGATTTTTACATTTAAAAAAGTCATTCCCATCGTTTAAGGGGAAAAAAGACCGAGTTCTATTGATAAAAACCTATTTAATGTTGACTGTTACATGCTGGTAACGTCAAGTTAACAAGTAAATTACATTTCATTAAAAAAAAAAAACAAAATTAAAAAAAAAGTTAAAAACAAATTTTTATCTAAAAATAATTTTAACCGATTGTGTTGTGTGTTTTATTATTTACAGAATATGTTTAAAATGCCGGTAAATAATTATTAATCGTTCTTAAAAATAATCAAGATTAAAAATAATTCGCGTATGTAGATTTGACACTTATTCAAAAATGCATAATCAGTGAATTTATTGCTTACATCTTAAATGAATTTAATATTTCTTAAAATTTGTTCGTTTTTCCGTTATAATTTATCTATTTAAAAAAATTAATCAAATGTTGTAAAATTTGATTATTTGTAGTATTATTTTATTAGTAAGGAAATTTCTTCATCTGTAAGCCTATCGATGCATTTTATTAGAATCTTTTTTCCGGTTAAGTTTCTTCCCTAAATTAAAATTACCCTTTTTTATTAAATTTAAATCAAACACGATTTTACGCCTAATTAAAGGAAGAAAATCTTTTTTTGGTGTTATTAATGACAGTTATCGGCAATTTAATCGAAACGGATTACAAAAGGTTTGGTTTTTAAAGTTGATAGAATAAGTTTTAAAAAAAATCCGTATAAGTGTCAAAAGTGTAAAGCACAAACTTATATCATAAAAGATTTTGTAAATAAAAATATATTTAAATATTTTGTCTAAAAATGACCACCGATTGACTATAGCAGGCAGATATTGTTGTATGTTTATTTTACGATCGTTACGTTATAGCATTTAATGTAGCAGTTATTTTTTTCTGAAGTTTAAAATAATTTTATTTTTTATTATATGTCTTTAATATAATATTTAAATATTCTATTATTGCCCTCGGGCTGGAATAGCTGTTTAATTTGTCGCAAATCAGTTGTTTAACCGCTAATTTTCTTAGTCGAAGGTTCTGAGGTTCAAATCCTAGTAAAGGCTAGTCGCTTTTATACGGATTTGAATAGTAGAAAGCGGATACCCGGTGTTCTTTGGTGATTCAATTAACCACACGTCTCAGGAATGATAGCCCTGAGTCTGTACAAGACTACACCAAATTTACACGTCATACATATCATTCTTAACTCATTTAGCCATGAAGAAATTGCTAATTGTTCACTAACTGAATAGATTGCAACGTACCCAGTAGGAAAAAAAATAGACAAATTTTTTAACCTATAGTTCGAATGTACCGCATAAACAGTTTAAAATAATTGTAAAAAAAAAAAAAAAATTTAAACATTTTCTGTAGCTTTAATAATACGAAATTGCGTATAGCACTTTTTTTGCCATAATACTTCGGTATCTGTGAAGAAGATCCGCCTACTAGTCTTTTGTTAATAGCGTTGCTAAGTAACGACTGAAAACGCTTTCCCTTATTCGTCTACTATATTATTAGACTCCTTCCGTTCCTTTTACCGGTCGTATTTATTTTGTTATCGTATTATTAACATTTATAGTCATTCTTATATTTTCAGTAAAAATATTAAAACCAAAGTATAAAATAATGATCGTGTCAAAATCATACATGTGGTTCTCAACAAACTTTAATTTCTGTACTTCAAAATATTTTCGTTTATAAATTGAAAACTGGTAAAAATATTAGTTTCTTTTCAGCATTTTTTGAAAGGCTTATTTTTTGTTCTCAAAAAATCTTACGAAGGTATGAAATAATAATTTTATATCTATTAACGTGCACAATCTTTATTGAATGTATAAATAAGAATAAAATAGTAAAATTTTAACGTATGAATTTACGGGAAAACAAGTCACACTATCCATAAATTATTTATTAACGTAAATATTTGTGATTTGCATAATAAATTCATTCGGGGAAACCAAAATAAAAACTTATTTTTTCATAAATACAGTACGATTTGCAAACATTTTATTATAGAATATTTATATCTTAATTTTTGTTTTTAACCTCCGGGACCACCGTTATTGCTTCAGAGGATGAGATAAATTATTTGTAGCGTGTGAAAGTACCTGCATGACCACGATTCGAATCCGGGATCTTAATTTAAAATCATACACTACACCATAGAAAAACAGTATCACTTTATTGTCTACAGATCCTACACTGAATCTTTGCTCTAAAATTAATTTTGATGAAAGGAAATTAATTGAAGTTCTCTACTTATCTTTCTCTTTTTAAGACATATTTAAAAATAAGGTATTCACGTTGTACGTTATCTTTAATAATTGTTAAATATTTATTTTGCTTATGTATACTCGCGTCTGAAATTTAATACTAATCTTGAAAAACCAAACGAGTTTTCAGGATTAAAAAAATAGATTGTTAGATATTTGCTTACGTTTGTATTTATGAATGTACAGTTTTTACTAATAAAAGGGAGTTATTAATTTAAAAAAAAAATTAATAAATAAAAAATATTCACTTTTATCAAACCAGACAATATGCATTATTTATTGACGTAAAACAACTTTATTGTATTTGTTCTATTTTTATTACAGTATCTAACGATTTCGTTTAAAAGGAAAAAAATACTACTGCTTAATAATAGTTTTCTAAATAATATGGCTAATAGATAAATTTATATTTGTTTACTCATTTAATTGGTATATAAGCCTGGAAGTTTAATAAACTTATTTTAATGTATGTATTTTATTTATTTTCTATCTTGCCATATAACATATATTTTTTATGCATTAATGGGGAGGACCTTAGCTACTTTTTTAGGGTTACATTTTTTTTTAATAATGCTACTCTGATCAAAGTTTTTCACACCTTTCCTTGAACCTTTTACCCGAATGGTGAAGCACTTTCTTTCTGTTACCCGTGGAGTAGCAAACCTACTAATGTGAGTTGTAAAATATGTAATTGTATTACAAGACAAATACTCTATTATGTAGTTTAATTTTAATAATTAATTTTTTGCTTTTTTACATTGTTGTCTCCTTTTTTCGAACGTAAATAATTACCTTTCAAGTAAATAGAATACATGTAAGTAATGTATAATATATATATATATATATATATATATATATATATATATATATATATATATATATATATGTTGGATTAGTTAATAAAATATGACTGCCAGGTAATAGAAATAATGTTATTGTATTGTATTATAAATCAGTTAAGGATTATTTTGCATAATTCCCTGTATTTTAATAATTTTCTAAAATATAAGGAGAAAATTTAACAATTTGTTACTTACAGCTCTTTTTTGAGTACGTTCATTTCGGCAAATTAAGCCTATGAATTTTTCATCTGTGTCCATATCAAATATACGGTACCGCAATCCAAGAACGGAGTAATATTTGTATTTATTTAATTTGGTTCGTTACTTAAGAATACGATTTGAAGAAGGGTTAAAAATGTTTGGTCTACTTTAATTTTTAAAAATTATTAAGTAATAGATCAGTGGAATTTTAATATAATTTCTTGTTAGGTTTGTTATTCAATAATATTTATTACTAAAGTTAAATTCGGCTTATCACTTATCTTTTCACGACAATAAAAAATATATTTAAAAAACAACGCAAAATAATTCATTTAGAATTCGGTGTGTATCGATGTCAATTTTAGCGTAAAACTTATCTGAAACGGAATATAAAAGCGCAAATAATTAAAATTATTACACTCGAGTTCAAATTCGAATTCCACCGATTTCACCAGCGTATTTATTGCGTAATAAATAAATATAGGAAGAAGTATAATGACGTGAGAGGGGTTTGTTGTAGTTACAAGTGTGTTTAGGTATTAGTAAAGCGCAGAGGAATGGTGTTAGTCATGTAGTTGTGAGCTGGGAAATTATGACATCGTACGGGTACCGCTTTATTTATAGGCACATATTAAATGTTGAATCCACGTTGGCTTTGGTTCTATACACTTCTCGTACACCGACCGAACTATGATATCAGCGAATGTGTTAAAAACGCTACCGACACACACACACACACACATCAATTCACTTACAAAGTCCAGTCATCTGTAGTAAACATAGCGGGGGATTTCCCTGGTAATAATTTCCCGATTTTTCCCACGTGGCTGAGTTCAGTGAGGATATTTCATGCAGTGAGTAGCCAGATAGCACCTATATATATTATTATACGTTAGTCAGACCACCGTTTAATACAGCGAAATTTGTTTGCGATCGCAAAAACCGATGAACTCAACTGTACGTCACATCGTGTCGTTCTTTTCTCTTGTTTTGTGTGATCGTGTTATTTTCATTATTCAGAACAACGCATTCCAACTGAACAACTGTGGATAGATTTATATGAGCGTACAGGCGGATGTTGTTCTTGCCTTTTTTGATTGTAGTAGCTACTTTTAAAACGTTATTGATATATGTGGTTCGTCTACCGCAATGTTTCTAAACATTATCAAATTAATACTGATATTTTCCCATCAATTTTCATTTTTAGTGAGTACCTGATCCTTTCTTATTAGATAGTGATTATAACTAAGAAAAGAGCTTAATAAGCATTGTAAATTATAATTACAATAAAATTTACGTAAGGGATATAATATTATTGTCTGTAACGTTTAATAAAAAAAATATAGCCAATACAAAATTAGTCGTAGAATAATAATAACAAAAAATATATATATATATATATATATATATATATATATATATATATATATATAAACAAAAAACAAAAAAAGAAATTGGTTAATGTTTTCTTTGTTATTATTTATTATTTTATACCTTCAAAATCTATTTCTGTTAGCCCCAAAAATCTAATCGGTAAATAACAATTTTTAAAAACTTGAATTAAATAATATATAATTTTTTAATATGTGTATAGTATTTAAATTTTTAATTCAGGGCCAATAAATGTTTTCTTTTATAATTTTAACAATTTTTAAAATTTTATTTAATTCTTTAAAGGATTTTTCCTTGTTATTAAATCACTATTTCCTTGTATGAACGGGACCCGATCTTGATTATTCTTTTATTGATCCTTCCTTAAACATTCAGGATAGTTTTAAGAATAAATTTTAACAGGCAAGTTTTTTTTATTTATACGATCAATAAATATAAAACTTAAATAAAGGACTGTCGTATTTTACAATTTTTTTTTCCAATTTAAAAAAATATTTTAAATGGTTTTATTTTTTCCTCTAAGCGAGATTAAAAAAAAATAAATATATATTTTTGACTATTGTTTTCTAATTAATTTATAAAAATTGATAATTAAGATTTTATAAATATTTTTTCACATGAAATATTTTTTTCAGATTATAGCTGTGATTTACAAAATTATATTTGCGATATATATATAATTAAGCTTCTAAAAATTTAGTAAGATGTGTTTTATTCTTTTAATATTATCTTTGCCTTAATACCAAACTAAAGTAAAAGAAATTTGCTTATTTCATTTTTTTTTCGTTCGATTTGAGCCTTTAAAATCTTTTTTAAGGTGTGATGTGATCCTTTCTCCCGTATTTTACATGACCTTTTACTGATTTTTTACCCGTTGTAAACCGGTTTTAGTGAAATACAATTAAAGTAAATAAAATTTATAAAACATATTATAAGAAATATATTTTCTTTTAATTTTGGTTAAGGGTTTACTTCCGAATAATAGATAAAATTTAGTACCCGGAAGAAAGAAGAATTCAGTTTTTATTTTTTTTAATCTATAAAAATAAAAAAATAAAACAGTTGCTTTGTAATTATTTTGAAAAAAAATTATTCAAAAAGAGAAAAACCAAAATCAACTGACGAAATTTTTTTAAATAAGTGGAATGAATGTCCGAATACGTGGGAAAAGGTAGAGCGCAGTATTTCCTTTTCACTGTATTTTATGTAAGAAATTTTGATTAAGAAATTAAACAATAATATTGTAAAGAAGCCGGAATATTATAGCGACGAATGTAGTAATAATAATAATTCATACTTAGTGAGAAAATTAAATCCCATATTACAGGTTAAATAGTTGTAGTTAAGTGTGTAGCAGGTCTCCTTCATCGTCTATTGCTTATATAGGCTGCGTACTGGTTACCAACCATGTGGGAACGCCTCTCTAAAAGCCTGGTGGGTTCTTCCTCCGTAGTCGGCTGTTTTATGTTATTCTATAATTAACTCATAATACATTGGGTCTTTGCCAAGCTTGGAATACAGATACGTTCTTGCTACAACCACCTATGTGGTCCAAGAATTTATGTTTCATTTTTATTATTATTCTATTTTGTTTTTTGTTTAAACCCGCGTATAAATTAAATACTAGTTAAAAAAAAAGTTTTTTCCCGCTAATTTGCTAATAATTTATTGTATTTTAATTGAAATATGCACGAAGTTATAAATTTAAATAAATACTTACTAATCTATTATTATTGTTTTTTTTTGTTTTTTTAGATTTTATCGTGTTTATATTTTATATTATTTTGTATTACTTATAACTTTTTGTTTATTTATGAACTGTTACTAATTTCTTTGTTAAGTTAATTCTACTTTACACTATTTGTATTTTATTTTTATTAGTTTGTTTTCATTCAATAATAATAAATCAGTGAATTTTGTTGCTAAATAAGGCTAAGTAACTCACTACGTTTAAAGATAATAATTATTATCGATCTCAATCTAAGTTCTGATTAATATTTTTTGTATATTAATTACTTATTTTTGTCTTATTTTTAAAGTAAATACTTAATTTTGTTATAGAATTATTATTTTTTACTTTTAAGATATATTAAAAATAATTCGTTTTTTTTTTTAATTTGGTCAATGAATTATGAGCAATAAAAAAAATTCATTTAACTCAAAATCAAACCCGGTAGCTTTTTATTAGAGCCAATGCGATTTTATAGATTATTCATATTTAAATCAGCTTATAATTTTTTTTGGATACGTGTCAGTATTATTTATTTATTTTTCCATCACTAATCTAACAACCAGACTAGACAGGTATTCTTATAGCGTTGCTACTAGAACAGCTACTTGTTTTAGATAGTTTTTCGTTTTCATAAAAACGTAAATTTCAAGTTGTACAAGCGGGTTCCGAGAGAAAATTTCACGCATGAAAAACATAGCTGTTATGTTTAATGATTGAAATATACACACGGCTGGCAACGGTGGCGATTGGAAGCATTAATGGACCAGCGAAACAAATTTGAATTTTAACTAAAGTTTTTACACTTTCAACACTTTTCCACTTACTTTTTCGTGTTTGATGCACACTCAGGGGGTAATTCCCTATCCAAAAATACCAAATTTACGGGAATTTGTGCTGATAATTTGAGTCTTATAATAAATTGTGCACAACCGTTGTATTAGGGTAAGTCAATTATTATCCGCAATGTAGTTATAAATTTTAATGCAATACAAATAGGAAACTTACATGTACATCGTTTTTTAACATAGTCCCCTTGCATTTCAACGCACTTGGTTCATCGTTGCACAAAGCTTCCCGATGCCCTCTTAAAAGAAGGTTTTCGGTTGAGCTGCGAGCCAGGAATGCTCGCAGCACGGAATGCTTCTTTCACTGTTTCGTCCGAGGTAAATCGACGGCTCCTTAATGCCTCTTTGAGCGGATTAAACAAGTGGTAGTCAGAACGGGCAAGATCAGGACTATACGGATGATGTGCTGGTACCTCAAAGTCGAGTTTCAGGAGCGTTTCAATAGTGTGGGTAGCAGTATGTGGACGGACATTGTCGTGCAACAACACAACACCTTTCGACAGCGGTCCTCGGCGTTTGCTTCGAATTGCAGGCTTCAGCTTGGAAGTAAGCATCTCACTGTAACGCGCACTCTTTATTGTCGTGCCCCTTTTCTCATAATGTTCCAGTACTGGGCCTTGTGAGTCCCAAAAAACCGTAAGCATCAATTTTCCTGCGGACGGTTGGTGCTTGAACTTTTTTTTGCAGGGGGAATTTGGATGTTTCCATTCCACACTCTGCCGTTTACTCTCCGGCTCGTAATGATGGATCCATGTTCGTTACCAGTGATGATTCTGTCTAAGATTTCCCGTTCGTTGCTATAGAGATCCAAATGTTTTTGGTAGATGTCCAAGCGCGTTTGTTTACACGACTGTGTGAGTCGTTTTGGGACCCGTCTTGCACAGACTTTATGAAACTCAAGTCTGTTGTGGATGATTTAGTAGGCAGAACCGCGACTAATTTGCAGACGATGTACCACTTCATCGATAGTTACTCGTCTGTCTAAGAAAACCGTGCACGTGCACGCTCAATGTTTTCCTCATTTATGGCGGTAAACGGGCGTCCGGCTCCTTCGTCGTGCGTAACACTTGTGCGACCGTTTTTTAATTTTTCAATCCGTTCGTAAACACTCCGTTACGGCAACACACTGTTCCTGTATTGCACCGAAAGTCTTCGATGAATTTCGGCCCCTGATACACCTTCCGACCACAAAAAACGGATCGCTGAACGTTGCTCTTCTTTGGTGCAAACAGAAAGCGTAGCAGCTATGATTAACGGCAGGGCAGCGATAATGGAACTACCCTAGCAGCATCAAACCAGCACAGAGATAACAGTAATTAAACCACGCATGCGTCATCTACGCAACACGACAGTACTACCGACATAAACAAAAATATAACTAAATTGCGGATAATAATTGACTTAACCCTCGTATTTCCTTAGTATAATACATATAGAGGGATGCAACTGACCTGCCGTATTATTTTATTATAATGCAAGCAGTTTAGGGTTTTTTACTTTGAAATAAATGTTAATAACTTAAAATTTAGTTATTGTGTAATAAATATATTAGGTGTACCAAACTAAATGCACTTCTCTGACTTGATTATTGTTTCGAAGATTGTTTATAAATTTTTGTAATTAATTATAAATATATAAACTATATGTATAATACATAAGTAATGAGTGATATATACGTAATTTGTAATCACTCGTTTTTTGTCAATTTTTTTTTTAATATTATCAATCGTCGAGTAACTTAATGTTATTTATTAAAATGTGAAATATCTGCTGTATTACGATCAGAAATCAATTTTAAATAAAGAATAAATAAATCGTTGAGAAAAAATGTCTAAATCTAAAATTCATATTTCTATCTATTTTCTACTTAGGAATTCATTCAAACTAATGATTAAAGTCTATTTTTGATACAACACAATATATTTAAGATTTCTGATCGTACGTCTAGTAACAAGTGCGTGCTCAGCACTTAATTCCACCTGTACTGATGGTTTAACAATGAAATATTAGGTTATAATTCAATTTTTTTCATTTGAATTGATTGATAGACTTTACAGGATGGAGTTTTACAAGATTATTTAACATTTTTATTTAATCGCTGTTTAAATGAATGATTAATATTGACAATTTTCGACCTTTTGTTATGACCGCCTATGGTGCTTCAAATCAAATTCAAAATTAACTAAAATTTATATAACAGTAAATTTAATTTTCTTGCTACCGTTACTCGTGTAATCCGTATTATCTGAAGTTTTATTAATAGCAACGTATCGATGGAATACAATCGAATTATAGGGAAAAAAAATTAAGTTACAAATTTTGTTTTATAGTTACAATCCGTTTTCTCAAGACATAAATACATGTCTAGAAGACCCAAAGTTATCATATATAAACTTCTGCACCAGCCTTTTTTTATGCAAAGTTTCCACGTATGTATCTAGACAGAATCGCAGACCAAACCGTGAAAATATCTAGAATTCGTAACATATTTTAGGTTATCCTTACTTAGAAAGCTTCAGTAAATTTTTAATCAAAACCCACAAGAATTATGAGATATGGGCGATCTACCGCACAGAAGGCCTACAAATAAAAATAAACTTACAAAAAAAATTACTTAATGGTTCCTTAAATACCTAAGTTGTCCGATAACAAGCTTCATATTTCTTAAGGAAAATCCTTACCTTTCCCCGTAATTTTCTGAATCTTGAAGAATCCAACCGAATTATAAATCGTTCTGTCAGATCTTCATCAAAGTAAATCTTTGAAAATGTAATAATCTACTTCGGTTCGTTTATTTTTGAGTAGATTAGTATTTTAAATCGCTTACACTTGATTTTTCTTTTTATATCAATGTCATACAAGTTTTTTTTTTTTTAGAAAAAAGAAAACTGATACTTTCCTGATTTTGAAATAACCAAAAATGTTCCAGTTCGTTGATTTTGATTCTAAAAATTTAATAGGAAATAAATATAGTAAAATTAAACTGCTATACTATAAAATGTTTTGTTATCTTTTCACGCTAAATACTGTAATAAAAGTTTATTAATAAATTTTGTAATTAAAATAAATAAATTTGCTAATGAAGATTCTGGATTCGATTCCTGGCAAAATTCTTTTTATTTTTTCAAAGTGAAATAAAATTATGTTTTTAAAAATATTTTTAACTGTAATAATTAAGGTTTCCGTATCGGTAAAAGTTATACGCTATCGTAATAATAAGTAAGTAAGTTTGGTAATAATATGAAAAAACGTAATTTGATTTTTTTAATCTAAAATACTTTTTTATAAATTTAAGATGGATTTTAATTGATTATTTTTATCACCGCATGTAGACTATTACATAAAAGAAAAAAAGATTCATTATAATAATAAATCGTATTTTTATGAAAAGAAAATACATTATTCGAATTTTGTTTTACCCGATTGATTTTTATAACGTTGCGTGAGTTAATTAAGCTTATTTTATCTATACTATTTTCAGGGAAGGGATAGTTCGAACAGACAGTCGCCCGTTTTCGTTGCCTGTATAATTATATATTAAACGGCTCTTCTATCCTGGGATTTGTCGGACAGTTTTATTAACGTAGTCTACAAACATAGGTTATATCGATTCAATCGTGCATGTTTTTATCTATAAATTACGTATATGTTTACTTCACATAATTTTTTTTTTTGTGAACGTAACCTGAATATTTATCTGTGGTAATAATTATAAAGGTAAATTCATATCATTGAATAAAGGGTCAACCCAAATTGCGTTTTTTAACAATTTAAATTTGTGTAGTCAATTATCCTGTATATTTTGAAAATTAAATAATTGTTAGCCTATTGTTATTATTATTATAAATTAATTAAATAATACAGGTTGCATGTTATTTTTTTTTTTACGTAGACTATTATTTTTTTCTCATTATGGTCTGACAGTAAATGTATCTATTATAACCTAATGGTACCACTACGTAGCAATAATCAATAGTCAAAATCATGTTTTATAAACTGGTTTCTCTTTATTAACAAAGCCAAATAACTATGGTCGTTGCAGTTTCTATTTGGTGATGTAACGATATTTTAGACAGTTTTACCGTGGTATATTTACGTATTCTTTTTTTAATTTCTTGCAATTATTTTAAACATTTTAATAGTGCAGCCTACACAATTTTTTTTTCTTTTAACGAACAACTAAAATTATTTTTTTAAGTGGTTTTTATAGGAAATCACTGCCCAGCAACATTTCTTCAGCAGGGATTAAAGGTTAATTAATAAAAACATGTATTTTTTAACTGAATATACATTCTAACATCTATTTAGTCTTCGTAAAAAATAATTTGGTTGATAAGCCTGCTGAATCGATAGTAAAGTAATCGATAGTTAAAATTTCCATTCTTTTTCCTCTTACAACGTTAAGGCTGAACGTATTTATAAATTTTTTTAATTTTTTCTGATGGATATTATTTTTATAGCTATTGTAGAAAATTCTTTTTTTTGTTTTAAAAAATTTATTTAACTTAAAGTTTTATAAAAGAATGTAAAAAAAAAAAAACATTTCTTTTTCTTAACGGTTTGTTTTTCTGAAATATTTAATTTATTGCTAGGTCCTTAATAATCTTAGTAATCGATGTTTTTGTACTATTATTAAAATTAGAACTATCGATTTTTAAACTAATTATAACTGAATTATAACGTACAATTAGTTTTAAAAAAATTATTGACGGCCAATATTTTATAAAGAGGATTACTTTTCGATGTATTACCTTTTTAGTAGTAAATCTATTGTCACGTAAAACTTTGAACGTATAAAAACCACATGTTTGTAGTTTTTACCTGTGTAAGGTAAAAAAAATTCTTGAGATATCTGATTCTATTTAATTACTTACTATCTAACTAAAACATTCATTTCCACATTTAATATTAGAATTAATTTTTACATTATATATTCTAAAACTTATCGCAAGGAATAAATATAATCTGTAACAAACAGTAGTTTATTCTTCAATATGATATATAGTCAAAAATTAAAAATTTAATTTGACTGTTATTTATTGGTTTTATTTAATAATGCTATTACAGTTAACGTGTAATTTTATTAAATTAGTAAAATAATGAATTAATAAAAGTAAATAATAAATTAGCTTAAAATAATATTAAATTTCAGCCTACCGTTCATAAATTAAATTAGCCATAGAAGTTTTCTTTCAATAAGTACAGTCAGAGCAAATAAATGTAAAAATATTTATTTAATAAGTAAACGAAAAAAAAGTAATAAAATATGTATTATATATATATATATATATATAATAAAATGTTTAAATTAAAACAGAGAGAAATGAATTATAAATGTATTTGATGACATAATTAACGCTTCTAGTGTGAATGATATATCAAAATAAACTAGTTAAGTTATCATCGCGCGCACTACTGTTGAAACATTTGTTAACTAAAAAAGATAATCCGATAGTAGTTTATTAGAAAGAGAATGAAACGAACGCCATTATGATTTAAGGAAGCCATAGCTGTCCTAGTGGTGATGGATGTGGGGTAGATCTTGCCCCTCCCACTATCGTTTACCAACCCCCTACGACACCCGATGACGTAACTGCGGCTCTATCTGTTGGATTTCAATTCAACTAGCTACTAACTTACTTCATAAACTTACTATATGAAGTATTATTTTAAGATTATTAATTTATTCTATTTGAGTTTTGGATGAAATTGTTTAGTTAATTTTATTTGCTTAATAAGTTCGATCGTCCAGACGTTAAACTGTTGCGTTATTTCCTTTACATACTTACTTGTTGCAGTACGAAAAATATATTGTATCATTAGTTTTACATATGTAATTATTTTTACGATAATACAATTTTTTATTAAATATAAACAAAATTATTTATATTCACTTTCTTTTTTTTTTTAATTAAAATGGTATTATTTGACAAAATATTTTATACTGCAAGTTAAACAATTTTTTTAATAATTTTAATTTTGTACTTAATATGAAACCTAATATTATATGAATCATTTCTGGCATTATTTTCAATAAAGTTCAGCTATTTCAATTAATTTGTAAGGTGTAGAATTCCCTAATTTTGCTCCATAAATAGACCACAAATAAACCAAAAACTGATTATCATAATGAGCTATACGTCCTATCCTAAATTAAAAAAATCTGATGTGGACACCACATGACTTCCTTGTACGCCTATTAAATTACATATACGCATTTTTTAATGCACTTCATTTAAACTTATTTCATTGAGAAGGTGGGATACGATCCTCCAATTTTTTTTTAATAAACTGGACAGTTACACAACTGCTGAAACTAGAGAACATTTTACACAAATTGAGAACAAAAAAATTATATCAAACAAAAAAACGATTAAATGATTGGCAACAAAAATTAAATAAACGAAATGATGACCAACCCCGACTTAGGGAGAATATTTTCCAAAATCATATATTTTTTTATTATTATTATTGAATTATTAGTTATTGTAATGTTTTTTACAACCAGATGTTAATAATTATTAGTAAATCAATATATTTAAATTAAAAAAAAAAAAAAAAAAGTAAAAAAAGGAGAAAGTCTGATTCGAACCGATGTGCCTTCCCCTTGTAAGATCCAAATATTTCATTAATTAAACTGTTATTTGGCTATATCTCTGGAAACAATGAAAATATGTACAGCTTATCGTTGAAAAGCTCTCAATGAGGACTTATTACTGCAGTTAGGAAAAAGTCTAAAATCCAATATTTTGGGGCTTTTTTGACAAATTTTGGTTCAGGTGATTGCAATCAAAATGGGAGGTGCACAACAGTCCTAAATTCAAAATTTCAACATCCTACTTCTAATCGTTTTTGAATTACGTGAGATACATACACACGTACGTACAAACGTCACGCTGAAACTAGTCAAAATGGATTCAGGGGTGGTCAAAATGGATATTTCCGTTGAAATCTGAAAACCGAAGTTTTTCGCGATCACAATACTTCCTTTACTTCGTACAAAGAAGTAAAAATAATAGTTATATTTAGTAAACGTAGACCAGTCCGGCTGATCTACGTTTACAAAATTTTTATTGTTAACTCGTCGCAAATCATTTATTTAACAGCTGATTTTCGAAGTCAAAGGTTCTGAGGTTAAATTTCCAGTAAAAATTAGTTTTTATAAATAATTACCTTTGTTTTTTAAGTGCTAATTTTTCGGGGATTTAATCTGCATTTATTTTAACTGCTTATATATATATATATTGTACTTTTAGGAAGGATTAGACTGCTGCCAGTCTAGTGATAGAACTGCCAATTATTTAGTGATAGAAAATGTTTATAAAAATATTAAGGCGGTTTTTTTTATTCCAATAAAGAATTCCTTTCTTTCTCTAATAAGTTAGGCAGGTAATTTTACATTTAGAATTAAATTTAAAAGGTTTACTAAATCCCTATGTTATTAGCGGAACGCAATTAGTTTTGGTATTACTTAATTAGAAGTGTTTATTGAAACTATAGGTCATACTTTTGTTTATAACTGATTTATGGTGCTGGTTTAAACAATTATAAAAAATAATATATTTTGTAAGTAATTGAAGTAACAAAATGTTTTTTTTTTTAGTAAGATAAACTATATCATAATTATATTATAATACGTATAAATTGTAGGTTATTATAATTATTCCTTTAATTATAATGCCTATTATATAATTTAATAATTTTTTTTTATATTTAAATCGGATGACAATTTTATGTTATCGTGTTTAGATATATTATTATCATTTACCAAAGAGACAAGTTAAAGATAAGACAACGTCAACTTTTACACACAAATCATTCAACTTTTAAACATTAACGATGCATGTTTTAGTAACAATTAGTCGTCATTTAGACAGTTACTTTATAACACGTTTAGTCATTTATGTTAATTGCTGTTAAATGATAAGGCTCGAACAATAATTTTTGTCGAGGTCCCCATTTCTGTCGAATATAATACCCGGTCCTGTATGTAATATATATATATATATATATATATATATATATATATATATATATATATATGTAATTTTTTGTTTGTTTTATTTTTAATAGAATTCATAAGAGATAATTCTTTATCATTTAACTTGGCACTGTTCATGATATTTCTTATATTGTTAACGATAGATATATTTATTTAGTTGCATTTATTATTTATTTATGTATTCATTTTTTTCTTAAGTGCAGTGTCCTTTGTGGTTATTAAGTGCAGTGTCCTTTGTGAGGAGGAATAATTTTTTTTTTATTTTTATCAGTCTATGAAAAATTAAAATTTAAATCTTATAAAAATTCATTACTTTCAAAATATATACTTAAATTACAGAGAGAGAGAGAGAAATTCTTTTCCTCCTCAAAACCAAAATTAATAATTTATTATGCAGTTTAAAAATCCAATTATAATTAATTTTTGTTTAAAAAATAAAAGTAATAATAAACACAGGAATAAAATTATAATATCTAAATAAGGTTTTTTAATCTTATAATAATATTGTTGTTTTACATATTGATTAAAAGCTATTAGATGACGAGAGTTTATGTGGTTGATGCACTAAAACAAAACAACTATTTTAGTTTCATGTTTTCAACATGTGGGTGTAAAATCCATCTTGTAATACACAATAAAGTTAATTTACTTATATACAATCGTAACTTTACAGCCGGCCTCCGAGGCGCGAGTGGTAGCATCTCGGCCTTTTATCCGGAGGTCCCGGATTCGAATCCCGGTCAGGCATGGTATTTTCAAGCACTCTACAAATCATTCATCCCATCCTCTGAAGCAATACCTAACGGTTGTCCCGGAGGTTAAACAATATGAAAAAAAATTAACTAGTCCGGAGGTTAGTTGCCTCTAATTTAACCCTTATGATAATTATAATCCTGTATTTAATCGATGTATTTTTATCAGTTCCACGATTATAAATCCAGTAACACCTTGGGCAGTGCTTCATGAATATTTTTTACGTATCTATTGATAGAATTGTTAATGAACACCGTTTAATAATGGTGTTTTAATATTAAAAATGATCTCTTCATTTCTAACAAAGAATTTCTCTTTAACTTTTATCAATCTATTACGCTTCTAATCCTTAAAACGTAATATTATATTATTGTAATTAATTTCCTTGAAGTTAACATTTCATCACGATTGGGCACATACTAAATCGATTACCTTTGTCAAAAAGTATCGTCAAAGTTATAGTATGAAACATCAAATCGACTAATTCTAATAAATAATGATAACCGCGTAGGTCTTATAAATTTTTATTCGATTATTTGTTCAAAGAAATTCCAAAAACGAAGTTTAGAAAACACTTTACACTTCAAATAAATAATAGTAAAGTTACATTCAGATACTTAGAATAATATGTAGCATACAAAAACAATTTAACTGCCAATTTCCGCAAAATTTAAGCGAATTTAATGATAGTTTTTTTTTTAAATTCACTGTTATCGATGCAAAACATATTTAAGCACATCGAAAACCCTTTGAATCCTGTTTTTGGAGAATAAAAATGAATTAAAAAAAGTTTTAAAAATCCGAGATAAATTATTTTCTGTGGTAGAGCTGGAATGTGAATAAATAAACATCAACGTAACAATAAACTTGATATTTTATACAAATAATAAAAGGCCACATCTTAACATATTAAAAAATAATGAAATACACAAAAAAGTAAAAAATAAATAAAAAATACAAGGTAGGTTGTGTAATAAATGAACTGGACATAATTCAAATCACATTGACATTTCGAACGCATTATTTATATGCATCTATTATATTAAAAAAAAATCCAACAATAAACTAAGATAATTCCACGTGAAAATAGTAGCATACGTCACTGAGAATGACTGAATAACAGGGTTTCATAGTGGAATATTCGTTTCTAATAACTGCAAACTGGGGAAGAAAACAAATTTTAATTAATATCCTTTTTTAACAATTAAACAATCATATTATTAAATGAATATTTATAAATGTGCTTTAATAAAACACACACACACAAACCTATAAATAAATATATATATATATAATTCGTAAAATAATAATCTATTTATTATTATGAAAGGATTTGATGTACGAATGATTGTAATTATTAATATATATTGTATATAGAAATACAATTGTAGACAATACGATAACAGTCTAATTAATATGGGGATAATGTTCGAAACCGCAAACTGTGTGGCTGACTATGTTGTATATATGTAGTTGTGAGACAGAGCCATATCGCCATTAATATTCAGCTAAATCGATATGTGTGTCCCGGGAGAGGGAATGGCTGCTTACTACATTTCTGTATACGAGAGTATGATGAGAGAACGGGTAGCGGCAACCGTTTCGGTGGTGAGGGGTGGTGGTGTAGGAAAAAGAGGAGGATTTCGGGGAGTACAACTATACTGGGTATACAAGGGTACGGATGGACTCTCTAAAAGTGGGATGACGGGGAGGCGGTTGCATTGTGGATGTCGACAAGCCCTTGATTACAATCAGTTGCTGCAAACACTAATTGCAAAACGTGAATCCATTATTTCCAATTCACGCTTCCAACAAAGTTGCATGTAATATACGCCATTCTACTTTTCTATCTATGTTGTATTAAAATAAATAGTTTTTCTCATTATTAATAATCCGTGTTATTTTATTCTTAATTTTGATTTAATAAAAAAAATATATACTCTTTTTATTCTATAAAATAGACTTAACTAATCGTACGATTATAGCTTCAAATAACTTCATGTGGTATTGTTATGCACAATGTATTCATTTTTTGAGTTGGGTATTATGTTAATACATTTTGATTCCAGATTTAAAGGTCTGCATCCTTTTATTTATTTGAGAGAAGATACCATTTATTCGATGTATTAAAGAGCTTAAACTTTTTTGACATTATTTCTTCTACTACGGTATTCAAATACAAAGTCTGATTAAATAGAACGATTGTACTTTTATAAAGCCAAAATGATTTTTTCTATTACATCGAAAATGTGGTAAATGAAAAAAAAAACTAAATTTTTAATGGAAAGATCGATCAAAAGCTATGGTCATTAGCCCGGTGGAAATCGGTAGCGTATGAAAAGATGCCATGTCTACGCGGGATTCGAACGCGGGATCTCCACACGAAATGCCGACACTGCGTGTTTTAATTTAATCCACAAAATTATGAATTAATTCTTGATAAATTTGTAAAATATTTTTGTATTAATTTTAACGTTTTTTAGAAGAAATGTATTAACAGTTTTTAATTTCTTAAGAACTTATACTTCATACTCGTATATTACTGTGAACCAAACGAATTTAAAAAATGATTTTTTTTTCATATAAATATGTATGTAGGGGTTAACATTTTAATAACATTCTCAGTTATCTTGTTTACAGGTAAATTTATTAATTAAATATAAATTAACTGAACTACTCGGGTGTTAGCTACGAGTGATAAACAAAAATTCTAATAACAAATCTTGTTTTAGGAGGAATCACTTGAGTTTACTTCGCTTAAAAAATTGTTTTTTTTTTTAATTACTTTTTGTAATGTTCTTTTCCAAACTATCTTTATTTTAATTTTAAATAAAAAATATTACCGTTTAAAAAATAAATAGACTATATTAAAATTAAAAATAATTGTGTAAAATATTTTGTGCATTAAAATTAATTATGTTAAAACATTCGTGGAAGAAATTTTTGACCAATGTCGTTGGCAGATAAAAAAAAAACTTTTACGGAGAATTTGTTGTTTTGTTTTTTGTTAGTTAAAATTCCTTTGGTTTGTTATATCAATGATTATATGTTTAGATTATTTTACATTTTATATATTTTTGGACTAATTCTAAAGCTTACATTGGGTGTGTTTCATTTTCAATATTTTTTATTCACATCACAATTTATTTCAAATTGATATAATAATTGAATAATTTTCTTTATTCTCATTTCTACGTAATCGAGGTAAAAATAAGTAAAATAATTTATTATAATCTCTCTCTCTCTCTCTCTCTCTCTCTCTCTCTCTATATATATATATATATATAAAGCCTACATACAGTTAAACTGAAATTCATTATTACTATAAATCTTTATTAAACTTTATTAGTTAGAGATTTATTAATTCCACTTAGAATCTGATAAAAAATAATGCACATAGACATATATATGTTTACACATATATAACTTTATATATGTGTAAATAGACTTTAAATAGATGAACGTTTAGAAAATTTATTTTAACAGCAGCTGATAAAAAAGTAAACAACACTAAATAAAGGCCCTCAAGTAGTCTTTTATTTTTTTTTGAGAATGAAGAAAAATTGGAAATAAAGAGACTAAAATGAATTTCTTCTTTTTATAGAGTTAAAATGTAAGATGTATTTATTTCGTTGAATTACGAAGCTCATAAATTGTGTTTAAAAACTGTAACCTAAAACATCTTCAAATAGATTGTATATAATTTTTTCAACACATAAAAACGATAATATTTCCTTTTAACTATTAAGTATCTATCTATTAAATCCTTTTGTTATTTTATCCTTTATTTAGTCGTTTACTTAGCGCATTATTTATCACTTTATTATTAACTAACTATTTTAAGTAAAAGCATTTTTTGCTTAGTTAGTAGTTGTATAAACGCCTTCAATTCTTTTATTTGCAACCTGCTTTATGCATCTGTCATGCAAGTCACGTTATAATCAGGCGTCTTTACTGACAGTTCAGTGATTTCCCACTAGATTCGCTAGCGGTTATCTGTATAAGCGCATAGAGTTTCCTCGTTTTATTTTATTTATTTTTTTTTTTTATGAATGAATAATACGGATGCGGTCAGTCCGTTGTAGTTTCCTAGATGAACGAAAACCATAAATAATACAATAAACTAAAGGGTGAAAAGGAAGTTAAGGGGGGTGTATGCCCTTTAATGCAAGAACCAACCGGGCCCTTTTATTTACTTCCATATTATAACAACGGGCTTACGGTACGTACACCCCCTTCTTTCCTTTCCTTTCTAAAATCCTGACACCATATTGCATATATTATTATCTATTTTCATCCCTAAAACAATGAGGGGTTGATTCTAAATTCTCTGATGAATTTATGCGCCATTTATTCATGATACTTGGTAACCCTTTCCCTTTTACACTTAGGCGGCATCCCTTGTGGCCACGCTGACAACGGGGGGCGCGTGCTTTCAATCCCACCCTCATTTAAAATCCCTACAGAGACATTTCCAATTACTCTCGGTTATGTCTGTTTAAGGAATTAATTAAATAAATTACTAAATTTCATTTCATAGAGAAATTAAATTTTATTTAATTTTTGCAGCTTATAAATCTGAAATATTAAAAAAAAATTCGTATGTAGCTGGACATGTGTAAAATTCATCTGATTAGGTGTGATTATGATTTTAATTTTTTCTACTTTAAATACATTTTTAATATATAAAGTTCTATTTTCATTGTAGAAAGAAAACCTTTAACCCTGTTTATCTTTCATTGACTAATCACCTCCTAAATTATTTAAGATGATAATCTAAAAAAAATTAACATTTCAGAAATTGAATTAAAAAGGATTTGGTCCCAATCTAATATAATATACTAATAGAATTTCTTGACTAGAGAGTAGTTTTGTACTTACAGATATTAGTACGAATGAAATTCTAAATAGAAATATTTTAAAAGAAAAATTCTAAAAAAATATTTTGGAAGAATATATTTTTAAATTTATTTTAATTACTGCTTTCAGAAATATTTTTTTGAAAATGTATTCCCAACCAAGCGAAACCACAATAAAAGTTTTAATTTCTGAAATGTGCAGCTTTAGATTCTTAGAAAAATGAGTTTAAAATATTATTTCCTTAATTTTTTCCTTTTAATTTTAAAAATTCTCAGCGAGTAAATAATAAAAAACAGTTATTTGACACTGGAATAGGAGTTTAACTTTCTTATTTAAAATTAAAAATATCTCCACCTAAAGGTTTTTTTTTGCTGAATTTCTGTATTTACCTACAGTCACCTTCTACAATGAAGTAAGTAAGTCGTATGAGTGACCATCACTTGAAAGAGGACCACCTGATGATAATCCTCAAGTAATACAAAAACAGTTGTATAAACATAATAATATAACATTTGATAGTGCCGTTGAATGTCCAACCAACATTAACCTAAAAAGAACAAAATAAATAACAACTTTAAATAGAACAGTGAACGAAATAGTAACTTTGAAACAACCAAGAAACAATAAATGTGAGCACCAAGTCTCCAAACCGGACATCGTAACCGGCCATCAACGAGATCGAATACATGGGGAGCCTTTTTAACCTAACATCCTCGCTGTTGTCTAGCAGATTTAAAGCGAGATGATTAATAATATGCGTATCCAACCTGGACACATACTTCGAAACTAAACGTCCAACTTTCTCTCGAACGTATGGATGTCGTGGGTTTCAGCATTCCTCGCGAACTACGTCTCGTGGTTGTGTTCCTCAGAAGTTTGTTCTGAAACCGTTGAATGATCTCCAGGTTGCTGTAACTGGCCGTTCCCCAGAGCTACAATCTCGTACGTCCATATCGGTTTTACGAAAGCCTTGTAGAGCAGAACCTTGTTGGACAGAGAAAGTTGTGATCTCTTACCCAACATCCAGTACATGTTAAGATTAATTTCAAGCAACTTCCTCTTCTCCGTAACATGGTCCCTCCATGTCAAACTGTGATCAATGTAAACGCCAAGACACCTATCGTACTGACTTGAGGTATCCTGACATCGTTTAATCGAACCGCAGGACAATCTTTCCTTCTCATCGTGAACCGTCACGTGGCTTTATTTCGCCGGATTAACCTTTATCCTCCATGTACGCGACCAAACGCTGATGGGATCCATTGCAGATTGCAATTTCTCCGAGGAAGTAGCCGTGCTATCGTCAACAGCCAAGGCCGCCGTGTCATCCGCGTACGACGCAACCGTGATATTGGCTGGAGTAGGCGGTTCAGAAGAGTAAATCAGGAACAGAACCGGCCCAAGAACCGAGTTGCGGAACCCCCGAGTTGTTATCGAAAAACGCAGACATCTCTTAATTTTAATTAATGAGCGAGAAGCGACCATCTAGACAGCCGCGTAGAATTAAAAAGTACGGTTCTAATAGGCACGATTTCAATTTAAAAAGAAGACCTGGTATGCAAACCTTGTCAAGTGTCTACGTCGAAAAAGAATACTTTTTCTCTTCCAGAATCCTGACGATAACACTAGTAATTCTACGGGCTTGTTCCACAGTCAAGTGACCACACCTAAAGCAGAATTGATGGTCGGGTATCACTCATTCACTTTCCAATGCTGGCCACAATGTGGGTAGGAACAGCTTCGCATAGATGTTGGATAATACCGGTGGCAGACTTACAGGCCTATATGAAGTCACCTCCTTCGAAGGCTTCCCAGGTTTCAAGACCGTCGTTATTTGCGATACCTTTCATTCCGAAGGGTAGTGGATTGTTCTAAGGATCGCATTAAATAGCTCCCGTATGTTAGAAACAGGCCGAGACGGTAGTGAAGATATATCATCTTATGTGTAATTCAACCAAAGGTATTTGTATAAAAAATTTCATCACCAAAGTTTTTGACGGCTACTTGGTATTTAATTTGTTTTCTTATCAATTCAAATTCATAAAAGTTATTCTTGCCAAAATCCTACTTATTATCTATTTTGTTGGTGGCGGGGAGGTTATCAGACTTGTTAGCTGTATGAATTCAACATTTCAATAACAATTAAAATTTCGTTGTCCTGTAAATTTTATTAAAATATTTGTTTTTTTATGTCTGAACATTTAGTTAAAAATTTTTTAAATATTTATTTTTGTAAATAAAAGATATGTAATTCTATATGAGTTTTCCTCTTTTACAAACAAAATAAATAAATATTTTAAAAATATACTATTTCACAGAGCCTCTTAGAAAATTCAAAAAAAGTTTGCCTTAGAAATCTAAACTTTGCCTCATTTGTTTGTTCATGCTGTAGTAACACCCGCCCAATATTATCTACTATGATCAATTTTGTAGCCTGTAAAAGAATTCCATGTATTACAAGGGCTTGAACCTGGTCAGACTTCATTTTAATTATTATTATTATTTTTTAATGGATTTTAGTAAAATACAATACGACAAGTATCTGGCAAAAAAGAGTTTTTTTAAATTTACTTTAAAAATATATTATTTTTTATTAACTGTATAACAAACATGCAACGTTAATTATAGACACTGCATGTAATAGTATGGTTTATTATCAAACAAATTATAAATAAATTAAAAATTAATTTTGTTCCTTTTTTTTAACCATTACAAAGTCGCTTTATTTTTTCATTCATCTTCATTGACTTTATTTATAAGTACTAATAAAATTATTCCACTATAATGAATAAAATGGATAGTAATTTATTTAAAATTATTTATAAGTACTAATTAAATTATTCCACTATAATGAATAAAATGGATAGTAATTTATTTAAAATTATTTTTTATTTGGAAAAAAGCCTTACTTAAAAACTTACTTAAAACTTACAAAAAAATAATACATTTTTAGACATTATAAAATATTAAAAATAGAACTACATAAATACATGCTTTTACTTACTTTTATCCAAGAGTTATGAGTGTTACATTCACCAGACAAATTTTGTAACTAACTATAAAGGTGTCCAATAGATCTATTTTTCTTGAAAAGAGAAATTCTTCAGGTGTTTTCTATTCAAAACTTTAGGTGAAATCTTTTAGTATATATATGTAACAATTTTAAGAAAGCGTTACACATACAGAGTTTGTTATATGTTTTGTGTTTGCCGATACTGGTTAAGAGTTTCGTTTGTTATTGTTGACCTATTAAATTTCACCAAATCCTTTGTTAAACCGCTATATTCGTCATTTTGTTTATTTTTGTTGAACTTACATTCAAACAAAATATCCTTTCAGTGAATAAATGAATTAATTTTCGATGAACATGTAGTATGGAGTTTCTGCAGTAACTCGTGTAAAAAAAATATAAAATAATACAATTCTATTTATATATACAAAAAATACAACTACTAGAAAAACTGATTTAAAAACTTCTTTGTTATTTTATCAACTAAAATTGTATCTATCAATTTATTCTAGTTTAAAATTACTTGTCCGTTTTATTTTAATATTTTTATTTTTAATAAATTTCATGAAAAAAGAGAATTTATCAATTCGATCTGTAATTATTTAATGTCAAAAACTTAACACAATGTGTAGATTAACTGTTTTGGTGATTTATTTTATTATTAAAGGAAGCTTCTTTATCGGTTATTTTATAGTCGGTTATTCCTTACTCGCATAAAAAAGACCACAATCGCATTTAAAAAATTAATTGTTCTGGTCTCGAATTTTAAAATTTAGGATTAAAAATTCTGAGGTGGACACCACATGACTTCCTTGTACGCCTATTAAATTATGTATACACATTTTTAACAGGACGTAAAATTTTATTTCACAAATAACGTCTGATTTTTTAATATTTTTTTTTTTTTATTGTTGTTATTGAATTATTATTTATGGTAAAAATGTTTTTACTATCAGAAGTTAATTATTAATAAATTAATATATTTAAATTAAAAAAAAAACAAGTTAAAAAACAGGAGATGAAGCCGAATTCGAACCAACTTGCCTTTCCCTAACATCCGAATATTTCATTAATTAAAATTTTACTTGGCTATAACCCTGGAAACAATGAAAATAAGTACCACTTATGATATATCGTTGTAAAACTTTCAATGAGAGGTTTTTACTGCAGTTAAGAAAAAGTTCAATATCCAATTCTTTTACATTTGGGGTTTTTTGGAAGCTTTTTGTCAAGTCGAATGCAATCAAAAGGGAAGGTGCACAACTAGATGTTACAACAGACAAAATTAAAAATTTCAACGTTCTGCGGCTAATCGTTTTTGAGTTATGAGAGATACATACCAACATACGTACGTGTGTACGTACAGACGTCACGCAGAAAAAAATCAAAATGTATTCAGGGATGGTCAAAATGGATGTTTCCGTTGAAACCGAAATTTTTTGCGATCACTATACTTCCTTTACTTCGTACAAGGAACTGAAAACGATAAATTAGAAACAATTAACTATAATTTATTACCCTTCTAATTAGATGCCGTCTAACTGACCTTGATTGTGTGACTTTTTTATGCGATTAAGGAATAAACGTCTAAAATAACCAATAAAGAAATTCATTTTTTAATAAAAAAATCATCTTACAGTCACTCTACACAACATTAAGTTTTTAACATTTAATATATACGGATCGAATTAATAAATTCTCTTTTTTCATGAAATTGGTTAAAAATAAAAATATGAAAATACAACGGACTAGTAATCTTATACTATAATAAACAGATTAAATAGTTTTAATTGACATTTAAAGATGACTAAAAATTTCTCCTTTTTAACTTTTGCTAAATCGGGTTTATTATTGTTAATATTTAAAAACTTAAATCTATTTTTTACATTTTTTCAAAATTACTTTTATTTAAAAATATGTTTATTTGTAAAAAAACAGTTTTGTTAGAAAAGTAACAGAGAAATGTAAGAGCGTAAAGTAAGTTTCTTTGCAATAAGTGTTATTTTTATTCCAATTTTACAGGCATCGACGAAGAACATTGAAGAATTGTATTGTCAACCTTCACATCGATGTAATCTCGGGATGGCAACTGATGTACTGGCCACCGGACAGAACGAAGGTGCCGCACTTGCTATACTTTTGTCACCTGTGGTATATCATCCTTTAAGAATAGCTGTGATTCAACGCCAGACTATTCGCCTGTACTATTCACAATATGCAAGATGATGATACGAAAATGAATTGTCTGTCCTTCATAATAACAGAACCTAGTGGCATGCGTACAGAAACTGGGTGGAACAGGAGCTGTCCCGTTGAAATTTTCAGACGATATTGATTGTGCAACATATCACTTTACCTCGATTATGCAAGAAGGCACCTGACGTCGACAGCTTAGAAAAGATATGAAGGAAGAAAGGCAAGAACTCTCCAAGTGATGTGACAGACATTCAGACATTATTACTGTAATGAGGTGATTTACAGAGGGTTTGCTACAAGAAGGCTCTGCTTACTTACAGAGACAATGCTACAGATACTAAAGATCCACTAATATAGATCCGATAAAGATGAGACTTTCAAAAACTATCTTGAGAATCTTTTCCTCTGGGATAGATAGGGCTATTCATTGTGGAAAGTCACCAAGAACTTTCAGGGACCTCCGCTTTCATTCCTTCCTTGGACAGCGTCGAATGGGTTGTGGGCTAATTGCGACGTACAAAAAGCCGATCTATTTGCTGCACATCTGATTAAATTTTTCCCCATTCGACGAATGGCATCCTGATGAAGACCAAATACTTGTATTTCTGGACATCCCAACCCCTTAGGGGAAGACACCCGACTAGTCACGTTCCGGTCGCCATTCCCCTCCCCCGTTCCAAGCCCTGTTGGCCTTTAAGGTTAGTCGTCTATCGCCCTCTGACATTTTACATCTCATAGTAATAAGTCTGGCTGCGTTGGGATTACACCGATGTAAATGCCTCGGTAGACATTTGCATCACTGTTTTATTAACTCAGTTTTTGCCTTCGCTGTAGACCTCGTCTGTATTTCTGGGCAGCCCGATTTCACTATGTTTCCGATTTGAATATTTTCCTCATCGGAATTACTGCAGGTTATAAACAAGGAACAACATTCTAAGAAATCTCCAGACTTTAACTTAATTATTCAGGAAATTCTAATTAAAATTTTAGTTACATTCAAGGCGGTTTGGTACATAACGCTCCTCTTCAACGGCGTCCTTTGTGCAACTTCCTTCCTGTTGAAGTGAGAGGTATCACAAATAGTATGATCCGGAAACCAGAGAACTCTACTCACTATATATCTCCCTGTTGGTCTAAAAGCCTTCTACCAATTCTATCTATGCTGTTTCTTCGAAGACTTGAGGCTTACTTTAGAACAAGGAAAAATTATTCAAGATTGTTAGCTTGGCTTCAAAAGTGGACGTTCTACCAACGAACGAACCCATAGGGTTGTTAATATCATCACTATGTGTCTAAAGGAGAAGAGGTTCTGCTCTTTGTGGATGTTCAGCAGGCTTTTGACAAGGTCTGCTTTAAAAACTAAAAGATAGTCTTCCTCAACCTTTTCTGCGCAGCTATCTGGATGGACGCTTTTCCCAGATTATGTGCAATCAGAAGTTGTCTGGATGCTTTGATAATAAGTCTGGGGTTCTTCAAGGCTTTGTAAAACTAAAAGAAAAAACGACAAAATAATAACAAAGAATATAATGAAGTAAAATAACGAGATGAAGCTCAACAATATGTGGGTGAAACTCAAATCACGTAGAGTCAGCAAGGTCCAACAAGTGAAGTCATTTCAGCCTTCTAACGTTCTCTCTATTGTGTAGAAGGTTCACAGCCAAATAGTTCACGTGGTTGTTAAGTCGCAGTTTGTATTTCTTCTCGCGTATACGGTAAACCTAGTTATTCGTGGATCTCACTATTTTTCAAGAACCACGGTGCCTGTGTTGAGCTGTATAATTTCAACTTTGCTGTTGCTTGATATACAACAGAGTTGGATCTCATACATCCAAATCGATTTTAGAATAGTCGTGTAAAAACTACTTGTTAGATAGTGAAGTTATGTTTTCCTGCCGGAACGTTTCTTTAAACTTAATATTCAGTTATTTTATCTTTACCCTTACATGAATCTTCCACGTCAGACGACAATCAAGATGAAAATCTAGATATGGAAGTATATTGAGGTAAACCATTGGATAGTCCCTCTCCTCACTGTTTGTGTCACGTGACTAGACTTCCCTTGGATCTTCATTGTCAGCCAGGAAAGCCGTGTTATTAGCGAACATAGCAACAGTGATGTGGTCCGGATTTTGGGTCCGCACTAAAGATGGGTATAAAACAAATCCCAAAACCGAGCCTTTGAGGAACACCAGACTTAAGAACACTCAACTCCGGAGGAAAAACGTCCGTCCAGTTAGCTCTATAGAAGTAATACGGTCGAGGCGGAATATTTTTTAACTTGTTTACCAAACCAGGCAGCCAGACTTTGTCAAAAACCTGCTGGTTATCAAAACAGGTAGCCGAACATATTTCTTCTGGTCAAGGCCCTTGCTGATCACGTTAACATGTCTGTGCGTTTGCTTAATATTGGAGTGACCACTTCAAAAGCCGAACTGATGACTAGGAATAATATGACCTTGCTCTAAAATAGACCACAGCCTCCGAAGAAGTAGTCTCTGAAATATGTTAAAATAGCTTATTAGGCTACATGAAGATACATCATGATTTACCCGGTTTCGGAAACGAAACCATTTGTAAAACTTTCCTTCCGTAGGTAAGCGCGTTGTGAGCAGGATGTTATTAAATTATGTTAATATAAAATTAGTAATTTCAAATTATAATAAAAATAAAATACATAAACAGTTTTTATTACTTTTCAAATATTAGTTTTTAAACATTTTTTCCGTCTGTTTTAATATGAAATTTAAACCTTAAAATAAAATACTATATTTTAAACTTATTGTAAACATTTCTAGATAGTTCTTTATATACAAAGTATAAATTTAAAAACGTATTTGAAAAATATTTAAACCGAAGGGAGATAGTGAAAAAGAGCAAAAAACTTTTTTTTTGTATTTTCATATACAGTGGGCGTAAAACATTTGCTTTAATAAAACTTTTTGTGCAATGCCTCTGAAGAAAATCGAAATGGTTTTTTTTGGCGATATCCCTCCTCCTCCTTAAATAATTTTGACAAAATTAATATGATCAATGACCCATAATAGAAATATTTAAGCCATATTTCAAAAAAATCGGTTTGGTTAATCCGGGTATACAAGGTGAAAAGCAATGCGACACGTATACGCTCGCAAATTTGTAGATAATATGTTGTCGTTTTGATCTAAAAGAATTAATTGGACACTAAAACTTAAACATTTAAAAAAAACCAGATTCCTAATATTTGACATGATCACCGTACTTTCCCGTTTAATATTGCTATTCTATCCATATTCTCCAAAATACTAATTATATATGAGAGTTAAAAATTTATTTTTTCCTTCGTTTTGTCAATATTCTCTTGTCTTTACTCATAAGAGAAGTTATTAAAATACGTATTTACTATCCTCCTTGTAAACATAATTATTTTTAACTGGTGTAATATATGAACTTTAGAAAAATGGGATTTTTTTTAACTTAATTTGCTTTCAAAAAATCTATTTTTATGTAATATTCAATTCTTTAGGTGAAATTATATGATTAACATTGTTTTCAACGTTACATTAGATAGTTTAACTTTGAAAACTTATCCATTTGTTTATCCTTTATTCATTTTACTTCGTGACCCCTTTTTTTTTATATGAAATTCCTTGATAAATTATCGGTATTTATTATAATACTATTTTGTGTTATATGATTTGTAAAAAAAAAACCTTTTTTTATTAATTAATTATTTTTAATTTACTATTTTTTCTTTTTTTTTTTATTGTTGGTATTTTACTTATTTATTTTTTCCTTCTGTGCTCTTAAATACGTTGAATATTTTTCTCATAGCTTGTCTTTGGGTATTAGTTCCAGTCTAGAACTGTTTCTTTTCTAAGATGACGGTTAAAGTTGTTGTAAGGGGATAATGACGACGTAAGCTTTAGAAGTGTAGTGAAGTGAGGGCTAGAAAAAAAAGAAAAGGAAACAACGTTAGTTGTTGCTAGAGGGTGTGCATCCACCAGCCATCTTTGGATTCCCGACACGATCTTTTGGAATGTTTCAAACCGTTTTTACTTCCCCTTCCCATTTTTTCACTACTACTACCTTGTTAAAACCTTACCGTCGTATTCATCCCTCAAAAAATCTACTCCCCCTCAAAATAACCTTCTACTTTTACCACCGTATAACCTAACAGACCTTTTATTCGGTTTCTATCTCGCTCTTCTCTCTTAATTCTTTTTTCTTTTTCCGATATCGTATTCTACTCTCAAAACATATAAGAACATTAACTTTATGTCTTGTCAATTGTAAACAGTTTAAAATTAGTTTCACAATTAACATATACAGATTTGCTATATTTTGTTTTTAATCTTTGAGATTTTCACTTAAGGATTTTTAAAATCTTTATAATCAGTCTGTTAAGAAAGAAATCATAATTTATACTAATTATAAAATCTATGAATTCAATTTTTTTATATAATTACAACAGACGCTTTGCTTCTTTGTCTAAAAATTAACAATGTTCTTTTAAATAAAACTTTGCTCCGATAAAACCTTTTTACTTTCCCGGCGAATTTAGCTGAAATTTAAAAAGGGCAATATGGTGGTCGTATATAAAATGTTTTTTTTTTTAAATCTTTAAGTTTTAGTACCCAATTAGTTCCTCTATATCGAAATACATGTGCGTAGTATTTACATGTGTGTGTCGCACTGTTTTTGGCCCCTTATATAACTCGCTATTAAAAACCGAGCCCCACCTCTTAATTTCAATTTTAAAAGTTGAAATTGATTTTATTTTTATATATGATTTTTGTTCTTTGGCTTTATCTCCCTTTGGTTTAAATAAAAAAAAAAAATCTTTTAATTTTTATACTACATACATAGAGCTACCAAGATTAATTTACACGTTTTTTTAAATTATAGACCCTGGACCTAAAATGCAAAAAGATTTTTGAAAATTTCCTTTTTTCTTATTTTACCTTTTATTGAAGGCGGTGTTAGATTTAAGAAAACTTTATTTAAGCAAATTTGTTAACCCTAATTTATGTACGAATATTTTCAGAAAACTTTTTGTCGAAATCTATTTCCTATCACGAAAAATTATATATTCTGTTTTTAGAGTTTCTCTTTTAATTTTTATTATTAATATCAGGAGAAGTCATGCAATAATTTGTCAGCTTTTTATTATGCTATGCACAATATCATGTACAATTCAACGAGTTCTGCATCCTGATTGTATATTTTCGTTATAAAGAAGCAAGGTGTAATCGACTCATTTCATTCCTACATCTTTAATAATGATGGTAAAGGATATTTGTTATTTTTTAAGAATGTTCATATCGTTTTCCGCATCCAAGACTTTTGTTTCGTGTTAGTATATGACTAGTATTAAATAAGAGTTTTGCCTATTATGATACTGCTGATAGGACTGACTAATAAAGGTTCAGAATTTAACTTTTTATAAAACTAAAAAGTTTTAAAATATAAATTTATCAATTTTTACTTTTTTTGTACGAAGTAAACTTCCTTTATTAGTAAGTAGTTAAGTAAAGAAAGTTTACTTCGTACAAGGAAGTATTGTAATCGTGAAAAATTTCGGTTTTCAAATTTCATCGGAAATATCCATTTTGACCATCACCGAATCCATTTTGACTAGCTTCGGCGTGACGGCTGTACGTACGTATGTATCTCGCAAAACCAAAAAACAATTAGCCGTAGAATGTTGAAATTTTGTGTTTAGGACTATTGTAACATCTAATTGTGCAACTTCCTTTTTAATTGCAATCCACTGAGCGAAAAATGTCAGACTTCTAAATAAAATGGGGTTTCAATTTTGAAACATTTGGATATAGGACTTTTTCTTAACTGCGGTAATAAGCCCTCGTTGAGAGCCTTTCAACGAGATATATCATAAGTGGTACTTATTTTCATTTGTTCCGGTGTTATAGCCAAATAAATTTTCAATTAATGAAATATCTGGATCTTAAAGGGGAATTTTTAACAATAATAATTCAATAATAACAATACAAAAATAAATTATGAAAAAAATTACAAGTTATTAGCGAAATAAAACTAAGTACTTTTCTTTTTAATTCAAAAACTTTTACAATCAGAGGTTAATAATTATTAATAAATCAATATATTTAAATTTAAAAACAAAAGTTAAAAAAATATATGTATATGAAGTCGGATTTGAACCGATGTGTGCGTGGTTATGGATCCGACACGTTCTCACTTACACTACATATCTACTTGAGCGACCTGAAACAAAATTAATATATAAAAATGTTAAGAAAATTTTTAGGGTCATTTTTCTTGAGTATTATTGAATATTGTGTATTTTGTGAAGAAGACACTTAAACAGTGTATTATTCACACATTCAATGTGGTAGAAATCGGTCTCCCGAAGCTCGTGTCACAGTAATATGCCACTTAGCCACAGTAATATGGATCTTAGTTGCTTTATATTGATTTAATTTTTTTTTGAAAAAGTTCACTACAATTATTTTCTTTCGGAATTAGAAATAATTAGAAATTTTTTTTAAACATTAAGTATGATCTAAGTAGATTAGAATAATTTTCTTTCTAAAGCTTATCTTGGTTTACTTTTCACACATTCTTAAAATCGATTAGCCATAGAATATTGAAATTTTATATTTAGGACTGTTGTAACATGTAGTATTGTATTTACTAGAAAAATTATTTTCATTTATAATAGGAATGAACTATTAATTTCAAAATACTTACTCTATCCTTCAAATTTATATGTCTATTTAATAAAAATGTAAATATATTTCAAATGACATCTTTTTCATTTTGTTATGAGGAAGTGATTCTGATCGTAGGAAAAGTATAGTACATAACTAACTCAACTTGTAACACATATTATACACTATCTGGCAAACAGGGATGTCATGTGGTGTCCACGTCAAAATTGTATTCAATGCAGTCTTGCAGTAATTCCATTAATTTAAACTTAACAAGAAGATAATACTGGTAAAAAAGGGATTTTGATCTACTTAAAATGAACTAATTACTAGCAACCTCCAAGCAACCAGCTAAGATTTTATTTTGTGTATAAAGCAACGGGTAAAAACTGATAATCCCAGTCTCTTGTGTTAAAAAGATAAACTGTTTATGAGATATTATTATTTTTTATAGTAAAATAATAATTATACTGAAGTTTGTACAATAACTCAAATCTGGTTAGTTATTTATTTATAAGGTTTAATCGATTGAAATGATTTATTTTCTTTAAAAAATAAATAAGTAAAACACAATAGCTTCTGTTTTATTTTTAAATCAAAATGAAATTCATGCCGCTTATACTGCGTTATAGCTTATAATTAGATATAAAATAAATAGAATTGATTCATTTATATCAGTCTAGTACCAATAAAATACAATAGTTAAATTTAAAAATAACTTATCAAGAACATAAAAGAATTTTAACTAATTTATTTTAGCAAAGAGAGCTGAAATGTTGTAGTTTAATTTTTGGATGAGTATCAAAGATAATTGTAAAGTTTAAATAAATGATTTTGACACGTAACACTTTCTTCCTCTATTCTTATTTTTATTTATTTTTTAACGTTTTGTGTTTTGATAATGATCGTGTTAAAATTTTACCGACCGGTGTGGTCCTTGTTTTAACTATACGATATGTATAGACTGCTGTAATCTATCGAATAAACTAACAGTCTTAAGTGGTTTTTAACAGTTAACTTATGTCTTAATAATTCTTTGTAATACGCTACACTTTGAGTAATGATTTATATTTAATTATTATTCTATTTGTTCTTTATATGTTGACATTAATAATTTTATAATTAAAGTACTGTATAAATTAATCATACGTAACATTACAATTTTTTTGCGTTAAAATATTTTGTTAAAAAAATCATGTGATATTCTGTATAAATTATAATCTTGTACAGAAAAAAATGCGTTATTATATGAAACTAAATTTTTAGGATTTTGTTGTAGCTTCTTTTTTTAAAAAATGAAACCCTTTCGTTTTGCTGTAGAAATATTCTTGCTTGTAAATTATATGGATAAATAAAAATTACGTAAGTAATTTAACTCAAGAAGCTAGCTTCCAACTAATAAAAAAATTTGAGTTTTTTTTAATTTTAATTATTCATCTATGTAGTTACGTCTGTTATATAAATTGCTAGAATATATGCACCTCCTACTAAAAAATTGCTCCTACAATAAACATATATATATATATATATATATATATAAGACAAGTATGATATAAATATAAGAAAATATTGTTCCGTTTCACTTGTGCTGTCGAGTGCTGCTAAGCAGGGGCTAGAGGCCCCTCGGCTAGCTTGGTCAGGCGATCTGATCACACGATGTCCTACGTCATAATACCGCAAGGAGTGGTCATTATGACGTAGTGACTTCTATCTCATTCGGAGCTCGAATCCTGCAAAGAGCAGTTTTGTTGCACATGCAGTCCGGATGGACATGTTTGGATGAACGCTTACATTAGTTTAAATTTATATTTTATTATGTCATATGTTATTCATTCTTAATTATATGTCACGTTATATGCCTTATTCAGTTCACTTAAATGTTATCGAAATGTCAAGACGACAAGTAATTAAATAACAATTTAATAAGCAACAAGGCCTTGTTTCAATTCATCACATATGAAAATACAATCCAATCTCCCTCTAAAATCTACCACACCATTTTACAGTCCTCACGGGCAGGATCTAACAAATATATAAGAGAATATTTCATTTGCGTAAATGAAAAGATTTACTTTATAAAAAGTACAAAAGTCCGTAAAACCCAAACAAAACACAAACAATCAAATAATATTAAAGGATAATTTAGGCCCTTCATCACACATACAGAAGATGCTCATCACTTAAGGGATGTCGTCGTAGCCCAAGAGTCGCTTAGACTCCCCAACCCCAACATGTGAAGGCGTTTGAGTCGCCAGAGATCCTCACTGTTGCTAGGAGATTCAGCGCTAAATAGTTCACATGATTACCTAGCCGTTATTTGTAATGTAACCGCGTAATCGCGGACATAGAGCGATTCTAAACAGTTATAAATTTCTTCGTTCCATGCAAACCACGGCGCCTCTGTAATGACTCTCGCCAACTTATTCTACAAGCATTGTGCAACTTCAGTTTTGCTCTTCCTCGTCGTATCCCATACCTGTATACCATACGTTCAAAATAACCTTGTATATTAAAAGTTTGTGGGAAGGCGAGAAATGTTTATTCCTTCTCAGTAACCTAAAAAAGTCATATATTTAGCTGGTTTATCTTGTTCGCATAGTTCTTCCATGTCAAGGGACTGTCTAGGCAGAGCCCGAGTTACCGTATTCGGTCAAAACGCTTAACTGGTGAAGTATTTTAACTGCGTGGTTATAACGACATAATTTAAAAAAATGTTTTTAATTCACCCGAAATTATAAAAATGGAAGTTTAACATTTTTTATTACATTTTATTATTTCACCTTATTAATGTATAAATTTTTTGAAAATTTGATTTCTTTCTTTCTAATGTAACCAGGGTAGGAGAAGTTTTCAACCTTTTGTCAAGTATAGAGGGTAAATTAAATTAATTTTTATAAAAATAATGTTTATCAAATATTAAAGTTCTGTAATTTTGAGGGAATTTAAATATATTTTAAACAAAAAATTTCTTTCTACGAGTAATACAAAATGCTAAGCGTAAACAAATAGTTAAAACAAAACTGTATTCAAGGAATAAGTATCTAAAAAAAAAAAATTAATTGGTTTAAAAAATCAATTATCATTATTTTCTTTCGATGGGATATTAATTAAGATGTTATAGATAATAATTTTATTATTAATAATGCTCAACAAAAATAGCCGTAATGCCAAGTAATTATATTGACCTCACGAAAATTACATTCCTTTATGAAATAATCTTTGTTTTATATATATATATATATATTGAAATCAATCGATTACTGGTTTCTTTAGAATTGAGTTGGATATAAGACTAACGTTACTAGAATGTTTTTTTATTTTCTTATCTTGATGAAAGTATATAATTTTTAGAAATTAATGTCTTATGTACGGTTCTAAGAAATTATTTAATACAATTTTTTTTTACTACCAGTTTGTTAGATTAGTAAAATAAAAATTTTCTAGGAATTAAGTTTTATAAAACAACAATCGTCGTTTGAAATTATTTCATTTCTATGGAAATATTATTTTTATTTTTTTATATTAATTATAAAATTCCAAATAAATTAAACGACTACAACTTATTGATATTTAATTAATTCTTTATATACTCGGAAATTTATTTTACAAAATCTTATTTGGTATTCAACCAGTAAATGAAATCTTTATAAGTTTGAAATACTGTTTAAAATGCGTTCAGTATAATCAATGAAAGATTTAATTTTATTGTTACTTACAATAATGAACATTACTATAAACAGTTCACGTAATGTAACTCTCAGTGAATAACTTGTTTTGTTGTTAAGTAACTTTACAACCAGAAGGAACTACTTTTCTTACTATAATCCCACTTTTTAATATATATATCTTCTACACATTCCTTATTATATATAATTAAATATTATTTTTATAAAATAAAACTTATTTTTAATATTGTTCGATTTGGTGTATTGGAACAAAATAAAGAGTTCTTTAGCTATTAGGCTGAAATTTTGTAATTCAAGAATCAAGAATTTTATTCCATTGTTACTCTTTACAATGAATTTAAATTCTGGAAACGTAAATGGTGTGTGTAAATCCTTTGAAAACTTCCGATTAGATCTCCATTATACCACTCCGCTGTCCACTTTCGATAAAATTATATTAGCGATGTTATATAATTTTTTTTTACTTGTAATCGGTTTTGAATTTTTAAATTAGTTTATTAAATGCCAGCTGTGTGTGAATACTTTACTGGTTGAAGGATTTTTCATAAGAATTTAGACGGTTTCGATATTGAAGTTCCCCGATTTGATGTGTCCAACGACTGGATGCCGTTTGCCCAAATAGATTTGACGACCGATTTAAACATTAGTATTTCCTCAACGGTAAAGTATATATAATTCTTTGTTTTTCGAAAAATAAGTACATTAATTTCTTGTTTTTGGTTATCTATTTAGTTTCTATTATATCTGATGTACAAAAGCGCTAGTAATAGTTGTTTTCCCTGAGAGTAATAATGTTTAGCACGTTTAAACAGTGCTTCTGGTGAACAGTATAAAGGTATCCCTTACAGTTGAATATCTTCAGCCTTTTGATGTGCTTGATTAGTCGATGTACTACAGTATATTTGGCTGAGTAAAGATGACATGAGAAACTATTTTATTCTTCATTTTCTTTAGTAAATCTGTATCGGGATAATTGCTTAAAATGGCTATTCCTTTTTCAGAAGTGACTTTCCTTTAGTTAGGTTGCCTACAACCTTTTGATTGTATACATACATTATGTATTAGTAGCTTGTTATTGGGCGATGATTTATTTTCATTATAGTAGCCATTTATTTTTTTAATTTTGCATCGATCTTTTTGAGCACGTTTTAAATACGCTAGAAATAATTTATGTATATTTTCGACAAAAATTTCTTTAAAGTTTATTAATAAACGAATCGGTATAGGATTTCTACTTTATTAAAATGTCGGCGCTCATTGTTTCTTACTATATATTTTTTATCGCTGTTGGGAATTTTTGAAAATTATTGTTAACTAAATGAATGAGGTTTAAGATATTTTATCTATTTTCCGCACAGACACCGTTAATTAAAATTCAGAAAAATATTTAATTACAAAATGTTATTTAAAATTTATATTTTCTTCATTGAGACTTGTTGCAAACTAAAATATTTTTCTACATATTTTATTTATATTTTTCTAAATATAGCATTCCTAAAAAATAAATTATAAAATAGTTCTTCCTTACAGAAAATTGGAAAACTATTTACTGTTAAAATGTTAAAAATAATTATTTTTATTCGTAGAAAAAAAAAACTTTTTCTTCAATACAGTTTAAATTAAAAAAATATAGAAAATATAATAGTTTCTATTAAACTCCCCCTTTTGTGTACTAGGATTACAAGCCGTACGAGAAAAAATAAAATAAAACTGGCAACTGTGCGGCTGAACGTTCTCGGCAAATCAGCGGAGGTATCCGATTGAACTTCTCCCTGACCACCCTGTTACAGAAAACTCCTTTGAGATACCGAATACAAACTTAAAAGTATTTATAATTTATGTATAAAGATCACCGTGCTAAATTGAAAATTTTTGGTAGAGCGATACCGAGTAATTAATTCAACACAAAGAATTTACTCCAGTTGTTTTGTTCTCAATGTTTTATAAGTTCTACGACTCCCGTGAATTATCTATTGAATTATTTTACGTTAAAACAACTAAAATTTTAGTTATAAATTTAAAAAAATATAAATTTCCGTTTTGATCTGGTTAGCCGTTTGCTTTATGCGCAATTAAATAAATAAATAAAATTAAATTAACGCAGCTTCTGCAGAAAGTTTTTATAAAACGTAAATTATCACGAAGAAGAAAATAATCGTAAAAATATGTTTCTTTAAATATGTCTGTTGCATTATGTACTTTCAACTTTTAAAAGTATATAAATATTATGTACGTTTATATTTCTAACAGGTGTAAGAAACAACTCGTTTTATAACGTTCAAGGTTGTATCTGCCTCAGGTTTAGTTATACTGTACCATTATATACGTAGAGGCTTCATGGCCGTTGTTGTTTTGCTTCACGTTTAAAGATTATGATAAAATCATTATATAGCATATACCAGCTATAAATATTGTGTGTGTGTGTGTGTGTGTGTGTGTGTTTGTGCACAATAAATGCTTTATATATATTTATATATATATATATATAAAATGTAAGTTACAAATAATTGTACAATATGTTTATTCCAACAAAGGATTTATTTTTATATATAAACAATATATATATAGTAAATGTTTAGAAAAATAAAAATAGAAAATAAAGGTCGTTGAAATAATTCTAACCCACTTGTTATTAAAGTTGTTATTTTAATATTTAACTTCAGTCTTAAAAAAAATAATATTAATGAAAATATAATAGTATTCCTTCCATGACCTTGATTAATTACCGTTTGTTCCTTAAAAATAATTGATGTGAAAATTAGTATTGGGATAAAATAATTACTCTTAATAATAATAATATTTAATGTATCTATGAAATCTAAAGAATGAAGCTAAGTAACGTCAGAAATTATTAGTAAATGCATGATGACCGTTAATTTAAAAATCAAACTATTGCTATAATGTACTCTTGTAATTTATAATAATCAGAATTACCCTTGGATAGGACGTAAAATTCACTCTAGTCTAAAAAAAATGTACTAATGATTAAGGTGAAACATTCAAGGTTTTTTTTGACCAAAACTTCGATTAATCACAACATTAACGGTTTGGCCGTAAAGCTTCTGAGCAACGGTAAGGATGTTAGAAGATTTAAGCGGTTACACGTTTTGGACCTAAGTTACTCTATAGTGTAATTACACTCACTAAGCGTTGTGCGTTAATTAATTCTTCATTCCCTTCCTCGCTGTTTCTGTTTCCACATCCATTTTTAATTTTTTCGTTTTCGATTTATTTTTTCTTATCTAAGTGTTTCATTAATCTGCCATTTTTATGATTGTCGCTATCGTTATCGTTTTCTACTATAATTCTGTAAGTACAGTTCTTCAAAACTACCTTGCGTACGTTCTACCCTCAGAAGTTCAATATAGTACTAGTCAATAATTTTTGAGAAATCTTAATGGGGATTTCTTTTCAACGCCAAAATATAACACCAAAAATATAAACGATTGTAAAAAATTTAAAAAAAAGTTTATTAATTTAAAAAAAATATAATCTTAGATGAATATTCTTACAGTATTATAATATCCAAAAAATAAACTTTAATTTTAAACTTTTAGTAATTACTATATTATTATTTTAAATAAAGAAAAAATAAAGTTGAAAATACCATGTTTAAATTAAAGATGCTATAACTATCATTGTGAGTTACAAGGGATAACTTTTAATAACCAAAGAACTGTACATAAAACATACAACCTACATTTCTTATCTTTTTTTATTGCATTCAGTTATGGGTACATATAATAATAGTATAAACAGTTAAAAACTTAAACCTTTGTAGAAAGAATGAAAATTAATGAATTTTGATTAAAAAAATGTACACTCTGTCATTTACTCTACTGCGATCTCTTCACCCTAGTAAAGGTGAAAATTGATAATAACCTTTAAAAATAATTAAATTTTGTAAATGTAACTCGATATAGCATCAATGTTTATTTTATTTCATTTTTTAATTAATGTTAATTTTTTATTTTATGCATAGATGTTTTTATTTGTAGAAAAAAATGTGTAAAATGAAAAAAAAAATGATTGGTAACAACGGAAGCTAGAAATATGCTACTAATATTTAATGATCAACCCATAATTTTTTTTAGAACTTGCATGGGACTATTTTATTATCCATTAATATTTTGACCGAAAATTTAATTCGGGTAATTAGTAATGTATTATGCAACGCGCCTTTAATGATAGCCATTAATGCACGAGTGCGAAATAAGTTGCGACAACACTAGTCTTGGCGAGTGTCGTAAACTTTGCAAGAGTGCGTTAATGACGATTATAGAGAATTGTATACCGAATTTTTTCTACACCTGAGAATATATTGGGGTTTATTTATTTTCAATCGATGATAGAATACATTGTTTAGGAAAAGGTTTTTAAATCTTTAAAAAAAATTATTTAAAGAATGCATTTCTATGGTAATTGGTTATTAAAATTCTGCCTTTTCTTTAATATCTGTCGGTGTTAAAAACATTTCTTCCTCAGAATCCGACAAAATTAAGAAAAGAATAAACAGTCGGTGTACTTTCAAATTAACCTCTGAATACTAACTATTAAATCGGATTAAAATCAAACTAAAAAAGACAGCTGATATACATTAAATACCCGCCTCTGATCAGTCAGCGGTTAAAAAATTAGGCTTATGATCTATAAATTTTTGTCTGGTTGATTCAGCTACTTTTTTATTACCAGTATTAAGTAAAATACTAACAAAAAGAGAAAATGTTACTACCTATTCTACAATGCTTGAGTTAATTTTCTTTGATCGTTTGTTTATAGTACATAATTTGAAACTACCTATGAAATTACTAATTGTACTCTTATATCAATCAACTGTTAACACAGGAATCAAAGTTATTTTGGTTTTCATCTTATTATTTTATGAAAGTTTGTATGAGAATTACGAAAAGAAAAAAAAAGGGAATAGTTTCTGGTTTATATCAATGGTTGTGTTGTATAGCGAAAATATTTTAAGAGGAAAAAAATTCCTTTAAAAGATAAAAGGGAAGCGGTTGGTTAAAATGACTGATTTTACTGTCCTTTACCTAATTATTTTAAGAACACTAATTGTGTTGTAGTTTCCCCCCACAAAATGAAATAATGATTGACTACTGATGGTTTTTGCCTTGTCTCGTCTAGTCTTTGGTCCAGGAAGACCATGTGTGTTTCTCGTTAACATATGCGGATTCGTCAACCTTTTAGCTCATTTTCGAAGTTTTATCCTTCAGTCTTAATGTTTGAAACTTAGAGTGAAAATATATTCACGAGATAAAGTTTTATACATAGTTTTTTTTTTGTTTATTACATTTTTTAATGGAATTGTTATTGTGTTTTTATTTTAACAAGATCGGTGAGTAATATTTTCTTATAAAAAATGTACTAACTAAAATTTGTCATTATATAGGAAAAAGCTGTTATTTAACTTTAACATACTTTAATTAACATACTTATATTAAACATACTTATACATACTTTAAAGTATATATACATACAGAAAGTGTGTATACATACTTATTTTAACATACTTTAATTTGTTTGTCGGGAAGTGGGTGGCTGTGAAGTTTTTCAGTTGTAATACATCCTAAGACTGTTATAAAATGATTTTTTTTCCACGATTGACACGATAATTCGTATTGCAAAGTTTTAAAGGATAATTGATATAAAAACAATCTGTAAGATCCAGATAAAATTTTTATAATGATATAATATTTTACCAAATAATAGTTATTTTCGCAAATTTGTTTAAAAATATTTCTTAAAAACAAATAAATTTTATCACCGAGTTTTTATGTGTTTTATGTGTTATTATTATTGTGTTCTCTGGTTAAGTAGGTAAAAAAAAGACCAATTAGAGAACTATCTAAAACGATTTTTATCTACGTGTGCACTGTATTAAGGTTTTTTCTTTAAATTTAGACTCGCTTAATTTTTTTTTATTATCAGTAACTTTTAACTTGTACAAGTAGTATTATATTTCAAAACATGTTTGCTATATTTTTATATATAAGTAATTAAAAAAAGATAAGTATAATTTTACTTTCACTGTCATCAGCCTTATTATGTTGATTAGGAATAGATAAAAGTAACTTTTAATTTCCTTTGCCTCTCACTTATAAACGGATCTCTTAACAATAATTTTCTTTTCTAAAACTCTAAAATAAAAATTTATGTAAATTTAGAGATTATATACCCTTTATGAAAAATAATAATTCTAGAACATCTTTTATTTAACTTTTCCCAAAAATTTTAGCCGTGATAAGTTTTTGTCGACTTTTAAATGAGAGTATCATAATAATATTTCGTTGCGAGCCGGAATATGTTATTCATTTTTATTTATTGGAAAAAGTATTTTATTGTACGATTTAAAAATTTGTTCCGTACATGATGAAGTTATCGACAGCTGTTACAGGCATTATACTCCAGCGTCAATGTTTTCGATGTGTCACAGAGTTGATCTTTTGTGTAAATACAAAGATGGTTGGTCGCCTCCCTCTTTCCAATGCGGTAAAACTCTAAACTTTTGTGTTTAAATTATTGTGTATTGAAAAACCATTGTATTTTTTGTTTGTATTACCCTGTAGTATAACATTTTACATGTTTTTCTTTTGATAATGTTTGCCCCCGGATTTTTAGATACGTTTCTTCATGCAGGAATACTGTTCAGTTATCATGTAGCCTGTTAAGAGATTACTTTCGTTTTTGGTTCGATGGAAAATATATTTTGTAATACTTTAACGAATTTAGTCGAATATCTTCTCCGATAAGTAAATTTAGCTATTTTCGATCAAAAAATTCCAACATTTTAATCGTTTAAATTATTGTAATACCGGTTAGAATTACTTATAGCGATAAAAAATTCAATAAATTAAATTCTTACGTAATTAGTATTTTTTGTTTTTATTATTTTAGGGGCGGATGTCAGAGTTCCGATTGGTGGGCCCAGTCTGTTCTTCGGGAACACCAGCAGTTGTGGACATCCTTTGGAGCCGCTAGTCATCAGCATCCTGCAGGCTCCTACCCTAGAGGCAGACCAAACTGCAAAAGAAAATCGCGGCGACGTCGGACTCATCCGCTAAATGTGAGCCGTAACGTTATAAAGTGTTTGTTAAACGAAAGCGGATATAAATATTATTATTAAGATTAAATCCAAAGAGTGTAGTGTGTTTTTGTGACAGTGTAAGTGTTGTTGTGATTTCAGTGATATAAAAATATGAGTTCGTATTTTGCAAATTCTTATATGCCGGACATGCGGAACGGAGGTGTGGTACCTGCAGAACATCCCCATCAGCAGCATCAACATTACGGCGCTGCGGTTGTCGCGCAAGGAAATAACGGGGCGACGGATCCGAACGCTTGCGATCCATCCGTTGTCGGGCTGCGTCAAGGTATACCGCCCCACCATTATGGTGGACCTCCAGCGGCCGGGCAACCTCCTCAAGGTATGCCTTATCCAAGGTTTCCCCCGTACGACCGAATGAACGCGGCTTATTACGGGGCCCAACAAGGCGGTATAGTCGAAGGGTACAGACCCGATTCGCCCAGCAATATGGGTCATATGGGTCAACCCAACGGACACCAAACACCTGTCGTTTACGCTAGTTGCAAATTACAAGCGGCTTCTGTCGGCGGAAACGGTATCGTCGGCGGACCTGCCAGCCCTCACGAGCTCGAAGGCGGACCGCCGATGACGAATCACCACCATGCGCATCCTCAACACCATATGAACCATCCTCACCATACGCATCCGCAGCAACAGCAAAACCATATGATGTACAATAGCCAACAAGCACCGCCACCACCGCACCATCAACAGGTTGTACAACATCAACAACCGCCGAACCAGCAACCTCCAAATCCACAGCAGGGAAACAATAATAGTAATTCATCGCTTCCTAGCCCGCTTTACCCGTGGATGAGGAGCCAGTTCGGTAAGTAAAATAATGAATCTTTTACCTCGCAATACAAAAATACACGCTTAATTATAAATAATCTAAAAGATAATACTTAAACGATACTTTCAGAGTTACTGGAGATCTATCTAAAAATCTTCATTATTCTCTAACTGTGTAAAAAGAAATGCCGGTTTTGAGGATGAATGAAAGCTAATTTTTATCGACAACGAAATGAAATACACAAAAGTGTATTACTGATAATTATGTCATTTTTTTCTAATTGATTGTATTTAATTGTTTTTCCCCTACGATTTTATTATTAACTTGTAATGTTGGAGTAATATTACTTAATATTTTTTTATTATTTTAAAATTAATCACTGGCAGTTATCCCACTGTTTTTTTTTTGTTTCTTCATTTAGCGCTTTCGTCGAGAATATTTTTTCTTCAAAACGGATTTTTAAAAAAATATAAGCTTACCGTAATAAATAAAATTTTAATTACAATGACGTACATTTTAGATGTATCTTTACGGCTTTTATCATTTCTTTAATATGAAATATCTGTTCTGAAGAAGCATAGATCTCAACGAAAGCGTGAAATGGACAACGTTAAACAAATATTAAATATCAGTAATTATAAGTTTTACAGAACAATTATATTCCGCTGTTGGAATACGATTTTCGTTGTTTTTATTATGAGACTAGTTTGAAATATGTATTAAATAATATTAACTTATTGTTTAATTTTTTCACTATTATTTCGTGTTCTCCAATATATGTATAAAATTTATCGTGTTCTTTTTAATCTAAATAGTGGTAAAATTGTTCGCTAGCTTTTTTAATAAAAATTTAAATACAGCCTTCTTATTAATAAAACAAAAGAAAAAAAGAGATTGATTTCGAAATTTTCGTCAGATTATTATTTGCTGTTCAATTATTGTGTAATATACATAGATAGTTATTATTAAACTTGAATGTTTCTCTTTTTTTCATTAAATTGAAATCGTCTCTTTTTTTCTTTTTACCTGAAAAATCATTATTTTTTCTGTATAATTATCTTAAAATTGATTTTCAAAAAGAAAATTAATTAAAAAAAGATTTAGTTAAGTGTAAAAAGTCAAGGTAAGAATTTAAAAAAAAGATTTTCAAATGTTTTTTATCAGATTTTAATCTCGGTTTCAACTATGCAATTTTTTTTTGTAATTGTAATTTTTTTCCATTTCACCCTAATTTACATAATGGTAACTCAGTAGGTTGATAATTACAGCAGATATGTTTCGTCATCAGTAGGTTTTATTCGATAATATTTTATAACAGTGAATAATGATATCAGTATTTTAAAAAAAATAATAACTATTAATAAGGAAAGCCTTAATACTTTAACTTGTCGTGGCAAAAGGTTTTCATTGATATGGCAATATTATGACAATTCAAGAGAGGTAAATTGATATTTAGTGATGTAAAGTAAAATGTTCAATATCCAATCAGATGAATGCTACATCAAGTTTTATTTAAATTTTATGATCTAACGAAACCAGTTCGTGAAATTTCTTGAACTTCATCATATTTTTGTTGTATTCCTTTCATTTCCTTTTACGTAATGTTTTAGGTGTTGTAGAACCATTAATGTAATGGACTGTAGTTTGTCACTTTAGTTGGGTCGTGGAACGTCTCTATTCTGTTGTATAGTAATTTCATAACCTTATTGTAACTTATTTATTTAAAAAAAGAAAATAAGATATTTAAACAAATTACATCTCAGTTTCTAAGTTATCTGTTTAAATAATACGAGAATCTTTGCTAATCTGTAAAATCTGTTTAGTTCTTGCTCAGATAATTTTAAAACTTATATCGTTACGTTAGATTGAAAAAGATTTTTTTATAACTAACTTCAAGAATGGTAACTAATTCTTTGTAAGTACTAGTTCTTTGTAAGTACATCCATATTTAAAATAAAATAAAAGGAAGTTATTTTGTAATCCGGTATTAATTTGATAAAATTTCAAAAAGTCGAATATCTACATTTTGACTTTGTAAACTATTAAAGTTTTTAATCGTAAGTATTAAAGTTTACATTATTTTGATCAGAGTATCTGCTACGTATTTAAAATAATTGCAAATAAATTAAATTATATACAGATTTCTCCAGCCCGAACTATTCGATCGACTTCACCAATTTATTGATAAACGAAAGCTTATGACCCCTACACATGTCATCAATGATCGCCTACCCCATTCCGCCTACCATTTTCGAGATATATCGCATAAACGCTAATGGTAAAACTAAAAAAGAGAGTATACTAAAAATGTAGTTTAGAGAGAAGTATTAGGTAATAAATAACAAAAAATTAATCAATTTTAAAAAGAAATTCCTCCTCACTTTCAATCAATCACTTTCAATCAATAAAAATATTAAAATAACTTAAATCTTTGAACCATATTTTTTTGAAGTCTTTTATGAAACATAATTTTGTAAAGTTTTATTCAACTTATCAAACTATTTTGTAGATTTGTAGGTTTTTAATATTTAAAAAAATGTAATAAATAAAATTAATCACAACTGAAGTACAAAATATTTTATAATTACTACGAAATTATAATTTTTTTTAATGTAGGGGAGTGTCTAGAAAAACAATCTTAATAAATTTAGTAAGTGTAATGATATTCTGGCATTTTTTAAGGAGTACTAAAAAACACGATGTAAAGCTATTTCAATGTTTCCGGTACGATAGATACATAACAAAAAGTCTTGTAAACAGGTCAGATGATATTTAGGGGTTGTAATTTTTTGACACAATTATTACAAAAGAGTAATATTTATTACACTTACACACACACACACACACACACACACACACCACAACACAACACAAACATATATATTTGAGTACTCTATATAGAACATTTTTACGAAATCAATGACATTAAAGCATATGACACGCAATAAATAATGGTGAAACATTTTTAAGAACAAGTCAGAATACAAACAAAACAAGTTAGGTAACAATATTCTGTATAGTTTCATTTCGTAAGGGGAGCCAATAAGAAACAAAAAACCAAAAAGATGAAGCTAGCTAGATGGAAATAGTAGAAGAATGAACACGGTGGGGTGCTGCTTGCTTCTCTTTTGTACTGTAGACAACTTTATTTTAACAATTGTCATTGTCCTTTTTTTCTTCCGTCTTCTTCTAACTCTTATTCTTCTTGTGTAACATTAGAAAAGGAATGACTCTGAATAAATAACACTGAATTCTTATACTGTACTGTTACTTTTAGTCGGATCAGTCTAGTTCCTTATGTCTTTGAGATGTAGTATATTATTGAAAGATTGCGTACTATTTTAAGAACTCTGATGTAATTATGATACGTAAAATTATTTATTTTGGTTAATCGGAATGAACCAACGTTTTGGTGACTGTCATCGTACAGAGATTTGTCATAGTATTTCAGTTTCTTGAGTTCTTTATACTGTGTACTGTTTAACTGTGAAATACGTAGTCAACGTTTTTAATCTTTCTTTGTAATTAGATTTGTTTCCTTCATTAATCAGTTTTCTTTTATAAATATATACTCTTCTTTATTTTCTCTTCTCGCTGAAAATATTATTTTTTATTTCATAATTTAATGATTTTTTTTGTGGAATACAAACATAAGCTCCTTCGGACCATAAGAAAGAGATTTTAAGAAAAAATGAAGCTTAGAAGTTTGTACAGCGCTCTTAAATATGAATTTTCTGTATCCATATTTACTAAATTAAAAATTCTAACTCTTTCATTAATTTTATGATTAAGTTACTTTACTAAAAAAAAAAAATTTAGTTTCATGAAAAACTACACAACATTTTCACATCTCAGCGTAATACTTCAGACTGTAATCCGAAGTAAACTGTAGCTCCTGTTAGAAAACCTTTATTATTTACTGATTACTACTTTTAACTAATTGCGATCTCGTTCAAAAATATTTCCTATAAAATTATTTATAATTAAATTAGATTTTCATTTCAAAATCACATAATACTCAGTCGGGATAAGTTTTGTTTTTTAATGATATTTATTTTTTTTTAAATCTTATTCTTCTACGTGTACAAATATTTCCGAAATTTTTAATTAATACTACAAAAATTAATAATTTCTTTATTTATCTTTGCATTATTTTGTTTATTTATTATTTTTATGAATTATATATACACCTTAAGCTTTTTTTTTATAATGAACTTCCTATTAATGTCATAGTTTGCCAGTGGTTTTCTTAAATCCCTCCAGGCAAATGCTAAAAGGGTTCTCTTTTTTAAATCTCACCTATCCATTCCTGATGTTTTGTACATTGTAAAACTATGTACAGTAAATTAAAACTATGTCTCAGTAAATTTTTATTAATTTAAAAAAAAAATGTAACACCATTTTTTTAATTTTTTTTTTTGAAAAGTGCTGCTATTTTCGTAAAATTCATAATTGGTGATATTTTATGTAATAATATTTTTGGCCAAAACCGACAGTTTTAATATTTTTCAACCCTTTTGTCTAGATTTTAATATATTTTTCAGTTACTAATCATGTATTTCGGTGGAAGCCGCTAAAAAAACAACAGTTTTTACCATAAAAATTTTATGAAATTCGAACTGATAGCTTACAATAAAATTGTTATAAATATATTGTGAATGTGTGAAAAAACAACATAAAATCGTCGTTCAAACACCACAGTAATTTTAAACAAGTTGTTTAAGTAATTAAAAAGAAAATTAAAAAAAAAACCAGATAAACAAATGATATTTACTCTAGAAAACTCATATTTTTACTTCCTTGTACGAATAAAGTATTGTGATCGCGAAAAATTTCGATTTTCAGATTTCAACAGAAATATCCATTTTGATCATCCCTGAATTCATTATGACTAGTTTCGGCGTTACGTATGTACATATCTCGCATAACTCAAAAACGATTACCCATAGGATGTTGAAATTTTGGATATAGGACCGAACCAAAAGTGTCCAAAAAAGCCCAAAACCTCAAAAAATTTGGATTTTGGATTTTTACATAACCGCACTAAGCCTTCATCGAGAGTTTTCAACGGTATGTGACGAGTGATAGTTAGTTATTTTCATTCGTTCCAGAATTATAGCCAAATAAAATCTTAATTAATGAAATGTTTGGATCTTACAAGGGAAGGCACATCGGTTCGAGTCAAACTTCATCTGCTTGTTTTTTCTAATTTATTTTTTAAATTTTTCTTTACTTTAAAATATATTGATTTAGTATTTATTATTCACCCGTGATTGTAAATAATTTTTTCAATAAATAATAATTATTTAATGGTTATTAGCAAAATAAAATTTAAGTACTATTAAAAATTTGTATATGTAATTTAATAGGCATTATTACATATGTGCATATGTAATATATTTGGTGAAACATCTGATTATTTAATATTAAATGAACATTATAATTTAGAATCGTATTATTTTTGGATTTTCTAGTTTAATTTCTGTTCAATTTTATTTAATTTTTCTGGAATTTCTTTTTAATTTTATGTAAATTAAAGTTACTACAGAGTGACTGGAAATAGACCCTCACAAGAACAATATATATACTGAGGCATACATGCCGATCTTTAATAAATTGCAAAAAATTCTTATCTTTTAGTTACTCCTTACTCCTTTGATATTGTCGAACAATACTCTCCCTAAATCGGAGTTGATCATCATTTCGTTTATTTGTTTTTTGTTGCCAATCATTAAATCGCTCGTTGGTTTTGTATAATGTTTCTAATATTAGTTTGTGTACATGTTCTCTAATTTTCAAATTTTGTCTCTTTATATTCATCATCTTCTCTTAATCTATTTATTGTTTCCTTCGTCTGAACGTTTTCTTCCACTTTATATTTATCATCTTCTCTTAATGTTTTAAATCTTTCTTTGTTTGGAACATTTTCTTCCTGTTTATATATAGTTTTTGTTTTGTTTGCAACATTATCTATTTTTCCCTTTTTCATTTTCCTTTATTATAACCTTTTTTTTTATTTTAAATGTATTGATTTATTAATAATTATTAACCTATGATTGTAAAAAACGTTTTGTAATAAATAATAATTCAATAATAACAATAAAAAATATATGATAAAAAATCAAAAGTTATTATGGAAATAATATTTCATGTACTTTTAAAAAGTGTGTATGTAATTTAATAGGTGTATATGGTAGTCATGTGATGTCCACATCAGATTTTTTTTTAAATTTTATCTAGGGGTTACTCTCTTTTTGTGATAATGGTTTTTTTATAATTTTCATTAATTTTTAATGATTGTTAACAACTTTTAATTAAAAATTTCTTTCTTTTCATTAACCATTTTATTTTATTTTATGATACTTTCATTTATCATTATTTTAATTATTGTATTTTATTTTTTCATTAATCATTTTTATTTTATTTTAATCATTTTAATTTCATTTTATTTTTATTAATCATTTTATTTTTTAGTAAAATAAAAAAAAAACTTGTGTTAAGAAATAATAATACAAAATTTAACATTATTATTGTTACTGATACACATGAAAAGGCAAAATTATTACACAACAAGAAAAGGGAAATTAATTTGTTGTTTTATTCTATCTGCCCCACATTTTCTTATAGCTGTGATGCAGATAAAAAAGCACGTGAAATAAAAAAAGTATCAGTTTGAATTTTTTTTTAGATTTATTATTATTGTTCAGATAGTATTATTTTAATTTTTGTTTTTTTTTGTGAATAGATTAAATTGTGTAATAAACTTGAATAATACCTTCATTTTAGTGGCTCGGCAAATTGATTTGTAATAATGTATTTAGGTCAGTGAATAAAGTAAAAGGAAACTATTTAACAGTTAATTTTTCTTAGTAAGTCTGTGATATCGGATTCAAGAGGTTCTTGGAAAGTAATCTGCTTTTTTTTAGGAGTAACTTATGATGTGTAAGGGTCACCTACAATCTTTACGATTGTGGAAAGTTAAAAAAAAAGAATCTTATACAAAATGCCTTTTACCTTGTACATTGCTAAATATAGAAACTTGTAACTTATAAGTTTAGTTAAGAATCTTATTATAAAAGTTACGTAGAAGTAGTTGAATGTACACATTTCTAAAGGATCAATTTCTATGGGAACCGTTTTAAGGACATATATTTTTTCATTTTAAGTTTATTGACACTGTTGATAGGAACTGAATCGGTGCTGATTTTGTATGACTGTTATGTTAGTTTGTACCTCCTATTGGAGTTAACAAACACAAGAATTGCAATAGTAGAAGCAGTGTGCAACAGGTAATTGTGTAAGGTCTCGCATAGTGTTTGCATGTGTGTTAGTGTTCTCCGTATAAAGTGATTTACAACGTCCATTTACCGTTCGTTTACACTACCTATATATTTGACTTCCTTCCGCCCTCCGAAAAACGGCTGTACCTTTAAGCGATTGTAAAAATATTACCGATATTTTCTTTCTTTCTTTTTATTTTTCGCTATATTTTACTTTTTTCTATGATTCCAGATATCTTTGTACATACTATTCTATTATTATTAGGTTATTTTGAACTGAAATCCTTTTAAAATGTTTGCGTGTATTCGGAACATTTCCTTAATCAAATTATTTTTAATGCGTTGCAAGATATTTTCACAACTGTTATATTCACTTCATTTTGTTAAAATAGTACTCTAATTATTATTTTATACAGTAAAATCACAGTTATTAAAATTGTGTTTTTAGATGTAATTTATTTATTTTTATTTTGCAAATACTATATCGTAAACTAGAAAATAAGAAAAAACTTGAAACTGTTTATCATATAGAGCAATGATCGTATTAATTTTTTTCAAAATTCGTTAAGGGCTGGGGTGTATCGCGAAAATACCAATTTCGATTTTCTTCAGAGTCATCTTAGAGAAAAATTTATGAAAGCAAATTTTTTATCTACAACTCGTGTACAAATAATCCAAAAAATTGTTTTTCAAAATTTGTTTGAAAGTTTATATTTCATATATATTGTTAGGGATTAGGATGTAGGGTGTATACCGATATGAAACGACTAGCACTAGATAAGGAATCTTGGAGAGCTGCATCAAACCAACCAAAAAATCTATCAAGAAATGTCTAAGAATTTTTTTTATATTCTAGGCCCAAGATCTAAAATGAGGAAAGTTTATTTGAAATTTTCTTTCTTATTTTACCCTTTATTGAAAGGAATGTGAGATTTAGAGAAATACATGGATATTTTTAGAAAACGTTTTCTTAAATTAAGTGATAGATTAATCTACACCTCTAAAAAATATATATTCTTTTTTTTTGGTTTTTAGGGTCTAACTCTTTTAATTTTTATTATTAATAATCGGGTAAGGCGTGGAATTCTTTACCAGGTTTTTTTAACATTATACTGTAACTATTCTTCATTTCCTAGAAGGAAAGAAATCACTGCTAATAAGATTCTTAAATATAATGATTAATTATTATCTCTCCTGAAACTATGTATATCAAGTAAATTATTATAAACTTACTCGTTAGTTCAGATATATTTGCTCTAAGATTAATACCTAGGCTTGGAAATGATATATAGCAAGGGAGAAGAAATGGATCGGTAATTTCTCACATACAACTGTTTCTATGATCGTAATTCTGAAAAAGGTATAAAGATTTTTTAGGTTACAGAAGAATATACCGGTGTTCTTTGGAGGTTGGGTTTCAATTAACCACGCATTTCAGGAATGGTCGAACTGAACCTGTACAAGACTACACTTTAATTACATCTATCATCCTCATTCATCCTCTGAAGTAATACCTGAACGGTAATTCCCGGAGGATAAACCCGAAAAAGGTTACAGAAGAAAGTAATTATATGTATAAAGTAAAAATAAAGAAATATAATTATGAATTTACTTGTAACAATCTTTTAAATTTACAGTAAATGGAATTTTTTTTTATAAAGCAGTAATTAACTGAAATTCGAAAAACATGAAAAGAAATTTAATTATTTTTTAATTATTACGAAAGAAAGAAACAAAAAATATTTATTGAAAAATATATAGAAATATCTATGAATATAAATCAAAGTAAGATAAACGATGAAAAAATATTTAAAATTATAAATAATTTTTGTTTTTATTTTATACGAAACGAAAATAATAAAATAAAAAGTATGAAACGCCTAAACATTTTTATTTATTTAATTCCCCCTCAAATTTATTTATATCAATAATTTTATAGCTAATTACTTGTATAAAAAATAATATAAAATAAAGTCATTATAAAAATGAAAAATTAAAATCACAATAAAATTGTTAAGAATTTTTAATAAAGTGCCGTTAAAAAAACTCTTTCAAATATTCCGTGTGAGGGAATATAAAGGCATGTACGTTTCGTTACTTTTTCGCCGATCTCTAAACCTAAATCAAGATAATAAGCTCAGCAAAATACAAATGACATTAAGTCCGATACATTCATTAAGTCCAATATGTAAGTGTATTTAAGGATACATTCAATCCGTTAATTATATGGCTCCATCTTCAATGAATATTAATACTCGCTAAGAAATCAATTCTTACTAATATCTATTTTATCACAGGTGTTCTGTCACAATTATAAGAAAGACCGCCACAAATGGTTATATGTAACAAATTAATCTGAGCCTTTCATTTGTAAAACAATACATTATAAACGAGTACATTCTGCTCTATTTAATGGAAGGTAGAACGTATTTAAATATATATATGTAGACGTATTTATTGCTTGTTAAGTAATAAATCAAGATATTTACATCAATAGCCAAAAAGTTTCTTGTTATTAATGGATTAAATTGAAGGTGTATTAAAAAATAATCTTTTTTTGTTTTTTTTTAATATTTATTAAGAGAATTACTAGAGTAATAGTTTTGAATTATAATATAAATATTACTAAATAAAAAAATAAAAAATTCAGAAATTTTGTGGTGGTTTCTAGTGTTAGTCTACGTATTAATTTTTATTTATTTAACAGAAATTGGTTTTACATACTATGTTAATTTAAAGGTATTATTAAATAAATAATATTTTGGATAAAAATACTAATTCTAACTAAATAATGCATTGTTTAACCGTAAAAAAAATCTTTAATATTCTTGAATGAGAAAAATCAGTTTCAAAATATTTCCCATTATTATTTGTAATAAATTTCATTCTGCGATTTAAATTTTTATTATTATTATTACTCTGGATAATTAATTGTAGGTTTACTTTTGGGAAAAAAATTATTTGAAGTCATCCTTCAGAATTTTTATTATTTTTTAAATCCCTTAAAGAAGTTTAAAAAAATAATTTTCTGACAATCTGTTTTCTACATTATTTAGACGGTTTTATTATTTTAACATTAATTTACTTTTTTAAATGGTTATTAAACGAGCGAATGACAAAAAAAATATTTTCTTACAAAGAAAGAACGAATCCCATTGTAGTTAAGTTAACTTCTTAAAATAAATAATTATTTTTTAATCGTTTCAGACATTTTTGCTAGAAAGGTGGAAAACAAAGAATAAACGGAAAATTAAAGCTGATTTGCATAAATAGTATATGAAATGTAAGCGTATTTTCAATAAAATGTGTGTCTACCTAGAAATTTACAAATTATACTTAAACCGCGTTTAGTTTTGTATCTCATCGGTTTAATATCTAAGTCAGAAGTACAAGTTGAATCGGAACCGTTATTCTATAATAATACATAATCCGTAAAGTGGTGCTATCTGATGGGAGAATGTTGTAACTAGAAATGTTTCTATAAGATTCCTTGGGATTGGTGGTTTCATCTCGTATGATACAAAGAAGAAGGAAATGAAAGAAATAAAGAGAAAAATAAGGCAAAAGTAGAATTAAAAAGGATCACATATAAAGTAGAAGTAATAATAGTAGCAACAATAGGGAATAGAGAGATGTAGAAGGAACGTGTGAAAGGGGAGAAAGGAAATTACAGGATATTCCCCGCGGGGTGGCGCTGTTTGGAACGGGTAGAGTGGGGGGGTATAGGGGTACATTTGTCAAATGTCACATTTCATAAGTAAGAAATCCATCAGTGCTTTTTGGCGGCCGCGCTGGTCTACTATAGCAATTTATTATTGCAGCAGTAGACTATTGTTTCTGCTAGCTGCAGTCGCCTCTCTCTCTACTCTTACCGCCTCTCCCGCCCGAATCACTCTTGCCACTCGGTTCACATCTGAAAAATAACCCTCTCTACCTCCTACTATTCCTATCCCTATAAATTCCCCTATTTCAAAAGGGGCACTTCCCCTTTGTTGAAAAAAAAATGAGAAAGATCAAATATTTTTTGATGTCGAGAACAAAACAAATAATATTTGTTATTATTGATTCCATCTTTTTGTCATATTTTTCCTCGTGAAATTATTATAAAACATTTCAATAATTTAGAGAAAAATACAATACTATCTTTCATCATAACCGTTCATTATTTTTGTTACGAACTTTGTTTTTTAGTTTGATAATATTTTCATTAATTTATTAATTTACGCTTATTTCTTTAATTTAAGATTAAAAATTAATTCTTCTTTGATTAATTAAAATTTTTACTTTAAATTTTGTTCACTTATTTAATGTTATTTGTTATTATTAATTAATTATTATAGATGCACGTGTTTATAAGTAATCATCCCAAATACTACTTTTATTCTAAGTAATCAATCTCTTGCGGTAGTAGAAAATCTGTAGAGCATTGGAAAGGGGTACTTGATCTCATCATATTGGGTTATTTGCTTTCCCATTTAAATCATAACCTGTTGAATAATAACGGTACTCATCCGGTCAAAATTATCTTATCTCCCCGTGTATTGACTGACAAATTAACTGTCAACCAGAGGTATGGTTTAAGAGCAAAATAATATTTCTCTACTCGTTACGACAATAAAAACAGTTTCATTGCGACGTGAAAAAAGAAATTTTTGTTACTTTTTCTCATTGTAATAACTCGAAAAAATTAGCTTTATAAATATATAACTAAATAAATACATAAACCCGCCGGGTTAGTGTAGCGGTTAAATTCATCGTCGCAACATAAGCATATTTTCGAAGCCAAGAATTCTAAGATTCGATCCTTGTAAAGGCAGTTGCTTTTGTATGGATTTGAATGCTAGACTGTGGATACCGGTGTACTTTGGTGGTTGGGTTTCAATTAACCACAGGAATGGACGACCCGAGTCTGTTCAGCCTAAATGTTTAAAAACACACTGCACTGCAACTGCTGCCACGTCTGGTCTGGCAAGCCGGTAGCAGTAATTGCATTCGCCTATATACGCACACCCAACCCGGTAGTAACAGGAAAACTGGTTGAAGAAAAAAAAGTAGATACTACTACTTTATTAAGATGAAAGTATGACTTTTTTTTTAGAATTTAAGTGAAAAAAAAAAGATCTGTTGGGAATCTTATCTACATTTTCACGTTTTTCATGACATTTTTTTTTCGCGGTAATTATATAAACTGAATGCATGAATGCAAAAATGTATAAAACTAAAATAACATTTTGTAGTTATTATGTTTTTTATGATATTTCTACTTTGTGCCAAAATTTGTTAAATTTTTAATTTAAATCTTCTTCTAAGAGATATGTTTTATATTTTCACGGTCAAGACTGAAAAAAAGTAACCAGATAGTTTTAAAAAAATAAAATCAACTTGAAGGAAATTATACATATGTTATAAATTATAATATACAATATACATTATGTAAATTATATAAGAGAAAATAGCCAATAATAATTATACCAAATAACTGTGGATATTCAAACGTTCACGAGTAGGAGTTAAAAAGTTGAATAATTCTGTACAAAAAGTATGATATTTGAGTAAGTAGTAATTTTATAATGTAAAAGTAGTACACTATGTTGCAAAATTTCTTTCAAATAAAAATGTTTCTAATAGTCTTATTATTATTGTAATAATATTATAATTATCTCTTTCGTTAAATTTAAACAAAAAACTGTTTAGTAATAGTTAAAGCTTTTGTTTAGATAGCCCATCAATGTTTGAATTAAAAAGTGAAAAATTATAGTTTAGCGAAATTATAATAAAAATACATATTTAATAAAGTTAATTTATCTTTCATTTAATCTAATAATAACTTATTTAAAATGCAGTAAGCTATCTTTTTTATATGTAGGCTAATTATTTATTTCTGAATAATAAAATTGCATTGTTTATTGTGATTTTAATTTGAATATTAAATCTAAGGTACATCTAAAAAAGAAATAGTTATACGTTCCATTTCTATTTAGGCTATATATTTATTCAGGTTAAATAAATATGGCCTTCGAATAAATCCTTGACCTTAAGTAAGTATGAGCAACAGATGTGGGATTCATAATAATGCTCGCTACATCACGATGTAAGTTTATACACTGTTTTAACTAACGTTTGGAGTATTACATTTTTTAATAATTTTAATTCTAATATAAGAGGTCTATGTAACTTTTAACATGAATTGATCCATTTTATCTCTATTTGTTTATATTATTACAACAACAAATCCAACTAAAAGTTTGAAATTTGGTTTACAAACATATATAAAAAATTTGGTTAACGTTAGAACTGTAATACAATTTAAATGAAAAAAAATGATTGCTTTAAAAAAAAATATTTTGTGTTTGTATGAAATACAAACACAAAATGTTTGTATTTTGTGTACATAAACATTGTACAGTATATGTATAATGAACTGCATCTGTTCATTATACATATACGTCAAGATTATGTAATTTCTAACAACTTCCTGTTTAAGTTGGGTAAAAGATATATTGAAATAAAAATCGTTACAAAAATATTGAGCTGCCTTCAAAAAACCACAAAAGTTAAAAATAAAAATATATTTTAAAAAATCTTTCGTATTTTACGTTCTGAAGTCGTTATTAAATTAAAAAATTCTTGCGCAAGAAGACCAACTTGTTGCTATTTTATTTTGTTTCTTTTTGCCCCGCTCAAACACATACCTAATCATCATCACCACCACAAAGTAGGTAAGTTACCTGAATACGCCGAACAAATAAAGAAACATCAACATTTCAGCTTGAGGCAACCTACCGAAACGAACAACCACGCTTCTAACTTGCCCTGTTCAAACTTTTTCGATCTTAAAATGAGCTTAACTCAACAACGACTCAACCAATCTTCATAAAATTTTCACATTCATAATTTAAGATGGATTGCTACAGCCTATCTAAATCTCAATGAAATCGAATGATTAGTTTTGGACATTTTTGAGCCACAAAATTTTACCAAAAGGCTATAAACCGCATTTTATGTTTGGTGGTACATTCTTCCTCTTCATATCTCAAAACGTAAAGAAAATTAATTTTCACCTCGCAATACCACCATGTGACCGAATGTAATACCGTACTTTTTTCAAAAACAGTAAAAATAATACTAAGAATTTACTCACAGACTTGAATTATGACTGATATTAACTATTCGGAATTTATAAAAGTAATTGAACAACTAGTTTCAAAAAAAGGATATTATGTTAATTTCAGAAAGTTGGTTTTACTTTTTTAAAGTTTATTTACAGTTTTTACTTCCTTGTTCGAAGAAAAGGAAGTATTATGATCGCGAAAAATTTTGGTTTTCAGATTTCAACGGATCCATTATGACCACCCCTGAATCTAGACAAAGAAACTAAACAAAATGTCTAGTTTCTGCGTGACGTATGTATGTGTGTACCTCCCACTTTCATTGCAAAAAGCACAAAATCCAAAGAAAAAATTGTATTTTGGAATTTTCCTTAACTGCGCTCATTGAGAACTTTTCAACGATATGTGATAAGTGGTACTTATTTTCATTGCTTCCAGAGCATAGCCAAATAAAATTTTTATAATGAAATATTTGGATCTTAAGAGAAGGTACATCGGTTCGAATCAACTTCATCTCCTTTTTCTAACTTCTTTTTTTTATGTAAATATTTTGATTTATTAGTAATTATTAACCTCTCATTTTAAAAAAACATATGATGAATAATAATTCAATGACAAAAAAAAAGAAAAAATCAGAAGTTTTTAATGAAATAAAATTTTGAATACTTTTAATTTAAAAAAATGTGGAAATGTAATTTGATAGTTATACAAGGAAGTTATGTGCTGCCCACATCAGAGTTTTTTAGTTTCGTTTTTATTTAAAATGCGGCTAGAGATTAAAAAAAACTGATGTTTGAGAAAATGCTGTTCGCAAGTAAAACAAGGCGAAATACCTTTGTCATGATTGTACTCTCACTAAGCAATTAAAAAACAAGTTTTTAAAACACCCAAATAAATATTCTTTTAAAAGATTTTCTCTGTTCAATACAGAAACAAAAAACACTGTTTGCGAAATTGTTTCGCAAGGTTATTGTTGAAAGGCTTAAACTTTCTTTTGAATTCGGTTAAGAATTATGAAACCTTCTAATTTACTATTTTTGTGTCTAAAAACTTTATTTTTAACAAATTATAAAAATTAATTTATAATTAGCTTTAATGATGCCTAAAAAATGTCTTTATTGATGTTGTTTTGTTTGATTTTTCAATTTCCTTACACTGTTTATTTTTCTCTAACATTTTGTTCTTTTATTTTGTAATATCGAAAATCTTGTTTTGTTTAATACCTAGTATTTGCCATATTTTGATATATATTTAATAAACCTTCTAAATTTATTTTCTGGTTTTTTTCTTACCTTTGAATTAGTTTCTGTGAACTTTATTCGTACCATTTTATTTAGAATCAAATTCTTTACAAGTCTTGTTTATCTTTTACTTGTTTATTATCCGTTTGAAAAAGTTATTTTAGGCTAAAGATAGACTAGTGTGTTTATCGATCCCCATTTTTTATTTTTTACCCACAATTTCTCAAAAACTACTAAAATTCATTTCTGGATTCTATCTTTTTTTCAAATTTTCAGGTCGAATTTCGTATAAAAACAGTAAATTTACTTCTTAATTGGATCCCAGCAATTTCAGTCCGGCTAAATTTTACGGAAGGCGCAGAAATCAGGGGGAAATCTATCACCAACCAACACTCACAAACAAAGCAGTTTTTGAATCTATGTTTATATGAATTTTCTTCTTTATTTTCACCAGTAGAACATGTCCTGAAAGTTTGTTACATTCTTCGTGATCATTCTTCTTTGTGAATTACAAGAAGAGAAAAAGCTTATAAACCAAGATCTTCATTTTATCTTTTCTGTTTTCAGTTTTTCTTGTTTAAAATATATTTTAGCATTTTACCATGTTATATTGATTTTGATTTTTAAATGTTATTAACTAGAGATTAATTATATCAGTTGTAGTCTTCGTATATAAATATTATTTTTTATTCATAAAAAAAATAAAAAAAAAAAAAAAATGTTGTAATTAAAATTGTTTACTTGCTTTTAAATTAAATAAATAAAAAGTCTGAATAATTTTATTTTTTTTTTTTTTTACACAAATAATCATACGATACATTGAATTTTATATTTTTTTCTATTTTAACGACAAAATTGTTGTATAACATAATAGAATAATGTAAAATTGCAATGTAAATGCCAAAATGTCCATATCCTTATTATCATATGATTTTTCATAATAGATATTCAAATAAATTATTGTTACTTAACATTTAATTAAATTAAAAGCTAGATACGTAAAATAACCCTACACAGTAATATCTATCTTTCTTAAATTATCAAATTGAAATGTAGATTAAAACAAAGAAATATTTTTTCTCTTGTATTCATTTTTTAGTGAATATTTTTATTGTTGCTCTTTTTAAAACTAAGGATTCTTTTGTAATATTTCATAGAGAAGTAATGTTTGGTATAAAGATTATTTTTGGCTAACTAAAGATATATTATCGTTTATTATTTTTTAAAAGCTTAAACTTAAAAAAATAAAATTATTTAAATATGAACTTACTTCAACAACCAGAAAATTCAAGTTTGTATTTATAATAAATATATTTTTGTTAATCATTTAGTGTAATTATTATTGGTAAAATTTCACAGGACTTAAAATAAGGGAGATTTATATTGAATCTGAAAAAATGAGCAATTTTCATGTTAATAAAACAATCTTTATAATTTACATATCGATAAACTTATTATTTCAGATTAATTATTTACGGTTCATATTTTATTAAAATTATAAAACACACGCCAAACGAGTAATATATTAATTTATAGAAATCAAGTTTTTATATTTCAGATTTAATTTTTTTATTTTTAATGCTTTCCTTCGTTACTAATTATTTTTTTCTGTTAGTTTTAAAATGTAAAATATCAATTTTTTTATAGGAAAGAGTATCTCACATATAAAGAAAATAAAAATTAATTATAAAAGTTTATTTTTTTATAGTAGTAGTAACATTGTTTGAAAAATTATCGAAGTTGTAATTAGACACTGTAAATATTTTAGAAATAAATGATTCAAAATAATGGTTAAAATAAATGATTGATTAAATTCAGATTTAATAAAAATCTCCCCTTTTTATAATTCTTGTGAAATTTTATCAGTAATTTACTTAATAATGATTAGTAGAAGTGTAGTTACACGAATAAAGCCTAACATATTTTATTATGATTTTCTGTGTGACGTTTAAGAATTAAAACATTATAGTTAGATATAAAAATAAATTTTTATTAAAATAAAAAAATAAAAATTATCTGAAGTTATTTACGTAAAACTTAATTTAGGGAATAACCCTTGTTTCTTGGAATTTTTTTCCATGTTACATCCGTTCCGTTCATTTAGTTTCATTATTATGGCAAATGATGTGTGAAATTGTCGTAAAATTATGCCTTTAAGATACTATATACGTTTAACTTTTTATAATTTAAGATTGAATTAACCGTGTTATTTTACGGTTTACTATTCTCTGTGGTCATTTTCCCCGATCTATTTTTAAGCTAATATATTTTAACAAATAGTGTATATATTTTTAAGTCTAAGTAATATTGTCTGGTTTAAATTTATTTTCATTCAGTTGTTAGTTTCGTAAAGATTAAAATCGATACTATAAAACTGATTCCCTTAATTAAATCCCATCTATTGAATATCAAAGTGGATGTTTTAAATGCAATAAAAATATAACTTGTAGCGTCTTCACTTCGGTTTGAACGTAGATCTTCGCAACATCCAAGAACAACTTTTATCATTTTTTTTCTTTTTTTTTGAATAAAAATTCTACGCATTAATAATATAAATTTATTTTATTAATTTTTTTAATTTGTTTTATTTTTATAAAATAAAAGGATTGTTTAAACGATTAATACTCAGTTGTAAAATTTATAGTGAAATAAATCAGTGTTGGCTGTATAAAAAGGTTGATTAGTGAAACGGGTAGAGGTTGCAATTGTATTACATTACATCGGACCGAATCGATTTTCAGTCCATCAGTTCGTGTTTTGATTCTTCTCTTTGTTATTTCGTTGTGAAACCGCTATTATTTCGTATAATGTACAGTTAAAACAACACGCAGTACTATATATGTGAAAAAGTGTGTTTGATGGACAAGGTTGGGTTGTTTTATTAAGTTAGTCTTGTGTGTACGTGTTAACGCGTGCGTACATATGAATTAGTAGTTAAACGAATTAGGTTGAATTTTATATGAATTTTGCGGCTGTGAGAAGGTCGAAAATAAATTACTTTGAATAAAATGTCATTTCATTGAGCGCGTTCAAAATTTTAAATAATTATTAACTTATGAATCGTTTGTGTAAACCTAAAATCATTAAAACAGACGACCACACGCGTATTAAAATTTTATACGTACAGATTCATGTAATACATTATACATGATCTCGATGATTCTAATTTAAATATTCGTACGATGTAGTCGTTGTCATTTTCATTGTTATTCTGTGTTGTTATTACCGTCAAATTGATAGATATGTGTATCGGAAAAGTTAACATGCGGTGGATTTTGAAATTAAACCGGGATTAGCTGCGGAGGGTTAAGGGGGAAAACGGGTTGCAGTTTGCGGGTTTTTGTCATATTAAACAGAATGTGTTCTGTCCAACTGTATTTATAAGTTACAACCGTTGTCTACTGATGGAAACTCCCCGTATCAGTAACTTTATGTTCGTATAGATTGTTTGAAATAATAATTACGTATATTTATGCGATTTTTTTTAATCGTTTTACTTTTATTTAATGGATTAATTATTTTTTAATTAAATTTAATCTTTAGGTTATTCATCGGTGATAGGATAATTTGGTTTCTTTAAGCAGATTTTTATGGTTTTTAAAATTATAATTAAGTCGAAAAATAATACATAATTATATTATGAAAAATAAATTTCTAAAATCTTGAAATCAATACGATCCCAAATAAAATCTGCCGTCATTTAATTTATTGTAAAATCAGAATAAAAAGAATTTACTAATTTATTTTAAATAAAAAGTTAAAAAAAAAAAATGATAAATTTCAATGGTAATTAAAAAAATTTCAATTTTTCGGTTCCTTGAAACTCTATATGTACTTCACAAAATTTATTAACTACGGTCAGGTGATACGATTTACAAACTATAGAAGCTATCTAAGACACAAGATATCCATAAAATTTAAGGAATTTATCATTTTAAAATAATTTTTGCTGCCCGTATTCTTTAAAAAATCATAAACAGTTTACTTATTTGAGTCAACGATAATAGTTTTGCCATACTTCAGATCGAGAAGTGATCTTTTTCATGTGATTTAGAAGTCTATAATCTTACATAATTATTTATTAAAAAAAAAACTTCGACAAATTAATGGATTAAATTAACCCAGATTACGAAGATTATTTAATATAATTATTTTATTTAAGAAAATAAAATAGTTCGGATTATCCGGTTACTCCAGTTAATCGAATCCGGATAAATAAGTTTATATTGTTTCAACATAAGTATGCAATAAATGTAATAGTATTTAATTAAATAGCTTTAATTACATTTACTTTTTTAACTGTTTTATTTGACGGCGTTTTATTCTCTTTAAATTTTATAACTAATGACTTATTGTCAATTTCACTTATAATTTGTTTTTAATACGCTATGTTTAAATACAGCATCAATATAAAATTATTAGTTTCATAATAAGTAGAGTAGTTAAAATTATATCTAGTCGGTTATAAATAATTTTTTATAGGTTTAAATGCTTTGCTTTTGAGTGAACGAACTGTGTTAGTTGTATAAAATTAAAAATGGTCGGTGAGAGTTTTTTGGGTATGCTGGCGGCCATCTTAGCTGTCATTTTCGGTTTTGAGTAGGACAAGCGGGAAGGACCATCGTTGTTTTTCTGCCCTGAAAGTATTTTGGAACCCTGTCGTGTCAAGTCAAGACAGTCTGTTATCCTACTATATCCTCCCCGCCCATTCCGCTGTTCTTCATCTCTTTCCCGAGCGGGCATCCGCCCTCAAGGCCTGGTCGCGTCTGGCTCCAGTGAGGACCGAGATGGAAAAAGCAATCCATCATTTCGTTTCCCCTCCTTCCCGCCGATCCTTTTCCTTTTCTGTCTCTTTCTTACGCCTTCTCTTGCTCCGCTGCTCCCGCCGCTAGCTTGCTTGCTTCTTCTCGACAGCAAAGCCTGCGTTTGATGGTTTGTTAATTAGCTTCAAAAATCTCTTGCACGTCCCCTGTCTACCCATCCGAGTTGTTAAAGCCCAAAGAACTCTGTAATTTAATATTCGACATCGTACCAACCGAGGCGACTGAACGAGCAAGAACCCTACAGTTCTTAAAATATATATATCTATATATTTATACACAACATCTCTTTTTATGATAGTCTTTATTTCTAACCAGATACGATTCATCATTTTCTAAACATATTCTTCGTGTCATTTTTGCTTTGAAACGTTTATAAACGTTGTCTTCACAGTTTTCGATAGTCAAAACTATATTTTACAGTACGTCAATAGAATTATGTGAATTAATTTTAAAGAAAAAACAAATGTTATAAATCAACAATATTTTATTTTGCTGTTAGTTTTCTGTAATCAGCTGTTTTTGTTGCATATTATGCTTTAAAATGCACATGCAATCTTTAATAGCGATTAATTTCTTACATCATGTCACCTTTCAACCGCGTTAAAATTTTGTCTGACAATTTTATCAATCGAATCAGAACAAAAAATATTTAAACGTTTTTAAAACATTTTTTTAATTTTAATTTATAGGCTATGATTTTGTTATAAGCTATTTATTTATTTTTATTACAACATAAAAAAATTTCAATCTAATACAGAATATTTATAAAATTTTTACCCTTTTTCTATAAATTTATTGATTCAAATTTTATCAAATAGAAACCTCTAACATTGATCTTTACTACTCAAATAATTACCCGTTATATTCTAAATTTCTCTGTACTAACTCAACTAATCTTAGATTGACATGCATTTTATTTTTTACCGGTGAAAAAAATTAAAATTACAACCTGATCGTATTTTTTTTTTTTTAGACCGAATAGTTTATTTAGAAAATATATAAAAAGTAATAAACTGAGTTTTATGACTATATCTATGAAATAGTTTATATTTTATATAAATTTTTGTTTGTGTGATTCATGAATATGACGTTTATTGGATTGAAATCACCAAATTTTGAGGCTGCCTGGAATATTGAATAGAAAACAAAAACAAAAGCAGACAAGGAAAAATATGTCTGTCAATGGATGATTAATATACTTGAGTTAGGTTTCTCCATTTTTTTGTAATAACGAAGCATTATTATAATATTACCTATATACATTTCATTAATTAATAACTGTGTTAGTTAAGTGCTAAACATTACCATCCGGTAGTCACAATACTGCGCACGCCTGTGTGTGAAATTTAAATTACGGTAATTTATGCCAATAATAAGTCATTTCATATATATTTCATTAAATTTTGTGCTTATTAAAAATATTCGGCAAATATAGCATATTTTTATTAAAAAGTTTTGCGATAATAACATATAAATACGAGATAGTTTTAAATATTAAAAATAATCTACCTTAATAAAAGATTTTTCAACCCTTACTGTTTTTATTAAAAAGTTAAGTAACAGGGTTGTTATCAAGATTTTTGTTCGTACTTCTTAAGAACGATCGAGGGATGATTGTAATGGAGAATCTTTTTCGACGGGTAAGTTAGGGCTGGAATAGTAGAATTTAGTCGGTAATAAGTTGTACGGGTATGGGGTATGGAACGGGTATAGTAAGAGCCTGCAGGGGGTTCCCTGAGGAACAACGGCTGCTGGCCGGGAACCCCGCGTCTTGTCAGCTGCGACTGCATTTCTTTTTCCCGGCAATTTATCTTCTTTCCTGTGACCCGAACTCTAGTACCAAATTCCCCTCCCGTTCCGCTACACCCGACACAAATACACTGCTCTCTCGAAATCCTCTAACCTCTTCCACCCACAGACAACCTTTGCTAAAACGAACCGCCACCGGCGCAATTCTTTTGCTTCCAAGACCTCATTACTTAATATTTATACCAGTTTTTCTTGCCGTCATCGCCTGAATTCTCATTTAATAGTTGGATTTTTTATCTTTTTCATAACTAAATTTTTTACAGGAATATAGCTTACTAAAAAATACGTTATTTTAAATTATTCGTATTACATTTTATCAGCTTTCACTTTTACGGCATTTAATTTATTTTAATTAATGAGATATTTAAAAGTAAAAATATACCGGGAAGTATAATATGAATAATTCTACATTATAATAAAATAAATTTTCTAAATTAGGAAACCTCTAAATTTTTTGGACTTTGTAAGTATTCAGGTAAACTTTTCACGGTTTCCGTTAATTCTTTTAATAAAAGGTTTCCTTACTTAAAAACTTGGTAAAATACAATCAACATTTTAATCATCTGAACTAGAAAAATGTATACTTCGAAAGATTTGTTTTAATTTTAGAAACATCATTTTTGGGGTTTACGCGAGATAATTTTAAAACTTCAAACTAGTATTTTTGTTGTTATACATCGTGCAACTAAAAGACTTTTAATGAATTTTTGTAACTTTAAACCTAAAAAAATTAAAATATTTAAGTTTTTCCCAAATACAACTTCTAGTCCTACCTAACTTATCCAAATTAGAACAGGAGTTAGAAAAATAGATCTCTCATAGAAATGTAATCTTTACACTACTTATTTATAAGCACATAAAACTTAAGCAGGTAAACGTAAGAAGTTAAAGTGAGATAGTATATTTTATCAAATCTATTGTTCTATAGAAAAAGTCGCTAAAGATCTAACGGCAGTTAATCTTTTCTTCCCCTTCTACCGACGTTTAAAAGACTAATCATTTATTCCCCTCGCTCTTCGTCAGCCATTCGACTATTATTTCATCCGTGTAATGTCAGCTACTAATTAATTATTTGCATATTAATCCCTATAGTGAGTTTTTGTGATAACCTTAACGTTTGAAGTAAAGCAATATTCAATGAATTAATGTGGAAATAATGATAAGTGGTAACGCATTACTTCCCCTCTGCTGTTTATTCTTTATTACTACATACCTTAGTAATCATTATATGCTATTATAAAACGAGTAGTACAGGAAGCTTTGTAATAACTACTAGTAATGTGCAAATGGTATCTAATAAATTAGCTTCATTTTTTTATACTTTATGATCATCTTAATTGTGTTGTTACCTTACGCATAATTTGTTAATTTTTTAACCTAAATCGAAATATAAATACATATATATTTTTTCTATTCTTGTATAATTAGTTCTAAGAATTGATGTTTTTAAAAATTTGTTATAATTAATGTATAAGAAAATAGAAAATTACTGCTCTTCGAATAATAAATTCATTTGTTAATTAATGAATGATTTTTATTTAACCGATATACATTTCAGTAGATTCTAAAGTTGTTTTAATTTGTACAACAATTTAAATAAATTGTTATAAATATAATATAGAGGACATTGTATCTAAGTAACAGAATTTAACAGAAAAAAGCAAAATTAAAAAATAATCATCCTCAAGTAATCAAAAAATAAATGAAAGAGAAATATATTACGTTTTTAAATTTATTGTTTTAGTTACTAAAAAATCTGATGTGGAAACCACATGACTTAATTGTACTCCTATTAAATTACATATACAGATTTTTAAAAGAACATAAAATGTTATTTCACTAATAACTAATGATTTTTTCATATTTTTTTTTTATTGTTATTATTGAACTATTATTTATTGTAAAACATTTTTTTACAATCGAGGTTGATAATTGTTAATAAATCAATATATTTAAATTAAAACAAAAAATTAAAAAAAGGAAAATGAAAAAAGGAAGAAAATGTTACACACCAAAAAAAAAAAAAATAATAAACATGAAGAAAATGTTACAAATAAAGATAAAAACATTTATAGAAGATGATAAATATAAATAGGAAGAAAATGTTAAGACCAAGGAAAGAATAAAAAGATTAGGAGAGGATAATGATATAAAGATAGAGATATTTGAAAACTAGAGGTGTACACAAATTAAGATCAGAATAATTATATTAAACCAAAGAGCGATTAAATGATTGGCAACAAAAAACAAATAAACGAAATGATGATCAACTCCGACTTAGGCAGAATATTGTCCGACAATATCAGAGCAGTAATGAACTAAAGCATAAGAAATTTTTGCAATTTATTAATGATCGGGCCTGTATACCTCAGTGTATATGTTGTTTTATAATAATTTTATCAAAATAGCCTGTTGGTATGATTAAACAGGAAATAATTAAAATGTAAAACCACTTTATCCACAAATATTTTTATACGTTCAAGCGCTGTTGGAAACGAATTCCATCTTCAGAAACTTAAAACTTTTATATTGTTCTTAAAAAAATAAAACTTCGTTATCATAAGTAAAACTTTATGTAAAGTGTATAAAATATATAAAAGTGGTCGTCATGTGTTTAAAATTGTTTCCACTTAACGTCCTGTCATTATGATTCGGTGGAGGCATTCATAAAGGCGGGACTTTATATGTTTTATACCACTGTTATATATTTTATACACTTTAAGTTTTAGTTTATTAAGAATAATATAAAAATGTTAAGTTCCTGAAGATGGAATTCGTTTTCGAAAGCGCAGGAACGCATAAAAACATTTGTTGGTAAGTGGGTTTTATATTTTAATTACTTAGTATATGTTGTTCTGGAGAGGGTCTATTTTCAGTCATTCTGTAGTTACCTTTAATGTAAATAAAATTACGTAAACAGAAATTCCAGAATAATTAAATAAAATTGAACAGAAATTAAAATAGAAAATCCAAAAATAGTATGATTCTAAATTATAATTTTCAATTAATATTAAATACTCAGATGTTTCACAAAATTTATTACATATACACATATGTAATAATGCCTGTTAGATTACATATACATATGTTTTACAATCACGGGTTAATAATTATTAATAAATCAATATATTTAAATTTAAAAAAAAAAGCAGAAGTCTAATTCGAACTGATGTCCTTCCCTTGTAAGATCCAAACACTTAATTAATTAAAATTTTATTCGGCTATAACTCTGTAACCAGTTAAAATAAGTGCCACTTATGCTATATAGTTGAAAAACTCTCAATGAGGGCTTATTATTGCAATTAAGAAACAGTGAAAAATCCAAATTGTTTTGGATTTACAGCTTTTTTGGACACTTTGTTTCAGTCGATTGCAATCAAAAGGCAAGACGCACAACTAGATGTTACAACAGTCCTAAATCCAAAATTTCAACATTCTACGGCTACGGCTAATCGTTTTTTAGTTATGCGGGATACGTACAAACGTCACGCCGAAACTAGTCAACATGGATTCAGGGATGATCAAAACGGATATTTCCGTTGAAATCCGAGAACCGAAATTTTTCGCGATCACCATATTTCCTTTACTTCGTAAAAGGAAGTAATAAAAAAGAATAAAGGAATTTTATAATTTCTAACAGAAGTAGAGAAATTTCTTTTAGTTCGTATTAGAATGAAAATTATTGACACCTGATGTCTAAATAAATAAACAAAATTTTAATTCAATTAAAAATGAAAATTACAAAATATTTTAATCCCTGTTTATTTCAACTGTTTTATTTCTTCTCGGTATCCTAAATTTCAGTTTTTCTCTTACAGTATGCAAAAAATCGGTGGTGGGTATCAAATGCAATTACTATTACCAGTTTTAAATTTCAGTTGTTCCGTTTCATTTTGAATTTAGAATGTTTTTTTTTTACAGCAGGCTTTGTTTAACAAATCGTATAAAACAAATACATCATCAGTTAAAAGAAGATTAAAAAAAAATTAGATTGTATTTAATTCCTGAAATTTATTTTACAGAACTTTAAATTTTAAAGACTTATTTATTTTTCAGACTACGAAATATATATATTAAATCTACTAGTTTTAAGAAATGTGGTGGCTAACAGAGAGGAAGGCGATGGCGACGGATTACTACCGCCCAGTGATTCTCCAAATATAAATATTATGGCACAGTCTTATTCCGTTAAATGTTTAGGGTTCCAGCAGTGTCTATGGGTTATTATATAAAGTAAGATTGAGTTAAAGTTGAAGTTAATTTTGTTATTATGTTGTATTATTTGAAGTGTACCTGGAAATACGGAACACTAAATAAAAAATAAAAAATAAAAAAATTGAGGCATTAAAAAATATGAAGAGTAAAAATTATAAACGATCTAAATGGAAATGGGAGCTGTCTGAACGGTTTAATAGGAAACAAAGTCGAACGGAGAGGAACATGGCGGAAGGAATCTGCCTCAAGGCAGATATCATAATGAATTGCAAGAAAATGAAAAAAATTTTGTGATCAGAAGATTTCACTTTTTTCGTATAACTGCTTAAAAATGAAATAAAACAAAAAAATAATTGAAGAATAAAATTTATTAAAAAGAAAGTTATTTCCTGATAATTATATTTTAATTTCTTTATTTACAGTAATTTATGCGTGTAATAAATCTAGTAATCGGTTTCGTTAATGTAATTTGAATTTTTTTATTAATTATTAATAGAATGTATTTATCGAGTTGAAAATACTTAACAATTTTTTTTTTTCAATTCTTTTACGCATAAATCATTTAAATCGGATTTTGTAATACCAACAAATCACATTAAAAGAACATAAATGTATCTGAATTTCGTAAAGCAGAACATTTAATTTTTTTATTGAAACCTTTTTTTATAATAAATCATATTTTTTGTCTAAATTATATATGTTTTTTGTTAAATTATTTAGTAAATTAAATTAACCTCTGAATTATTTTATTTCATTAACCTATCTCTGTAAGCATAACTTAATTGTCATCCAGTAATCTGTTTTTTAATACGATAAAAATATTATCATACTTGTAGATTTTTTTTTGTTTGCGGGCATGTGAATGTAGACAGACATATGTAAATGAACGAGAGATTCCCCTATATTAATTAAAAACATATTTGATGAAAGAATTGTGTATTATTTATTTGGCACCAAATAATGATCAATCATTTGTCATCCTTGAAGAAAGAAAAAATTATAAAACATAACATTTGGCAATATTTCAAATGTAGGATAAAAAGTTTTTAAATTAACGAGAAATTTTTTTCTACGAGTATTTAATTTTACTTTTAAGAGAGAAAATTTTCATAAGAACGTTAACGAATTTCTAATGTTTTATTCATTGATTAAAATTCAAACACCACCTCGGTTATAAATATATATATATTTTTTTAATTCGTAAATTAAAAAAGTAAAATAAATAAGTAAAAAAAAACTGATATTTAAAAAAGTTAGTTTTTTTAATTTATTATTTTTTTAGAATCGATAAGGAAAAAACATGATCATTCATGCGTATATTTTTATTTAATTTTGATGTTATATAGTATTATTATTATGTATTTTTTTGTAGAAATTTAAACAGGCTTTAGGCAGAAATGAATGTTTTTCCAAAAAAAGACTGTTTTAAAACGTTATTAATGCGGCAGTCCTGTAATCACAGAGTAGAAACGGCTATGCTATGCTGGCCAAACAGAAACAGTCTTAGCAGCTATAATGGGATTTTGATTAGTCTCAGGTAGTCTTCCAATAAATTACACTTAAAAAAAAAAAGAAATAATAATATTAAAAAACTTATCTGTTTTAATTGAGTTACTGACTACTTTTAACAAAGTGCACCAGAAAGAAACGACACCCACACTCATGCTGCTACGCACATTGCCTACGTAAAACATTCATAAAAAAAAGAGAAATCTTTAACCAAAATGCTTATTGAATATAACGTCTAAATGTTTTTAATTAATACTTTATAATATATTTTTAAATTTTTATACGAAAAAATATTCTTTCGCCTTCTGTTCATTTAAAGAAAAAACATTTTATCGATCTGATAAAAAAAAATGATTAGTGTTTAATTAATATTTTATTTCATAAAACGTTAGAAATTTTTTATTTGCTAAGCAATATTAGATATAAGTTTGTTTTTAAACATGAAAAATTAAAAAATATGTGCGTAAAATAAAATGAATAAAATATATATTATTAAATGACGGTTAATAACGGTTATTATTCAACGTTTGCTTAAGTTAATGAATAAATATTATTTACTTATAATTAAATTAGCATCCCCCGTCACGTTTTTCGCCGTCCTGTATGCATATGGAACTTCAAAAATAGGAAATAGTTTTTTGTAATTTTGTATGAACTCTTGCTTTCAGGGTTACCTTTTATATAAAGAATGTGTTCTCAAAATTTTATCTTTAATGAAATCAGGTTGATATTGATGTTCAGAACTACTTTTTTCCCATCACAACAAAACCCGAGTTACATCATTCCAATGTTTTGGCGTTGCAATGGTTACATATTTTAATCAAGTTACGTATTTAATTATTTTTTTAATTTCAAATAGTTAATTTTACGGTTATAATCAAAAGCTGATTTGAGACCTAACATATTTTTTGAACCCTGACCTCGATTTTGAGCCGAGCGTATACGTTACTTATCAAGTTTGAGAACGCTCTGGCGTAGTTTCATGTTGTCTACGATAATAGATTCTAGAAGCTGTAGATATTTTTCTTCTTAACATCTGTGACCTCCCCGACTTAGGCGTTAGGAAAGTATTAATACCAAATTGGAAGTCGAATCTATATCAATTATATGTAATGGCTAATCTGCCGGTCGGTCTAGCGATGAAACTCGTGAACATAAATCAGATGATTTCGAAATCGAGTGTTCTCAGGTTTAAATAATAGTACATAGTTGCTTTTATATAAATTTGAATTCTAAATCGTGTTCTTTGGTGGTTGGGTTTAAATTAACCACAGGTCTCAGGTATGGTCGGCCTAAGTTTGAACAAGACTAACCTCACTCACACATCACGAACAAGGGACGCGGCTGCCTATGGACCCCTAATCCAAAATGTTGTGACGGATATCCAGACTTCTGGAATATTCATATGAAAATAATTTCTATGATTACCCTGATAGAACTTCTTAGTTCAGAATATAAAAATTTATGGTGCGCTAACTTGCTCGTGAGAGGATGAGTTCTCGAGGATAGCCACCGGATTAGATAACACGCAAAAAGTAAAACGCATAATAACGTTCTGAATAAGTCGATATAAATAAATAACAAATTTATTTCGGCTCAAATCATTAAAACTTTATTAAATATGTAAATAATTTTCATACTCTTTAAATTTATATTAAACTAATCTGTTTCCATGCATATTACAATACAAGTACAAATTAATATTTTATAGACGGACATTAAATTTTGTGAATAGTATTATAACCATCTGACGAAGTCGATATTGACATAGGCAATGATCGATACAGACAATGATAATTGATATAGACAAAGAAATTAGATTTAATGAAAGAAGTTCTAAGTTATTTATTTATACTTTTTTTATTTGTGATTTATTGAGTTGTGAAACTGGTGAGGTTTGAAATTCGGTAAACATTCCGGATCCTAAGAAAGCTACAGTAAAAATATCATAATAATTGGTTCAGTAATTTTCACGGCCATCGGGAACAGAGAAAAAAGAAAAAAAACATAAATTCTCTTTCTATAACAATGAGAATTGACGTACGTTCAGTTAAAATTATAAGTTGCATTTTAATTAGTTCTTTAGCATTTTTCGAATCATTTGTTTGAATACCCTGCAATCAAACAAAATATTACCTGAAATCAAATATTAATTAATATTAAATAATTAAATATTACTTCATTATTATGGCAAATAAATAATAAGCCATAGCATATTTCATTATTTTTTATAATATTATGAAATATTTTCTTTGCCGCATTATTAATTTCTGCCTTTATTATGTGTAATCAAATATTACCTCAAATTAACTTTAAAAATCATACTAATTCAACAAAATATAAAAACGGGAATTTGTTACACATTTTTTTTAACGTGTGAAAATTACGTACTCAAATGATTTTTCAACTTTTTTATAACTTATAATAATTTATGTATTGGTAACATTTAATTTCTGTAATTGAAATGGTTTACGGGCCTCCAAAATTGTTACTTAGCGCATATTTAATTTATTTAGTACGTTTACATAGTTACATTAATATTGTTTTGTTAATTTTTATTTTTATGCATTAATGAAATGTTAAATTTCTTGTAAGTTGTATTTTAATAACATTTGACCGTGGTTTCACTTGATCTATCCAGGAAATTGGTGGGGAAGTTCCCTTTTTTATCAGAATAGAACTACAGCTCATTCTACCCATACTTAACATGATTTGTATAATATAAAGTATTATTTTGTTAAGATCAGAATAAAATATTTATTTACGTTCTACGATAATATCTTCATTTTAATGATTTTCTGTGATATAATTTTTTATTTATTTGCCTAGTATATTGTTATTATTACCTTTAATAATTTGTATGAGCTCTTCAGTTCTTTATAACTTAAATTACTATAATGTATTGAAGGAAATTCGAGTTGGAACTTCACTTAATAGAAACTTTGTCTTCTAATCTAATTGTGTAGCCATTTGAGAGGAAACAAAGTTTACAAATAGATTGACAAGCAGTACGTGAACTGAAAGTTTGCTCCTCGCCGACTGCTGAGTCTAAGGTACTAATCGTGCAAAAAACATGCATCGCCTGCTAATATTCATTTCATGTTTTATATTATACGTGATATAAATTTATTAACTCGGCTCCACGTATTAATTTATATGCGTTTTATTTATGGTTTTTATTTTTTTTTTCACTTATTTTACTTTAACTACTAATAGCGTAAAAAAATTTATTTTGATTAACCGTAATGGAGAAACTGTTAGTAAAGGTGTTGCTAAATCTTCGTTGCCGAAATCGTCTCTGCTTGTAGATGAATAATCACTGTATTTATCACTACTTTTTCGTAAATTGATAAATTCTTCTTCAACATCAACTAAATGTTCTTTCTTCACATATTCATCTACTATTTTTTTACATTCTCGCATATTTAGGTGACCAGTTTTACCCTGTTATATTACAAATTTTTCATCAATACCACATTCGCGGCATTTAACTTGAACGTGACGTTTCTTTTGACCACATATCCTATTACGTTTGGCCGTGTTATTTCGATGTGGTTTAGATCTGGTTGTAATACCCGAATCGGGTGTACCACCGTACCGGTGGCAGGCGAATGGCTGTGTGACGGTGTGCTTCAAGAAGATTATCCAAAATATACTTCTTATGCCAACTTAACTGGTTTGTAAAGTTCCGGTCTAAGAATTTTACGATGAAACGGTATTTTCTTCTCCTGTAATTAAAATACCACTTCCGATTTCTTACATTTCCTTGTAGGTGCCTTATCGTATTGATTATTATCTTACGCAGCATTATCCAGCACTATATCCGATCGCGGGGGTAGATTTGGACAGCGTTTATTTTCCACCCGGTTCATGAAATTTTACGCAGCATTATCCAGCACTACATCCGATAGATTTGGACAGCATTTATTTTCCACCCGGTTCATGAAATTTTCGGAGTTCGTGTTGTCATAATACACCCCACTTGACGCGCACCGTGCACGATTATCTTTCAATCTTTTTGATATTGGATGATGTATGCCCTGATCAGAATTGTCAGACACGTTTTGTTTGAGATATACGAAGATAAAATATAGGATTTATCTACTAAGCAATGGGACGTTTTTCTTCTCTGTAACGTTAAATACATCTTAAATAACGTATTCTTTGTTTCGTATTTCATCGGTTTCGATGAGAATATTTCTATTTTTTTTTTCTCTATCGAAATTCTAAGTATTTAAAAGTTTTCCTGACGCTCCATACACCACCTGAAAACTAATAGCCTTTTTCGTTTTTAATACGTTTAGTTGTTGTAAGAAGCACTTTTTCTTGAAAATAGAAATCGTAAAAAATTCACTGACCAAAGATTTATCGATACCGTCTATATTAGTAATTCTGTTTTCCCGTTTATATTTTTTGGGGTTTGAAAGCAGCTTTCACTCTCTGACATGTATGTCATTCCTTTCTTTTCTAATCGTTTTAACAGTCCTGGCCGAAACCTCACATTCAGTAACAGTTCTCTCTATACACTTTTTCACAGGGATAATAAGCGGTACACTGGGAACTGCCTGTTCTTGGAAGTGTTTGATCTCTCTTTCCATGAACTGATTAACGAATTTCCAGAGCTTGCCAATGAAGAGTTTCGCTGTCTTAGGTTTTGACGTAAAACACTTCGTAATTGTTTGGAGAACACTAAAAATATGTAAGAAAATAAATATTCTTTAATATCAAAATACAATTACAAAAATATTATACGCAGTATAATGCACTCAACATATGAAAAAAAAAAAAAAATACAAGGGAATATAAAAAAATTAACTGTACTCGGCACTCACTACTTCTCAATTAAACTGTAACAAGTAGATTCTTCATGTGTTTGCATTTTATATACAAATGTGTCATGTTATTAATTAGTATTCGGATGATGTCACCTGGTTAGAGAGTACAACAAACCCCGTTCGCCTGTCATGCCTAAGCCAGCCGACAGTTCGGTTTTTGACGAAAACAGAGGCAAAACTTCATGTCAGTAGTGTCTCATCAGATCATATCGATAACGGATGATATACATTCCTCTATCAGTAGCGTTATCGATCGAGGTTTTGACTCTGATCATTAAAATCTAAAGTGGTGAAAAGAGATTAAGATTACAATAAAGATGTTATGGTTCCAACGAAAAATTAACTGAAAACAAGAAGGTACGAAATAAATAACTTTTATTTTGTTAACTTCAACGTCCTCTAGAAAAAGTAAGCCTCCATCTTGTCCGTATTCCATCGACTCTTAGAATATTATTTTATCTACATATAAATAACACATTATCGATTAGTCTTTATGTTGAATGGCTAAAATATGTGTAATGAAAAAACATATTTTCCTTTACTAATTAAATAACCACTAAAACTAAGCTTCTTTAAAAAAAGCACGCACATCTTTGCTATCGGGTGGAATACTCATTGCCTGTATTATGAAGCGTTTGGGTCAGATCCCCTCTCCCAGCCGGAAAAAAATGCTAAAAAGGTATTATTCTCTGTAAATACTAATAAAAACAAAATTGTGTTTTTTGATATCTTTGAATTCTTAGAATTTTGACTACATGGAACATTCAGGACTTATTTTTTTATCTTTTAACAAGATTTTGTACCAGTTTTTCCTTTTATTTAATTCATCTTAGTACTATTTTTAAAACTTTATTTAAGAATAATTTATTAAAAAACTACGGTAAAATTATTTTAAATAAAACTTAGATAAATCTAAACTACCAAATCATTTAAACTTCAAAACGCTGAAAATTCGGCAAATAAGAAATGTATTTATTATTTTTTTTTCAATTTAATTATTTAAATAATAATATAACAGATGAGGATCGCGAGTCTGAGCCTTTGCGACTCCTCCTCCTCCAACTCCGTGTGAGGTGGAAATGGAAGAGAGCGATTATCAAGTGGTGGGTAAGCAGCAGCTTAGCGGCAACAAACAGAGTTCCCTCTGAAGGAGGGATCGCAGAAGAAAATGCGAAGGGTAGGACGAGTCATGTTGAGTCGATGGAAGAGATGAGTAGGTATTCTGGTTCTGAGGTCCTTGGTATTTTTCCGGGGAAAGTGGAGAGGAAAGCGATGAGGAGGAGCACCGTGTTCTTCCTGGAACGGAGCGTTTTGCTGACGGGTTATCCAAATTGTTTCAGGAGATACTGAAACACCCGCAGTACAGGTAATACTGTACTGCGGGTGCTTGTCCGCAAGAATATCACTACCAAGCTGGAAATCAAGACCTATTCGGGAAAGTTGTGTGATCTTTGAATCGTATGGATTTTCTATGTAGTTTGACTGATGTTGAGACCAGGGCGACGCAATGTGTGGTACGGCATTACGGTGTGGCTACTCAGACTCTGTGCAGATTCTAGAGAGGCCGATTTACGGTCTCGGTTGTTCCCACACAGACTCCAATAGAAGATTGCGACCTACGTAATATTCTGATGTGGTCAGTAACGGATGTAGAGTTGGTCGGAGCGGCGACTAGGAATTGGCGGAACTGGAGTAATGAAGCAGCTTGTCCGCATTGATGAATCATTGATGGTTGGTGGTAAAGGCTGATATCTGTCGTTTTGTTGATTTTTTGGAGACCCGGCCCGTGGCGGGCTCTATGTTGTTGCGTTCCGGAATTGAACCGGGAGATCTGGTGGAGGATACCCCTCAAATTTTGTGTAGTAATGCAGAACCCCTTGTCGATCATCGGTTCTGCTTGTATTATGACTCACCGGCGAGTGACCTAGATACTTTGGGGGTAATTCTGACGTCCTTGAGAAGGATATAGCTTGAGGCTCCAAGTCCGTTTGTTTTGCCGCGGGGCCGGATTGGGTCGCGCATGGAGCGTCTCATGTTATATATTTTTGGAGAACGGGTTCCTCGGTTAGGTTGGTGGTGCCCAGGGCCGTAGCGGGACAACGAGAAGTTGCGGTTCCGGCTGTGAGATGATCAACCTCGGGGGTGTCACAGAGTGGCATCGTCGTCGTGAAGGCGGCTGGGCGTTCCTTTGCCAACCTTCTAAAAACAGGCTAGGAGACAGTTGCCAGCGACGAGGCGGGTGCTGTCGCTGCAAAAAGGGTCTGAAGGCAAACTTTGTATTAGTGTGAAGAGTCCTGATAAGGCGGCTGCCTTAAAGACTGTGTTATGAGACAATGCTTCGGGCCTCAACGTGATCTGAAGTCGAGAGACAGCGCCTGACGGTAGTTCACATTCGAGAAATCGAGAGCGATATCAGCGGGGCAGAGATTGCAGTGGTAGTGAGACGGGTAGATGAGACTGCTGAGTTCCGGCTGTCCTCGGTTCGCTCGGCGTTCGGGGTGACCCAGAACGCACTGTCGTAACAACATTTGGTGCGGGGAAGAAGCCGGTTGAACACCGGATGAAGATTGGGTGGGTGCATTGTGAGCCCGCGTGAGGACCCCGAGGACAGATGTTTCCGTTGTTGGAGTTTAGGCCACATGTCCTCCAACTGTCAAGGTGTTGTCCGAACCAACATCTGCTTTAATTGTGGCATAAGCGGGCTCAATGCATTCACCCAGGGGTATGCGTGGTCTGCGGGAAGGAGGAGCATCGGACAAATGAGTGCTCTGGCCGGGTATGAACTTTCGTTCTGGCGATGTGCTGGTGGCCATGGGACATCTGAGGTGGCGAAAGAGTAGGGTAGCGATAGGGTGTCTGACTGCCATCTGTGGGGTCGTTGTTTGTCCGCGCTTGTGCGGGTGGCTAGCGATGATGAAGCAGAGAGTATCTGGCATCCCGAAACAGTTAAGACCGAGACCCGGCGGAGGTAACTTTCGGGTTGCCTCTGTTAGAGAGAGGTACTACAAATGACCGAGTCCCGGCGGAGGGGTGGAACATACAAGGAAACTATTTTTAAAAAAGCGCCTGCTCTTTAGGATCTATATAAATAAATAATTCATACGTTATGAATTTGATAGAATAATTTGAGAAGAAATATGTTTCAAAATAGAAGCACAATCTTATCTGACGAATTGGACATTATTTTCTATAATTATTTGTGTTTAATATTTTCAAAAATAATTATTTTTATATTAGTTAATAAAAATTAACTAAATTTTTAACTCCAAACACTTCATATATTTTACGACGAATTTGTATTATGGAAGCCATTTATGGAATAAAAAAAATGTTTTAATTTTTGACTATTTTATTATTAAACAAGAATTTTTAATAGTTTTCATTTTTAGGTTAACTAGTGATTGAATTTCGGTTAATCTTTAAATTTTATTGGATAAATAAATATAGTTTTAAAGTTTTTTTTTTAAACGAAAATATTCGTTTTTTAATTATTATTTTAGTGTTCTCTAAATTCGTATATTAAAAAATATTATATGTGTATATATATTTATGGAGATGTAACAATAAACACGTATGCTTTGTTATTTTTTTCTTTAGTTATACTACTCGTCTTATAAGGCACGTATTTATTACGGTATATTGCATTACGGTAAATTAATAAGAAGGTTGTATCTATTTAATTTTTAGTAAACAAGTTTTAAAATAAAAAATAGATATTGAGGAGGTCTGTACAACTATTTAGATTATATTCATTCTTTTTGGTCCCATTAAACAAAGAAAAATTACGCATTAATCTGCGAATAAAAATAAATAAACGTTCTTGATTTGAATTTTTAAAAATATTTTTGAAGAACAATGTATTATTTTGCAGAGTGTATTTTTTGTTGATTATTTTGAAAAGAAGAATAATTTATTTTTTATTATATTTAGAAAAAAATTAATTATTAACTTTATGTATTAAAAAGATGTATGTATTTTCTATTTTATCTTTATTTTTGTATGTGTTTACATAGAAAGGAAACGTGGTAGGCAGACGTATACCCGGTACCAAACATTGGAGCTGGAAAAGGAGTTCCATTTCAACCGTTACCTAACGAGAAGAAGGCGTATAGAAATAGCGCACGCTCTCTGTTTGACCGAAAGGCAGATCAAAATCTGGTTTCAGAATAGGAGGATGAAATGGAAGAAAGAAAATAAAACGAAAGGAGTCGACGGACAGAACGGGGACGGGAGTGATATTACACCTCAAACTTCCCCTCAATAAACCGTCTTTATGACGTATATTACCGTCGTATTCTTTTCATTAAACCTTAAGTCGGTTTGTCAGTTCATAATTCTATTTATTAATAACCGTTTTAATCGATTATTATTTAAGTGTTATCTAAAATTAATTTAAATCAAATATTTTTATTAGTTTTTTAAGTCATCGATAATTTTCATTTCAACGTAATTAAATTTTAATCCCGTTAATAAATAAATTATAGAACCTCTACGGTATAAATGACAGCTATAAATTACGGTAAATTTATTTTCTTTATACATTTTCCTCGATTTAATTATGAAAAGAACCTTAAAAATAAAAACCGTATGATATAATACGAATCTTAACCTTGGATGTACGAGAACTGCATACTTTTTATGGAGGGGTGGCCAAGAAGGCTCGCCTAAAATGTAAAATATCTATTATCACCAAATCAAATTGGGACTAAAAGAGCAATATTGCGCTCGCACCAAAAAAATTATATGATTATTTTTTTTGGATGTTGTACGATTGCTAGTGTAAACTGTATTTTATACAAGCTTTGAATACTGGAATATTGTTTAAATATTTTATAACTATATATTTTAGTGTAATCCTATATCAAAATGTTTAAAAACGTTTTAATTTTTACTAAAATAAGATTGTAGCATCTTAATCTTACTTCTGTGTAACGTTTTCTGTTATCATCGCAGTAGACAACACTTTTTGTTCTTGTTAAACTTACTTTACGTACAATATCTACCATATTAATTAAAATAATCTTCTTTTAATTAAAATGTACCTTATTTAATAATATATATATTATTTTAATTTAAGTTCAACTTCGCTTTAACCGTGCAAGATCCTTGTTTATATTTTAATGTAAATTCAAATTAGGTTTACTTTTACAATAAAATAAACCTTACTAAGTGAATTTGAATAATTGAATACAATGCGTGAATGGGGAACGTAAAATTAAATCACAGCAATAGAAAAACTATTTTCTGTCTAAACAAATAAAAATTATATTTTTTAAATAAACATTTTATTAATAATAAAAAAAATATTGGTGTTGTTTTAAATTATATTTAAAAAGTTTTATCGTTTTTTTATGTTATTATAACGTCAACGTATTTAATTTTTTTTTTTTTTTAATTTAATGATTTATTTTTTAAATATATTTTTTTTTAATCTAAGTTTTAATACTACAAAATATTATATTTTATGTATTTTTATACTTTATATCTAATAAAATATAAATAATATAACATGTCGATCGGGTCAAATCAATTAAAAATTTATATTCGTTATATACTATATAGATTATAGATACATTTAAATGAAATAGACCTTTTTTCAATTAAAGTAAATTTATTCCATTATATTGAATATATTATATTAATAAATAGATCTGAACTGACATCTCGACGTATTAACCTCTGGTGAAATCTAAGTCATTGTTTTTTCTTTTTGTTTTTTTTTTTTGTTTTTGTTTTTATATATGTACCAATGGTGTATTTTTTCTCAAGTCATCATATGGAGTACTCCGCCCTAGTATTAGATAGTTATATAATATATATATAATTAAAAGTAATAAAAAAATAAATAAAAACGAAAAAGTTATATATATATATAAATGTATAACCCGTCGGCACGATGGACAGTATTATTATTATGGTAATTATTATTATTAAATGAAAAAACAATTATGTAAGAAAATGTGCAAATGAAGGCAAATACCGGCCTTTCTTATTTATATTCCCGTTTATATATATATATATATATATGTAAAATACCATCCCAGTAAAATTTAAATAAAGGTGTTTATATTGATCGAATAATATGTAGTAATACAAAAAAGTCATATTTTGTTTACCTAGTGAATTTTTAACAATTAAAATTAAATAAGTAAATGATAAAGGCTGTACGGATTGTATAACAAATGAGTCGCCGGTGCCAAGAGCTATACTGTAGTTTTTTTAAAAGAGAAAAAATAAACTAATTAATAAAACTATAAAAAATAATCAATTTTTTTTATGAATAGACATTGTTTTTAAGGAATCAATTAAATAAATATAAATTAATAATTACTATAATTTTTATTATTATTGTTATAGAGTTATGACGTGCTATTAAACCAAAGTTTATTTTTATTATTATTTTTATTACTATTATATTGTTTTACTTGTTTAATATATATATATTTTTTATTTCGATTGTTTAAAATCATAACAAATAATCTGTTGATGTAGGCTCTTATAATAAAGTTATTACTTTAAAGAAGTACATTTTTTCGCATGTAAATCCTAAATTACAGTAATTTAATTATATTTTACAGATAAATTTTTATGTATGTTAAAATTTCTATATATCTTTTAACGATATATAAAAAACAATCACACATATCTAAATAAATTATATATATATATATAAACAAAAAAAAATATTTAAAAAACTTGTTCATTAATTTTATGTTAAAATACAATTTAAGTAGTTGCCTTGATCTATATTTGTTATGTCTTTTGATGAAAAACTTTAGTATTTCCAACAAAAACAAATATTTCAAACAAGAAAAATTTCAGTATTTTAAGCTTAAAACTGCAGTTAAATTATATTTATAGAAAACTTAAGTGGGGATGGGCTTAGTACTATATTTATTTTAATAAATACATATTTCGGTATTGTGTAAACACTTGGTAAAGAATTAATACTGAAAAAAACAACTTAAATATTCATAGGGATTTTTTTGCATTTTTAAAGTTAAGTTTAATTTTTTTATCTAAAACTGAAAATTTAAATGTTAAGCCCGTATAGGTAATTTAAATTCTTTATCATAATTTTTCGTTTTGCATAATTTTATCATTTGTACATTTGATTAACGTTTATAGTTTTTCTTTTTGATCAAATATTTAACTAATAATTAAATAGTTAATATAATTTAAGGGTTAATTAATTTTAAAAATAATGGGATCACAATCATTACATTAACTTAAAAGATACTGTAAATAAAAATCATTATGTTTTTTTGGTTAATAAAAAAATGAAAAACCAAAATTAATTTTAATTTGGGATTATTATTTTCAAGGAATTGGAAATTTTGGAAAAAATATAAAAAGATAAAGTAGTAATTTAGTCTGTTTAAATGCTGAACGTAAAATCTTTTTTTTTTTTGTATTAAAGAGCGGTCATCACAACAGCTATGCTCCGTGGAAATCGGTAGTGTGTGAAAAAATGGCGTGTACCTGACCGGGATTCGAACACGGGATGTCCGCACGAAATACCGAGGCGCTACCTACTCGGCCAAGGAAGTCGGCTTTTTTCTTATTAATCCAAACTATGAAATTTATAAAATTTGAAGTATTTACACCGTACTAAAATTATGTATTTATTTTGAATATTATAAATGTGTAGCAATCTCAACAAAAACACAAACAGATCTTAGTAATGATGAAAGTTATTATATCTACATATACAAAAAAAAAAGAAAAAGAGAAATAAATACAATATAAAAACAATTCATCTCTTAATTTCAGTCAATAATGGAGCAGTTACCAATAATAAATAAATAAATAATATATTATTGAATCATGTATAATAAATAAATCACATAATTTGTAATAATTTTTATAATATGTACATAATGTTGATATACATTTTTTTAAGTTTTATTGTTTTCCTTTATCTTATTACATAAAACAACCGACTGGGAAATTAAAAACAATATACGTAATAAAATAAAGTCATTAATATTAATAATTATTTTTAATTATAAATGTATTTTTAGACGGTACGTGTAAAAAAAAAAGTTCACGTGTTATTTTGTGTGTGTATTATTATTAATAATTATATTTTATTTAATGAAAAAAATAAATAGATTTGACTGTTTAAAAATAATGTGCGAGTGAGATTTTTAATTACTTTTTATTATTATACCGATTAATATTTATTATTGTTATTATTATTATTAGTAGTAATAAAAATAATAATAATAAATTAACATAAAGAAATTTACTGTTGGTCTTTTGTATTAAAAAAAAATCATTTTATTGAAGAAAGATAATAAAAAATAAATTTAAAAAAAATTATTTGGTATTATTATTATTATTATTACTACTATTGGCAAGTGTTTAAAAATATAGTATATATATATATTGTGTAAATATATAAATATTTTTATTTTTGACAGAGTAAATAAATAATAAATACATTTTCTAAAGTAATATTATATGTATATTTACGTATCGTGTAAGTGTATTAAATTTATTACGATTTATAGTAATGTTTCAATATTTTATGAAAAAAAAAAATGTATTAATAATTTTTTTATTTGTTTCGACTAACTATATTTTACACAAATTTAATTATTTTTTTTCTACGCATTGTTAAATACCATCCTAAATACGTTATTATTATTATTATTTTTAATTTACTATCCTAAGTTAAAATACAACTAATTATACGTACTTGGTAAGCCTTCGGTCAAAAGTATACGCAAGAGAAACAAACATAAAAAATTATTCATAAGCTGTAATATATATATATACAAAAATAAAAGTAATAATGCTAATTTCTTTATAGCATTATAGAATTAAAACCGTAATATAAAAATAAATATATTTTTTAATTAAAATAAAACATTGCTTTTATTATTCATTAAAATTAATGTTTTATATTAGTAATAAATTTTTTTTTTATAACTCAATAAAGCAATATTTTATGAAAATAGTATTTTTATTTAAAATTTAGTATTATTTGAAGCAAATTTGTTTAAATTTTATTATTATTTTTTTTTTAGTTTATAAACTATTATCTGTATATTGTATTATTTTTCTTTATAATAAATATTTCGAAATGAGTGTAACGCGTTTCGGATATTAAAATGAAAAATTAAATTAATAAATAGTAATAAAAAATAATAATAAAAAAAAAAAGAACTATTTGATGTAATATATGCTGTTATGTCAAAATGAACAGCTGCTGACAGTTCCTTAATTAACAATTATTGTACAATTGAGAGAAATTTTATGAGATTTTATGTGAATGCTTGTTTTATTGTAAGAATGAATGTGTTTGGCTGGTATATGATGTGTGAATAGAAATTATGAATTATATTATTATTAATATTATTATTGTGTATAAATATAAATAAATATTAAGAAGATTAATTATTAATATTTTGAAGTTTGAATGATAGTTATAAATACATATATATATATATATATATATATATATATATATATATATATATATGTGTGGTGTGAATAATTGTGAATATTGAGATGGAATATGTGAATGCAGTTAATATTATAACAATTAATTTATGTATGTGTTTTTTAAATGAATGTATTAATTTTTTTTTTATTTTGAGGTTGAAAATTGTATATTTATCACTATTAATACTTTAGGGGGGAATACGTATTTTATTTTTCTCATTCTATTAATAAAATATTCTTATTCATAATGAGGGAAATATTTAATAAAAATTTTCAAAATATTTCTAGGCTTCCATGAATTATTAATATAATTAATTTTGATTTTTTTTTTTTTTTGTTTTTAACCGGAAATTTATTACTTAATATGTATTATATTATATTTTAATTTACATTTAGAAAATTACAAAAAAATAAAAAATTACCAGTATTTTATTTATTATTTTTCTTTATAATGCCAGGTTGCGTGATAATTATATCATCTGTTACTATAATCGACCGAATGCTATTGTTATTTTTTTAAATTTATCTGTTATCATTAAGTCATTTAAAACCATATTATTATTGTTTTGTATTAATGCATTGTTAACTATTGTCTATAGCTTAACAGTAGAACTCTGATACGCGATTTAGTTTTTAATACCTATAATTTCAGTAATATCAGAAAAAAAATTATAATTCGTTGTTTTGCGTTTTTTATCGTAATCAATAAACCTTTCTGTATTATTTTTTTATTTTATCAGATAGATGTATTTAATTCTTAAAAACCATGTGACTTTTTAATCAAATAAACAAATAAATACATATTAATTCAAAGTAGTTTATATATATATGAACGCATTGATTTACGAAATTTTTCGGTTTTCTCAATATGGATTTCTCACTCATTTGAAAAAAAGTTAAAATATACATGTGTTCAAAAGCGTTTCGATTTAACTTTCAAAAGTTAAATTTATAGGATAAATTAAAGCCATTGAATGGTAAAATTTTACGCTTACTTTAATTTTAAAAAAATCTTTCTGTATTATATGATTCTTTTTAATAATTCCTAGAATTTCCCTATTAAAACCTAATAAATCCACTTAATTCATGATTAATGATCTTATCATTTTCCTACTTGCGTTATAAAATTATTATAATAAATATATATGTATATGTAAATGATTATATTAATTAATTGTCGGCTAATCAATAACATGTCAACGGATAATCGGTGTTCTACTGTTAATACCTACTTTACAAAACATCGAAAGAAATTTATGTATTGGAAGGGGATTTATTTATTCTTTAATGCAGTTTTTTTTTAATTTATAGTTTTTTCTTTAAATAATTTTTCAATCTGTTATAATAAATAACTTAATAATTTGAGACCGGTTTTAAATCAGTTGACTAAATCTTCACTTACATAATTCGGCTTCAAGTCATTCTTTACTAATTCAAAAATTACCTTATTGGAATTAAGTCGATCTTGTAGGTATAGTTTTTTTGTAAATAATTTATGATTTTAAAAGTTTTAATCCTTTTATTAAATTAATGATTTTATTTTTTACATACAAATAAAGAGCCAGGAAAAAATAAAAATACAGTAATTCAAGATTTTTATCTACGAAATTAATCTGATTCCTTCAAATAATATTAAAAATATTGCGTTTATTATAAACTCGGTTCTTGATTTTATGTCTTTTGAATGAGTTTTGCACTATACCTTGTCTTTAATGCATGTCATTAACTATTCTACGACTAATATTACGATAAAATTTATTTATGAGCTGACTACGAGTGAATATAGTCAAAAATCCTTAAGTTTTACTAATAATTAACTTATTTTAAAGAATTTTGCTGTGTAAATTACTTTCTTAAAATTTTTTACAGTATTAAAAATAAAATCCCTTTACGTAGTTCCGAAGATGATTTTTCTCGTTTTTTTATTTGTAATAATTATTAATTTAAAGTGTTATTTTTTATAATTAGATAGTTATTTATTGATCTCATGTTTTGTTTAAGTTTGTAAATTAATAAGGAAAACATACTAACCGGTTTTATTTTCAAATTAAAATAAAATATATAATAATTATTCTAAATAATGTTTCTTTTAATTTAATTTATTATATATGTATATATATATATATATATATATATACAGAATACAATAGAAATAAAAATCCGGGCCATTTATACGTAATTTGTTACAAAATACAATTTCGTAGCCTTCATTGTGTATACGAAAAATATATTAAATAAATATACGTAATTAAAAAATAATTAATAATTGAATAAACATAATCGTATGAAAATTAATTTAAAAAAGAATTGACGTAGTCAACGTATATTACATAAATACCTACAAACAGTTTCTACGCACAGGTAAAAATATTAATTTTTATTTCATTAGCGGTAAACAGTATCATTATTATTTTATTTTATTACTTTTTGAATATTTGCTTATAATAAATTTTGACTACACGATCATTGAAAACACTTACGGTCTAGTAAATCAGTTGCAGTAAAATTTAAATTATATAATATTTTAAACCAAAGTACATTTTAACTTCTGTATCTTGAATTTCAATTAATATGCTTTCACGTTATCTGTTATAAGCCAAGATGTCCGGATAACGAATATTTGGGTTGATGATTTTGAGTTCGTCAACCTGTAGAAATTTGCTTTTCATATAAAAAAAAAGGATTTAAGCCTTCAAATACATCACCAGACAGTCTTTTTTTAATATTTTTTTTTTTTTAGAAAGAGGGATGGATATTTGTTTAATTTACCGACTAAACTTAACCCAAATATGTACTATATAGAGTATATAGTAAACACCCAGAGAGTTTATTAGTTTAAGGAAAACAGCTTTTTAAGACGAGTCTGTTAATTTAGTCTCGGCAATAAATAAGTTTAAACTCTTCTTGCTCTCAAATGTTATAATATAAAAATTGGTTTATAAAATTTGATAGGTGTATTTTTTAAGTACTGAGGCAGACGTTTGTCTACTCCCATATTAAAAATGAAAATTGTCCACAGGTGTTAAAAATTACAGATTTGCATGATATTTGATCCAGAATTTTCAGTTATCAAAAGTTTTCAAAAATATAAGAATTCTTGAAATCGTTTTTTATGACAAAATATATTTTAGATCAAAAGATTCGTAATATTATTATACACAGCTTAATAAAGAGAAATTAATTCAGAGACTGATTATTTCGATTAAAAAGAATTATACCGTTAGATATACCCATTTAGTAATAAAATGAGAAGTGGGGAAGAAATTAAGGTATATAAAATAGAAGACATCCACGGCGGAAAGACTTAATATTTTTCTCTTTAATTTTTTAGGTATATTAATAATAGATCGTGGATACCGGTGTTCTTTGGTGGTTGGGTTTCAATTAACCACACATCTCAGGAATTGTCGAACTGAGACTGTACAAGACTACACTTCATTTACACTCATACATATCATCCTCATTCATCCTCTGAAGAATTATCTAAACGGTAGTTACCGGAGGCTAAACAGGAAAAAGAAAAGGTATATTAATAATAAATTGTTAGAACTTAAATCTTCTAGTATATTAGAAATTATATACACATATTTGGTAATTCAATTATATGTTTTGCTAGTAGAATTTTCATACATTTTCCTGTAAATGCGAGATATAGAAAGTTATTATTATTATTAAAATTGTTATTATTATTTTTAAATTGTTATTCCGTTATTTGTTTTCTTTTATCAAATTTCCAATATCATCATCAACATACCTGCGCGAAAGAAACTGTTTAACAAACATTTTTTATCATTTTATTTATTTTTTTGTTTATTTATAATTAAATATAAAGCAAAGGATTTCATTTTAATATTACTAATAAAATTCCAAAAAAGATCATAAGACTAATAAAATCAAGATTATTAATAAACACACACTCACACACACACACATATTACATTTTTTATCATTATGTAATTTGTAGATAATATTTTGAAATACCTCAAATAATATATTTGCAAAACGTGGTTATTTTTAAATTATATATTCAAATAAATATTATATATTTTTTATCATCTTATGATGTATTCAGAAAGAATTGTTAGTGTAAAGAAAATTGTAATTAAAAAAAATATATAAAATAGAAACAAAAAATATTATGTATTAAGAAAAAAAAATGAAATGGAGTCATTATGAAAGGACTAATTGTAGAGTAGTTTTATCCCCAAGCTATAATTAATTATAGATTAATTATTATTATTAATTATTATTATTCATTATTGTAAAGTTGTCATATTTGTAAAGTACTTGTAAACATTCGAATGAATTGTCCTATATGATTTTGTGTTTGGAGAAATTTGAAAAAAAAATGAAAAAAAGTAATAAAAGATATGTGGTATAAAATATAATAATGTTATTTTATTTATTATAAACCTGTTTACTTATTTTTATTTATTTACTTTTTAAAGTTATGAAATTTAAATTAAGCCGCATACTTTTTTTTATTTTAAATTAATTATAATTTATTTACTCCAGAAAAAAGTATTTCCTAAATATGAATTCCTAATGTTATATCAATTTTTAACACATGAAAAATGTAAAATTTTATTCGGATTTGAATCCAAAACCACTCGAATGAAGTAAGAGATGAAAAAACTACCATAATGTGGTTAAATTAAATTTAAAAAAAATATTATAAAGATAATTAAAAAAAAAATAGAAATATTCTACTTAAAATCTGACAGATTGATTTTCTTGAAGGCTATATTGCAATTTAATATTAGATCGACTAATTAAAATTTGTTTTTAAGTAGAAGTGTAACACTAAAACAAAAGGCAACCTTTTTTCAATTAACTATTGATTATAATTTAAATACAGTTATATTTAATTATTTGGAGATTATAGCGCGGAGGTAGTGTGTGAAAGACCTTTAACCAATTTTAATTATGGCCACGCACTATGTTTTTTGGTATGTGAATGAGGATGTTTTCCCCCACTTCGTAGGAATTTCTTGTTGATATTCAAAGCCAAAATGTCAGTAATATATTACGGATTGCATTATTAATTACTGTACCTTACCTGTAGGAACGTAACTGTAAGCGTTTACCGATCGAAACCTATAGGAGCTTTGCTAATTTAAAACTTTTCTTATAATCATTTTTTTCTTAATATCTGAATTCATATGAAAGAATAGTTTTTCGTTTATTTATTTCATTTATTATTTTAAATTAACTTTTTTTTTTACTTAATTTCTATTAGACTACTTGGTCAACTTCTTATATACATTTATTCAATACACCTCTAAAGTACAAACTAAGCTGGGTATAATTTCTAATTATAAACTGATGTTCATCTTAAGGCGATTTCAATAAACGTTTACGAAATGGTTTATCATTGTTTAATGTCTTCGATTAAATTATTGAAAAGAGTGTTTTTTAGGATTATTTAGAAAATATCTGCAGTTTGATTTAGTTTTTAAATGAAAATATTACAATAAATATAATTCTTAAATATTATTAAATGGTTTCAACATTAATTTAATAATTTTTTTAATAATTGCATATATTTAAAAATTATATTTATTGTAATATTTTCATTTAAAACTAAATCAAATTCTTTTTTATGAATTTCCTTAAAAATATTTTTCTTAAATATATTATGCAAGTAACTAAGGAAATTTAGTTTATTTTATAGAATATAAATAAAACTAACGAATTTTTCCGTTCTTTTTTCTAAAAACTTTTTTCGAAAACGTAGGTTTTCCAAAACCTACTTAGCATAAAAAAAAATTTTTTACGAGTATGTTAGCTCCGCCAGTACTAGTGAGAAGTGCTCATCCAACAGAGTTATTTTCCTTTCTATTAAATTTATTAATAATTATTTTTTTAAATACCAAAGGAAATGTTAAACACTATTCTAAATATTAGTAAAGGTAATAAATAATAATAATATTATTAAAGGTAAGTTTATGTGTGATTTAAAAATATATATATTTGAAGCAAAAGATTAGCAGTCATTATTAATCTTTTAAAAACGTTTCTTACGTTTAATTCCTGAAGACGTATTTAATGTGTTAACTTTAAAGTTTTAGAAACCTGATTATAATTTATTTCTTATTTTATCTGTTTTTTTTATTTTACCATTTATCTATGAATGTAGTTATAATAATTTAAAATAAAAAAGTTTAATATCTTTTTCGTTTTATTATTTTAACACTTAAAGGTTTTTATCTATTATTTTACCATAAAAAACATACTTATGTTGCAATAGTAAAAAATAAGTATTTAAAAATTTTAATTAATCAAATCTGTATTTGGTGATTTTTAGTGTTTTTTCGGAGGTGCAAAAGATATTTTTGTATGGAAATTTGTTGATTTGATATTAATTAATAAAAAAAAAACCTCTACAAAACAATATGTTTATTTATTATTAATTTTTGTTACGTTTCATAGACAAAATCATACTGTATTTGATAAATAAAATAATTATAATAAGCAATTTAATAAATTTTTTTCAACTTTTGAATGAAGCCGATTGAAATTTACATCTATAATAATATTAAAAAGGTAAGTGAACAAAAGAAAACCATTATTATAGTCTTTTAATATATATTTTTTATTTATTGTAGAAGTCATTTAATAATCTACATATATTCAAATAATTTTACATTTTTTAATCGCTATCTTAGTTTGTTTAGAAAAAAAATTAATAATAAAATATGAATTATTATTATTAACATTATTAAGTACAAATTATTAATAATAACAAAAACCTGCAAAATTTGGGTTGTGGAATGTTTTTTAACGTTTGATAATTGATTCCCATGTATTTTGTAGCGCTGAATCCGAAAGTAATCTTCATTTTTTCCATCGCGTCAGGATTTTTTGCAAATCACAAATGCCAAAATTTATAAATAATTGAAAAATTTTGAAAATGTGATACTATAAAATAGATGTAAAACTTTTTTTGTAATAAATTAATATAATATTTATTCACTTTTTTGGCTTACACTATGCATTCTTATAGCTAAACAGATGAGTGGTCTGAAGATGAGGGGGGGGGGTGGAGGTGAAGCTGACGATATGGTGGAAGAGCTTGGCCGACAGTTTGACAAGGATGACAACATGTAACATGTTTATTAGCGGCTATTCACGACACTCATGCACCATACAACAACTGTCAGTGCTGTTTCAACCATCAGTGTGCGTAAATCAAGCTTTTTTCCGTCCTCCGTGATCAAAGTCTTTTTCGTCGATGGAAAATATATTTTCAGGTCATAAAGCAAACTTTCCGTTTTCAAAATTGCTTTAAGAGACAGCAAAAAATATTGCAGATTTTTTGTTGTTGCATTTGTGGTGAGTTAATGATGGAAAGGCAAAAAAAAAATATATAACTAGTTGCGTTCGACAAGTGCACTTCACTTATTTTGAAGTAAAAGTAGGAGGTCAAGACAAAACTTGGCCACCCCGCCACGTTTGCTACACATGTGTTGAAGAACTTAGATGGTGGTCAAACGGTGAACAAGAAGCGTTCATACTTGGAGTTCCAATGGTGTGGCGAGAGCCATGAAATCACATATATGATAGTTACTTTTGTTTGAACGGTGTTCAGGGTTTCAATTTGAAGAATAATAAAAGAATCGTCTATCCAAATATGCCATCCGCTTTACGCGGTTCCTCATAGTCCAGATGTACCAGTAACAATTCTGCCAAAAAAATGTATTGAAATAGATGGTTTCACAAGTAATTTAAATGAAGATAACATCGAGGCGTACGAACCCGGAGATAGCTGTCTACAAGAGCTTTAGTCGCAGTCTGAACTAAATGATTTGATCGATACTTATATCTGACCAAAGAAGATTCAAGATTAGTTGGTTCGAGGCTTAAAGGGAAGAACCTGCCAGCAGCTGGAAACTCATTTTCCTGTTCAGGTGCAGAGAAAAGGAGAATTAATCTTCTGCACTGATGTACGTAGACTTTTGACTCGATTTAACATTCCTTACCAAAGTACCGATTGGAGACTGTTCACAGATTAGTCCTAAAAATATCCTCAAATTTGTCCTTCACAATGAGAATACGTATCTGTCAATACCCGGTGGACATTCTGGAGTTATAATAATTTGCAGTTTGTTCTCGATAAAATTAAATTAGACAATTATAAGTGGATTACGTGCGACGCACTAAATAATATTGATGCTTCTAGGACAGTAAAGAGAATACACAAAGTTTCCTGGTTTTTTGTCTGAATGGGATAGCAGAGACAGAAAAAATCGTTGGATAAGGAAAGATTGGCCAAAAAGAGCTTAATTAGAACTTGGAACCAAAAATATGCTCCGAAAAGCTTTAATAGATCCGAATAAAGTTTTCCTTCCACCTCTGCATATCAAGTTAGGCTTGATGAAGCGATATGTCAAAGCTTTTACCAAAAGAAGGTAAATGTTTTAAATACATCTGTGACAAATTTCTAGTATTATCAACCGCTAAACTAAAAGAGGGTAACTTTACTGGTACTGACATTAGAAAATTTCTCAAAGATGAAATGCAAGTAGTAGAAAAAAAAGCCTGGGGAGACTTTAAAGACGTAGTAACCAAGTTTCTGGGCAATAAGAATATCCGAACTTCAAATCGATCGTTGAGAACATGCTGCAAAAGTACAAAATTTTATGCTTGAAGGTTCACTTTCTAAATTCACATGCGGACTATTTTCCTGAAAATCTAGGTGCATGTGGATGAGAGATTTCATCAGGACATGAAAGAAATGGAGGAGATATCAAGGAAAATGGGCTACTAGGATAATGGCAGATAGTTGCTGGATGTTATACCGAGATGAACCCTATAGAGAACACAGAAGGAAAAGGACGAAGCAGAGTATAAGCCATCCAAAGATGCTTTGTTACACAGAATAAAATTGTAAGTATTTTACATATTTCGACATTAAGGATGAAGAAGCGAGTGGTTTCCAGTGGCTTGACAACCCTCATAAAAATTAATTAAATAAATTAATTTAAAAATGCACTATAAAAGAAATAAGGCTTATTTCATGGCAATTTTCAATAGAAATAAAAGGGGTTAATGACCCCCACCCCCAACCCACCTCCTCTTCAGTCCACTCATCCGTTTAGCTATGAAATGCATATTGTAAGCCAAAGAGTGAATATATTACATTAATTTATTAAAAAAAAAAACGTTTTACATCGATTTTACTGTATCACATTTTCACAATTTTTCAACCTTTTACAAATTTTGAAATTTGCGATTTGCGAAAAATCTTGACGCGATGGGAAAAATGAAGGTTATTTTCAGATTCAGCACTAAAAATGCATAATAAAAAAAAATTATCAAAAATTAAAAAACAACCATCGTAGACTTATGTAATCTAAATTTAAGAAAGGTTTTTAGTATAAATTTGTTTTTTCCTTGTAACTTAATATTCTATTGCCTCAAAAACAAAACAAAAAATATATCACATACTTGATAAATGGACAAGTCATTCAATGGGATTTCACATATTGGAGCAACAAGAATATAGGAAAACTTCCTAACCCATCTTAAATTCTCTGGAGTTTTCAGGGACAGCTACACGATCCTTTCTAAGCAGTGTAATACAAAAAGCCATTATTATACAGACAAATTTGTAAAATTTGTTTACTTTACATTTCGAATTGAACGTGAGTATCAAAAATCATAGAAAACAAATTCCATTAAAAACTAAAGCTTAAGTTCATATCGTTATTAAAGCTCAGAAAATAGTTTTCTGTTAAATTTTGTTATTGTGAGTTAGAAAGTAATGTAAACAATAATAGTTTTAATTGACAATTATCACGGTTTTGACAATTAATTTTTTTATGCAGAGACCAATCTTTCATTTTCTTATTAATTTTATTAACTAAAATTTTTATTCCTTGATGATTTGTATATAAAACTATTTAAAAATCCGTTATTCTTTTCTAATTTTTATTTGCTACAGTAGCAATATGCATCTATTTTTATTGCTATGCTTTGACCTATGAATACACAATTAATACCAACGAAATATGGATGTCTATTTCTCAACTCATAATAAGTAAATATAGAGTATTTTTTTCTTTTAACTTATTTTTAAATCGACTGGAGATTATAAAATTACTGTATTTAATTTCACTTTATTCACTATTATTCCATTATTTCACGACTGTTTACTCATCTAAATTATTGTTGATTTTTTCTTGTTTATTAAGAAAAGGTGTTTTATTATTTTAATACCAGTAAATCAAATTTACAATTATTGTAATTAATATGTCTTATTATTACGAATTTAATTTTTATTTAAACAAATTTAAGGTATGATAGTCAAATAGAAAGTCATATCTGAAAAAAGCTTTAAATATTTACATCTTGTATTTATATGCGATTACATATTTATGAAAAGATATTTACACCACTAGATTACATTTTTTTCAAGTAAGAAAATACTAGACCTAAATAAATAAATGTATCTTTCTTAAGTTTAAAAATTTACTGTACTATATTCAGTTAGCTTGTAGAGTGAAGAATAAACAAGCGTTGCGTTTTTGTTAGTAAGTTCGTCATGTTTCTACGAGTCACGTCTCTTGTATCACTGCCGATTCATAACGCGGCCGTATAATTACACATATTAGTCACCGTACAGTTTATTTAAATTTAAAATATATGTATACTTTTTGTAAAATATAACAGCGCGTGGTTACTGAATATTAACATCGCTTAGTTTCTTTTACATGCATCAGGATTTACAGGAGATTCTTGTGAATCGGCCATCTGAACACTCGTACGCGAGTGTGTTTGTTGTTTACTTCAACTCTATAAGTTTACCAAATTTGCTATAGTTGATCTCCCTGTGCAAATAATTTTTTTTCTAATCCTTTTCATAAATCTTGCTCGTATAACATAAATTTGATTTTTTAACTAATAATTAATTAAAAACCACGAATATTTTTCTTCGCACACTAATATGAAATTTTTTAGTCTGTTTCAGATATTATGGGTCAGTCTGCATAAAAGTTCCCCTATTTGGATTACTTTACTTTTCGGAAGTTCTTATATTTCGAAGAAATAGTGATATGTATATTAGTGATAACTGTGCTAAAGGTTTGTGGAATAAATACGATACAATTTTGTGAATATTTTACGGAATAGTGATTTATGCGTGTCAATGAATCGTATAATTTGTGATGATAATATTATGTGATCGATTAGTGAGTGGAATCAGTGTAGTGTAAAAGTTTAACGTACATTGAAGCAGAATTCTCATTTTGGATACTTATTGGATTCTAAGGAACAAAGGATATCATTTTTTAAGGTAAGCAAAGTCTTCGTTTGCATGTAAAATTTAATTATATATTATTAATTTTTATAAATTTTATTATAATATAATAATTATAATTAAAAATGATAATAATTTTTTAATAATGTATGAAATGAAGTTTTCCTACGACTCTCATTAAACAAGGTTAGCTTGTTAGTGAGATTTGTATTAACATTAAAACAACTTACAAATGTACAATATAATAGCATAATTTTCCCGACTTAGATGCATATATTTATTCCCGACTTGAAATATATACATTAATAATAATTAGCATATAAATAACCTATTAATAATAACTTAAAATAATTTGCCACTTAAGAATAAACAAGTAAAATCAAATAAGTAATGATAAACAATAAAAGTATATAAAATAATTGTTCATATAATTAAATTTTAATGTAAATAAAGTAAATAAAAATTAAATATTAAAACACGCCGGGTTAGTAGTATTTAAATTCGTCATGGTAAAATCAGTTGATTTTCGAAGTCGAGAGTTCTAAGATTCGATTCCTACGAGTATAAAGTTACTTGCTTTTATATGGATTTAAGTGCTAGACTGTGGATACCGGTGTTTTTTTTTTTTTTAGTGGTTTGGTTTCAATTATCCACATGTCTCAGGAATGGGCGATCTGAATCTGTTCAAGACTAGATATTTGCTGGTAAATTTACACTTGCATTGCACTTTGTCAGGCCTGGCATTTTGGATAATAATTAAAATAAAAATTGGAAGAGTAACATAAATAAACTGGAAAAATATTCTGAAAAGAAAAAACTTTTTATCAATATACAACAGTATATATTAGTTTTATATTTATAAAACTAATAGTTATATACAATGTTAATTTAGTGGACAATGACGTAACTTTAATATTAGACGTAAAGATAACTTCTAAACTACCACTTCTAAGACCACTTCTAAACTAAAACAAGGAAGTAATAATTCCTAACAAAAAAAATCTTCTTTTCTATTTCATCATTAAATAAATGTCAGACAAAATTAAAATATTTCCATATTACGAGATGAATTTAATATAAAGGTGAATCGTATTTAAAGTATCTCTCCAAAAAAACAAATGGTGCGTTGGTTTGTTTGTTGTATGTGCTCACATTTTTGTTTTGACGCACTCTGCGTGGTCGCTCTGGACCGCGTGGTACGCCGGGTGGCTGCGCGCAGCTGTTGTTGAGCGCTACCATCTAGCGGAAAAAATTGAACTAACAACTGTATAATAAATTGTATTTTGTATTATAAACGGTATGTTGTTTAAATTAACATTAATTATACTTATTATGTTTTTACATTTTGTTAAAAAAACTATTGCAGATATTATTTTTGAAAGTTTTTTGAATTTTTTAATAAAAATAATTAAGTATAATAGCACCATGCTTCTTGATACGAACGATATATATTAATAATACTAACATTTTTTCTTTAATGAATATCTTCTTTTTTTTTACTATAATGACACAGCAACTTTACAATTTGTTCAGCAAGATAATTGAACAATAAGTAAATAAGATGTATTTGAACTAACATTAAACAGTCACAGACCCAGCGGCTTGTGGCTTAATAATGAAATAGAAGAGCACTCCGTACGGCCAAACCATAAAGCCACGTAACTGAAACGATAAGACAAACCAAGAATATTTTTACTCAGCAATTTTTAAAAATCACTGATCGTGTTGTCTAATAAATTGACCGCCAATTAACTTTTTTTCTTTTTTTAGTATTTTTTAAAGGAAATGAAAATTTGTTAAGCTTAATATAATACTTTATATAAATTTGTTAATCTACGAAGTAATATTTTTAAAAAAGCTTTTAAATTTTATTTCCCATCTCTAAAATATATAAATTCTGATTTTTGTTTTTTGACTTTAACTGATTTAATTTTTATTATTAATAGTCGGGTAAGTCACAGAATACTCTGTCATCTTTCTTTTTAAATATAAATATTATAGTGCTGTATAGGTTTTACACTAAAATCTTCGATATGTGTCTAACCTTGTTATAAGCAAGTTTAACCTAAGAGGTTTGCATGTACGACCAACTGTATTCGTTTTATCTTTTATCTTTCATTAATCGATTCGAATTAAATGCTCCTCGTTTTCTACTTAGCGACTTCTTCAACAGCGTGCAACTTTTTTTCTGAATTAATTTTTTAGGCAGGCTGTAATAACATAAATATAAATAACACATACAGTGTTTATTTAGTACAAGATATTTAGTCCTAATTTGTTGCATCACGATGATGATGATCGTTGGCCTTTATTGAAATTAAATGAAGGTCACTAGGTTTATTTATACGGACTGTATTTAGTCCAATATAACAGTTGCATCTCTTATTTCTTTACGTATAAAAATAATGTTACACGATCTGAATTCATATATTCTCAAAACAAACAATTTTATCTTTATAAAAAGATATAACCTGATAGGAATTAACAAGTTAGATCGACACAATAAAAATTATACGCTTACTTAAATTTAATTCGTGTCTATTACTGCCGTTTACTTTTTATCATTTTATTTTTAGATACACCACCAAAAAATAAGCTGAATGCTCAGTCATTTATTTTTCTGGGGTTCGTTATTTCTGAGATAGTGGTGTTCATTGAACTCTGTAATCATAATGATATGAATATTTCAATACGAAATTATAAAGCTGTAATTATGAGAACTAAATGTAAGAAAAAAAATGGAACCGTTAGGTAATTTGGAATAATATGATTCGTGATGATTTGTGTGTGTGTGTGTGTGTGTGTGTGTGTATGTGTATTAAAATCATTAATTTATACAGATCGATTTTCATTTTTTCTCAAATGAATTGCTGTAGGTTGCGATTGCATTAATATGAAAACCTTATAACTAATAATATTCTTAAAATAGCTACCGATAATTAAAAACAAAGTAAAGTAATAAAAAAATTAATTATATTTCAATAATATTGTAATTATTTTCGTTAACCGTAAAATACGTTACAATGCTGGCTCCAAGATCAATCTGAGCTTGATTACGAGTCCTAACAAAAGTCAGAATATTTTTTTTTTTTTACATTATATTTTATTTATCTTATCTTCCTCATTAAAATATAGCATATTATTTTTATTAAATATACAAAAATATTATGAAAAATGTCCGAGAAACTTAGATTAGTAATAGCATTGTTAAAGAACGTAATGATTAATAAAAGTCTTTGATTTAAGCAGGTTCATGTTTAAATATAAATTATTACATTTTTTCTTTCATAATAACCTGTTATACACATTTTTTTTGATTTTATTGTTAAGAGATGTATAAATTTCTTAAAAGTGATAATTTGTGCTATACTAGAAGATGTGTTCATTATTATTTAACGCAGAACCAATGGTACTATAAAAAAATAATTTTTTTCACCTTTTTTAATTTTTATCCCATTTTTAAAAAATTAAATATGTCGTATATTTTATTTAAAATAAAATACTGGTTTTTTAATGGAACTCACTTCTCTAAAATAATAATACCCGACTTTATTGTTAAAATTAAATTGTGTTTGAATTACAGTTTAGAATATCGATTCCACCATAAAAATAAAAATAAATTTGTTATTGACGTAATAGTTATCGTAAGTAAAATATCAGCTCGAAGGGACAGCCCAAATTATCGTGTTTCTTATTTCTTATTATAATACAACCGATATTGTTCTGTATTAACGATAATTTTCTTAATGTGAATATATACTTAAAATAACTTTTCTCAAAAAAAGTTACTTGTTAAAATATATATCATAAGTGAAATACGAGGAATGTGAAAATACTACAGTAGGAAATGTAAAACAGATACATCCTCTGTTTTCTGTAACGGTATGGTTGTATTGTAAAATTTTAAAATCATTTTAATTTAAAAAATTCTAAAAAAAATTATACGTTTCTAAAAATTATACAAGAAATTGTATTATCAATATTTGAAATACCTCTTTTTAAGAACCGGGTATAACAAAATTTCTTTGCCCCTTTCATATAGCTTTTCATACGAAACTTTTCTTTTGTTTTGGTTAGTATTACTTTAAAGAAAAATTATTGGTTCGTAACTAAAATATGGACATAAATTCGCCGAATAATTAATCCGAAAATAAAATCTTTGCACTGCCGTAAATATAACATTACACCTATGTGTAATGATAAAATTAATAAATGATAAATTTGTTAATTAATTAATGATAAATTTCCAGCATTTAAATATAAATTTCGTATTCCTATGAATACGAAATTTATATTTAAATGCTGGAAATTTAAATTCTGGATTAAATAATTCGCGCTTGTTCGCTTGCTTATTTCACACAAAAGTACCGATTAAGAGTATTTACGATTAATCGGTTTTTTAGTTAATTTTAGCTTGAAAAAAGTAAAAAAAAATTGCTAAATTCTCACGGAAGGAAGGTAAACACAGTCGAACTGAACAGTGTGATGAGCTAAACGGTTAGATTGTCGACAGGATAGGGAGTAGTCGAAGGGAGTCGAGAAAGGTTCAAAGAGAGGGCGCAAATGGTGGAAAGGAAAATTTATGGTTCACCTCTTTATCACTTCCACATCACGGGAGCCGGCGAGAGTTTTAGGCTGGTTGGGCTTTTGATGAACCCGCACTACGGTTTACTCCTCTGCTTGGTACAACGGAGGCAGAAGCAAACAGTACGGCGTCGAGACGCGGGGCGTCGTCATCCTATATAACAATAATAGTAGTAACGCGACAAAGCACAGCGGTCGGTTTGCTTTCTCCGATATGGAAAAGTCATTTCTATACGAACGCTTTAACTCTCTCGCTACCGTCACCGAACTCTATCCCGCATCCAAAACTCACTCCCATACCGCTACAAGAATTTCATATAAATCAATGTTTCCGGGTACACCGCTGACTGTACCTCCTCGCTTTATGTGACGCCATATTTTCACCGTTAATTTTTATATTCGGTTTTTCTATTTCTCAAACTGAACTTTATCTAACTCTTCATATATATAGGGCTACTAGCATTTGTAGGTTACTGAATGATTCTGCTTTTTTTAAAACCGCTTTTGAAAAGTAAAATACGAGGGTTATTTATAGAATATAAACATACATTATCTTACTTTAAATCTTCCGGTTTTCACTGTAGAATAATTAATTTAAATATTTCATAATTAGGTTTGAAAACAATTCTAAATATTTCTGCATATTTCATCAAAAAAATTTAAAATAATTTCATGAAATTTTTTGTTACATTTTTTTCAACGTTTTAAATAAAAATTTTTATGTAGATTAATTATAATTACGATTATTTAAAACGAATTTTTGGATTTTTATTGTATTATACAGAATTCGAGGAATGGATTTTAATTGTTTGAAATTATTATTATACACTACTTTTTTTAACCGTAAGTAATTATTTTTCAATCGGTATTTATTATTATTATTATTTTACAGTAATAATAAAATACTACAAATAAAAAATAAATTTTTCGAACGTGGTTCGTAACTTTTGTGATATTCTTATAAAACGGACATAGTTACTTTATTACAGAATAAAGTTCATTATAGAATGTTCATAGTTCATTACAGAATGACGATTAATTATGTATTTAATTTTATTATATGAATTTTACATCTTTATATATTTAACTGTAAATTATTAAATCCTCCTGAAGATGGCGGAATAACCGAAAGCCGTTGAGGAAGTCAAATGAAATTTTGGTAAGCTAGTCTTAAAATTGTGTATAATAAATAAAAAATATATGAAGCATTTACAAGGTTCAACAATCTGATGGATAAATACATTTCGTTTCAGTCAAGTCAGTAAGCTTATGAGAAATTGGTCTTTATTTTTTATTATTTTATTTTTTGTCAGAAAAACGATTCTTTGACAAAACCGTATTTCTTTAGCAATAGGCTCCATTTATTTTCTTTTAGTACAGTTCAATTTATTGTTTTATAACATACTCTATATAATAATAAATTACTTTTTATGATAAATTTCTTCAATCTTTTTCTTTCTCTTTTTATTATTTATTTATTTTTTAGAAAGGATGGGATGTATTATGTAAGATTATTTTTATTAGATTTAACTTAGTTCGGATACCATGATTGAAGCAACAAATTTTAATATTAAAATTGCAGAAATTTTTATATTAAAAATCTGATGTGGACACCGCATGACTTCCTTGCACACCTATTAAATTACATATACACGTTTTTTTTAATGAAAAGTACATACAATTTTATTTCACTAACAACTGATTTTTTTCATATTTGTTTTATTGTTATTGAATTATTATTTATTGAAATTCTTTTTTAATCATTTTAATCAAAGATAATTATTAATAAATCAACATATTTAAATTAGAAAAAAAGGAAACTAAGTCGGATTCGAACCGATGTGTCCCTTCCCCTTGTAAGATCAAAGTATTTAATTATTACAGTTTCATTTCCAGAGTTATAGGAACATGGAAATGAACCAATGAAAATAAGTACCACTTATGATATATTGTTGAAAAGCTGTCAATGAGAACTTATTATTATAGTTAAAAATAAGTTCAAAATCAAAATTTTTTTATGTTGGGTTTTTTGGACATTTTTGGTCAGGTCGATTTCAATCAAAAGGGGAGGTGCAGAACTAGATGTTACAACAGTCGTAAATCCAAAATTTCAACATCCTACGACTAATTTTTTTTGAGTTATGCGAGATACATGTACGTACGTACAGACGTCACACCGAAAATAGTCAAAATGGATTCAGGTATTGTCAAAATCTGTTGAAATCTGATAACCGAAAGTTTTCTCGATTACAATAATTCCTTTACTTCGTACAAGGAAGTAAAATTATACATTAATTTTTAATTAAATTGTTGAAGACTTTAAATTAGGAACTGAATGTATAAATATCGACCGCTTAAAATTCAAATGAAAACAAAATGTTTCAAACATATTGCTAACTCATCAAAGATTCAAGACTTACTTTTAGTTTGTTATTAAATTTAAAAAAAGTTCAATATTTTATATTGTTATACCTTTTTCTGCTTATTCTATTGATTTGAGAGAGCTATTGATATAATGATTTTCAACAAAAATGAATACACTTTGCTGCTTTAGATTTCCAGTGGCTTAATATACATAAAATATGTGATTTACAACTGAATTTAAGCACAGTTTAATTTTTCTGAGAATAATTATTCAGCCGTATCAGCTGTAAACAATCATATGTAGGGCTGAATAAGTCGCCTAACTTTCGGAGGGTTTTGAATACCATTACAATATTCATTTATGTGAAGAAGTCAAAGGGGAACCATTTTAATCCTCACTCTCCGTAGTAAATTTGGCTTGGATTAGAATTTGTCTGTTATTCTTCATAATAGCTATACCAAGTATTTATACTTACAGTTTTTATTAGTGTAAAATTAAAAAAAAAAAGTTTTATAATTTATTCGGTAAAGACAGCTTATTAACAGAAGATAAAAACAATTATTTAATGTAAAAGTTCATGCTGCAAATTTTAAAAAATTGATTCTGCTGCTTTTGAGCTGAATTAGAATGAATGAAAATTATACGGATAGATAAACCAAAAACCATCAATATGAAGGCTGTAATAAATATATATTTTTAAATTGTTTGTAAAAAGAATGTTGCTTCTATTAAAATCTAGAAATTCTTGAGTTCGATTCCCGGTTAGTTTTTTTATAATATTTTTCATACTCTGTAATTATTCTCTTATTTCTAATTAAAAGTATCATAATGTTTATCTGCTAAATCAAAACACAAAATATGAAAAAAATGATAGTGTAATTAGGGAAAATCATATTAAGTCATAGCATATTGTCACTTTTAATTAAAAAAAGAAACAAATGAAAAATATCTGTTTAATATAAAAATGAATTTATTTTAACATTATAGTATTTCAGTTTATAAGAAACCAACTGATACACCAAATATTCTGAATTTGATTCCCAAAATGGACTTGATATTTCAAAGTTTACAATTTCATTTCATTTTCAACAAATTATGTAATTTCAAAATTAAAAAAAAACAAAAATTATCCACTATAATCTTTATCAACTGAACAGAATTCTCTCATTTGTGTTGGTTCCCATATTTCAATAATAATTAATTCCTCTTTTCATACTTTCTCTCAAATTTCATTACTTTTATTTCAACAAACAAAAGTTCTCTTCTAGCAATAAATCCTTATCAATTAGAATTTCTTCCAAAACGTTTTTTGTTTCTGCCAAAAGATTAATGATCATATATATATATATATATATGTTTCTATTCGTGGTTAATATTTACTTCACACATAGATTTTTCTTTTATTTTTTTTTGGATTTTTTCTTCTACTTACAAGTTGAAAAGCAACAGGGACAGAGTATTTATGTTTAATATCAGTTAACATTTTTTTTATAACTATAATTTGGTAACATAAAAAATAATTAGATAGAATCTCAAAAATATATAATAAAGAAAATATTAATATCCGATTCATTAATCAGTAGTTAAAACTGTAACATAATAAAATTAATATCTAATTGTACTTTGTATATAATAATTAAATAAATTTATAAATGGACATATGTTAATATTAGGAACCTGTGATCTACACAATAATACTAGTTTTTGAATGAAAATCGTGTCATTTTCTTTTTGTATAATTATATTCGTCAGTAATAAATTATATTGTCTAATTTAGAAAAAATCAAGTTGTATATATAATGTTATTTAAATGATAATGCAGCAGGTAGATATAATGAAGTTATTATACTTGGTTTAGATAATTAATTTATGTATTAATCCTTACGTAATTACGATAACCCTTCTTTTAATGAATTGATTCGATGAATAAATAAATAAATAAAGTGAATATTTTCGGTCGTTAGTTATTATTGTTATTATTTGAAAACACGAGCGCTCGTAACGGAATGTTTTGGAACCATGATGCTCGGTTCACTCAAGGCAATAAATCAATACTGTAACCCTCTCCAAACGTTCCCCGCGTTTCGTTATCCCCCGCGCTTTCCTCTGTCCCCCTCTTTGGACGAGTATTGTTTCTACATTGAAAACAAGGTTTCGCCCGTCAACAAATTAATGGCCCATTTATTACGGTAGTACTAGAATACCACCTCACTCTTTTACTATTAGCCACTTTTTACTCGATATATGTATGTATGTATGTATGTAAATGTGTATGTGTGTGCTTGTGATTGTGCGTTTGTATTTATGTTTGTTCGTAATTTATCGATAAAGGATTCGAATACAGTTTCAATTATCTCTTTTTATTAACCTTAAAAAGAAAAAAAAGAAAAATATATTAATTTTACAACTCAATTTGTATAAATATATGAGTCATTCTTTGTATTTTATATTTGATTTATTTAATTTCAGTAGATACTTTCTTTTCTCTATCTGTTACTTGGTAATAAAATTTTATTTAATAAAAAAAATCATCTCCGAGTTATTTAAACATGTTTAGTCTATTTTTTTTATTTTTAATTACATATAATTATCTTTCAGCGTAAAAAAGTAATAAATCTTTATAAAAGTTTATGTATGATTCAAATAGTAACAGTTAAAAGTAAAAAACTTGTTATTTTACAAAGTAACGTTTTTATTCGACGAATTAACCGATCCTATCCGTTAAAGTATGAAATAATTTATTTATTTTTTTATTGTACAGAACTAACTGTGTGTTCCATTTCAATTTCTATACCAGTTGAAGGAGACTTTGTTCAGTTACAAAATATCGATATAATTAAACCGTAATATGTCATATGAATCTACTAACATTCGTTCATAAGTTATTTTGGATTAAGCATGCAAACAAAAAAATTACTGTCAATTGACGGATTAAAACGATTATATAAATGACTATATCACTGTTATAACTACAACCATGTTCTGAAAAATGTAAGTTTAATTAAACATAAAGGAATCTACAGAAATGAAACTCCTCCATTGTAGTAAAAGGAAATTTATTTCAGTTTAATACTCCCCCAAGATACAAAATTCTTATGACATATGCACCGATTCTTTTGTGAATCTTTGTATTTAAAGGAAAAGTAATTCGTTACATTTTAGAGCTGATCAATGAAAAATCGTTGCTGCTCCCATCCTGGGTAAAAATGCTCTTATCTCGAGATTAATTTTAACATCTATTTAAACAAAGAAAACTTGAATGGATTTGTTGAGCTGTAAGATAGCGAAACTATTCAATCTTACAGCTCATAATATGTTTTTTTTTTCAACTATCCACTCCTTCTCCATATTCTCGAATACCGTACATCTCCAGGTTGTACATGGGTTTTGGTCGGATGTCAATTACACTCTTGCCAAGATTGACGTAGAATCGTGTTTGAATTACTCTTTCTTTGATACGTTGCTTATTAGAAATAAATGGAATAGTAGAACAAAACACGATCTACGTAGGCAGAAACTACGTGGATTTGGACAAATAAGTCTGCTCTGAGGAAAGTACAAGGACCTCACCAGGCAACAAATATCCTCTCCAAAATTCCTTAGAATGTCGGAAATACCAGACACGAAATAAAAATATAAATGCCAAAAAAAACAGCTAATTTGGCAAAAAAAGGAATCAAAGATTCACTACCGACAAGTACAGTTTTCAATAATGATATTTAAACAGGTCTCATATGAACAATCACCTGAAAACAGTGATAAGAAACCTGTCGATGTTATTATCGCTCCCTATCTCTACCATATTATATATAATGTGGTAATAACGAACTGAACTACAAACCGTTCAGCCTACCCTCTCCAGAGAGTCATTTTAACAATGAAGTAGGACTATAACGCGTATTAGCATTAAACTAATATTCTGGGATTCAGTTTTACTTTAAAACTGAGAGCATTATTTTTTATTCTATGAACCATAAAACTTTGCAAGAGTACCGTGATATATATTATTCGCTCTTCGTATATATATATATATATATATATATTGTGTGTGTGTGTGTGCGCGCGCGTGTGTAAAAATGCATGGTAAAATTTTCTCCAATAAAACCTCGTTTTTGGTTTTTTGTTTTTGACAATAAAATAATTATTATAAATAATTTTATATTGGTCAAAATTTTAGTCACTACCATATTTTTATGACAACATGGCATATTTGTTAACATTAGTAAGTTTGTTTACATCGGCTTATTTACATTTGTACGTAGAAAATTTTATTGTTGTCATCACGACCGGCCCGTATCGGTTCAAAGAAATGGCCCCACCGGAAGAGAAAGGGTTCACTACTATCTATTAAGGCTGGTGGTTGGAGTGATCTTTATTTGTCGGGTGACCCCTTTAACTGGAGAGGGTGTGAATCCTGTACGGACGTCTCTCACATGGAGGATGATGTATTAGAAGGGGAAATTGGTGCTGTACGACCCATAGAAACGCTTTCGTGACGGAAAAGATGCTTTCAACGTAATCTGATGCTTCTCTTGCGTGACGTTAAGGAATTGAGCAAATTGGTTAAGCACACACGACTACCAAGGTAGAAGTAAAAGAATGCTCGTATGTTGAACTTATCTGAGGGTGTTTTGGATGCGGTACCCTGGTAATCACTGGCGGGACTTTCTACCCGGCTGACGACGACGGAGAAGGCATCTAACTTGGCATATAACACTGATAGACAAAATATTTTTTTAATATTTCTCTAAGTGTTATATCATTTCTTGAATTGCTTTTTTGCGTACATTGTAGATCTGTAAATTCAATTTTTCTATCACCCTTTGTTTAAAATAAATTACACCTCAAAAAAAATTAAGGAAAAATATAGTTAAAATGTGTATAATTTATAATTCTGTGTAAGAATGATTTCGGTGATAATTTTCTTTTATAAATAGCCTCTGACATCCCGAATTAATGTCCAGTAGTAATCGGCTAGCATGTCAATACACCGATTCCCTTTATAGCGGCTTTCCATCACCGAAATGTCTTGGTGGAAACGTTCACCGTGTTCGTCACATACGTCTCCGAGGTTGTCCAGGAAAAAATCCAGATGTGAGTGGAGGAAATATATTTTAAAAAACATATTACATCCCTTAGCTCTGTATAAAGTAAGAAGTTGATTAACAATATTGTAGTAATTTTCGGATTTTTGTTTGTCGAGAAAATATTTGCAAACATCTTTAAAAGAAGCCCAAGCTGCACTTTCTACATTATTTAACATTGAGTTAAATACATCATTTTTGACTAACTTTTTTATTTGAGGACCAACAAATATTCCTTCTTTAATTTTTCTTTCATGCACATTCGGAAATTTCTGCCTGATGTACAAAAATTCGGGACTATCCTTCCTCATCTCTTTTACAAAATTTTTCGTTAGTCCTAGCTTTATATGGTGAGGGGGTAAAAATATTTTTTAGGGTTCAGCTAAGGACCATGAATTTTATTTTTTCCATTTGGAGTTAAGTTTTCTTGTTTCTTCCACTCTTTCATAACATAATGTTTATCCCTAGCTTGGTTTAGTCTATATTAAGTACAATTGTTTTCTTAATTGCATACCTAACAAAGGAGCTATAACTTTCAAATCACCTCATATGTTTCGGCTATGTTCTTATAATTTATTTTTTCAGGAACGTCTTTCATCACATCGTATGTCTCTTTAAAATTAATACCATAAGCGATTATTATCGAAGGATATTTGTTACCGTTGTGTAGTATAACCACTTTTAAACTATACTTGGACGAATCTATGAAAAGGAGCTAGTCCTCAGGTTTATGAACTTGTCCTAAGTGCAACATAAACTCATCAATATTTTTGCAATAAATCAAATTATTTTCATCAATTAAGTACTATGAAAGTTTTTTTTGTCGGCTTCGAAAGCCCGAAATTTTTGTATTTTTTTAAAGTAAATTCCAACCATGCAGTCTTGATCCTAACAGTTCAGCTTGATTTTTTGATAAATGTAAAACCTTAACAAAGTCATTTATTCACGTTCTGTTATAAGATGTGGCTTACTGGAAGACAATTCAAAATAAAAATTATTGTTGTCTTCTTCAGTACTGCCTGATTTTTTATCGCTGCCTTCGAAACATACATTTACAACATGGCTCAGAAACTGAAATAATTTCACTGTGAGATAGAGTGTGTGATTGCAGATTGCAATTAAGGACATTTTACAGTATGTTTAGATTTTTTACAAATTCCAGACACACTTGTTAAACAAAAGTAACAATCGGTTACATGATCCTTTGGTTCACCCCAAACCATAGGTACACCAAATGGGAAAGCCTTTCGTGTACATTTCAGCCATTATCTTAAATATACAGAAAAATTAGTTCATACTATATGAGGAGCTCACGTCTTATCCTGATCACCAATTTCACACTGAAAGTACAAACGATATGCACTTTTAATTAAAGGTGTAATATTTTTTGTAATTGATTTTACGGTAAACTCACAACATACATAACAAAAGGCATCCACATTATTTACACAATTTCGAGGCATTATGACACTGTACTGTTAATAAACTTAAGGCAGCAACAAGACTGAACAAAATTAATTCATTTCTAAATCCAGAACTTAATACAAACAACACAACTGTGTTTTCAGCTACATGTTTTGACCTGCACGGACATGATTAATCTTGTCCACGAAGGCTCACTCTTCAGTATTAGATATTATGTCATAATATGTGGCTATGATATGATTTAATTCTTTGTCTAGTATTGTTTATTTATAGCTAACAAATTATGTTAACAAAGTTAACAAATAAAAAATGAGCTAACAAAATAAAATGTAGGAACTTAAAATGCTAACTATTTGCTGAAAAACGAAAAAAAAATCAATTAATTAAAATTAAAATTTTTTTCAAAAATGGTGGGTAATTGAAAGATTCTGAGTTCATATTCGTTTTCAGTATCAAAAATCAGATTAAAATCAAGTTTGGCGTGTCAGGAAACAAATTATGTTTATTAGTAATCAGCGATGTGAGTGTCACAGACCGCGGGTGGAGGCTTGGAGCGTCCCGTATCCTGGACACGGAATGAACTTCGCCGGACGGTTGACAGTGGAGTGGCGGACACGGATATTGAGCGGCTGCCCGGAAGACGTTTTCCAATCCTCTACATTAGTACAGGACATCACTGATTTGGCGGAGGGAGTGGGCCCGCGTGGATTCTGGATGTGGCTGCTGGTGTCGATCACTCGCGACATGTGCCGATTTATCGGAAGGCCCTGTGAATCAGGGAATTGCCTCGCGCAGGAAGGCTAAAGGTGATTCAGGTCCTGGCTGTGCAATCTTCTGCCCGTGATTTATCTGGGGAAGATAGCGCCGGTAAAATCTATCGCGACCAGACGGACTACACTACGGTGATTGATACGGCAGTTGGTGACCGTGGGTTGGGTTCGGTCTTATACAAATCAGTTCCCGTGTGTTGAAGGAGGTACGACATCATCCGGGCTGTTTTTCTTGATCTTCGAGGCGTGCTGGTCACATCCTACGGCGCTCTATAGAGTACGTGTCAAGGTGAATGGAGACGAAGCACTTTGTGCATCTCTTCAGTTTGATATCAGCGCAGCCAACTAAAGGCAAGAAGATACCGCCGGCTCCACCAACCGTCACGGTTGTAGTAAGGCAGAGGGGAAGACCTATGCGGACCTCCTTCACTCGTAAAGGGTGTGGTGTTGCCAGGGGAGACAAGAGTTCTATCCGCAAGGCGAGGTCAGGGAGAAGACTTGCATCTCCGGGGGGGTACTAACAATAGTGTTGCAGAGTAACTCATCAGAGACATTGTGGAGAATGTCGAGGGCACCACTGCAGTGTTAACTAGGAAGGGTGGCATGTTGTCGTCAAGGGCTTTGACATACTTACAGCGAGGAATGAGTTCATGAAGGAACTTCGTAACGACATTGGGGAGTCAGTGTTCGTGGAAATTCTGTGTATGCGACCGGCCTAAGTGTCAACACAGATGGTCTCTTTGGCCGTGCCACCTGTTCTTGCGGAAAAACTATTATCCGACAAGCGCATCCCCTTGGCGGATTCGAAAGGAACTCGGAAAGGACTCTACGTACCTTTGATAAACTTTGTTTTCGGTGCTGGGAAACAGGGCATACGTAGGGCCAAGTTCTGTCTTGACCCAAACCGAAATGGTCATTAGTTTGCCTGCGGTATGGCCGGCCACACGAGGAGGGTTTGCACACAGGAACCTTGCTGTCTTTCATGTAGATAGCACAGATATGCTCCCGGAGGTCGAGAATGTAAGGTGACGCCACCTGCACCAGCGCCATGAATATGTGCACAGCTGCGCTGTGGTATCTGCAGGGGAGAACCTCATCCTAGAGTGGTGGGAGGCTCTGGCGTCTCATCTTGATGATCGGGTGGGTACTCTCTTGTAGCACCGTTGTGGAAAATCCTACAACCCGTACTAAATAGTCCCGGTAGGGGATCCCTTTGGAGTTCCTCGTTGAGGCATGGCAAGCAAGGAAGATCGAGTCCTGGCTGCCTGGGCGGGACCTTGTGCCCTTCCAAGGTAGTTCCAAGGCGATGGCACCCCTTGGAACCGAGCTTATGCTTAGTTGGGAATTCGGCTCCAAGGAGCGGGGAAATCGTCGGAGAAAGAAAAACATGAAATATTTATGGCTGTAATATATGCCTATAATCTCCAAAATTAATTTGTCTGTAATGAGTTTTGAACAGTCTAAAGAAAAAAATCCTTTTACATTATTAAAATTAATAACTTATGATATCTTGTTTTGCTTCCAGAAAATACAAATAATAATAATAAAAATTATATTACTCTGTAGGTATTTTTGGTTTGACAGATATGTAACTATATATAAAATACTTTTTCTTGCTAAAAGTGTTCTGACAGAAACAGATGAAGTAATTTTTATATTCGCTTTGTAAAGTAAAATATAACACCTGTACATATACATTAAAATTATGCCAGATGTCATAACAACAATTTTATATTAATTACTTTTTTTTTAATTTGTAACAATATGTTCCATTTTTAAAGGATGTAAAATATAAATTACTTTGGCAATGATCTTACTACGATATTGGAACAGCTTCAGGTTGCTTATTGTATATTAGTGTATATGGGCCTACATACGATTTATCAAACACAATATAACTGTGTAATATTACATTTCTTAATCATGTTGTATTCATATCTTCTAATAATTTTTGATTTAGATCCAATTTAACTAATTAAAGTATGTATTTTTAAAGACATTTGATTAAAATATTTACTATAGCTGTATAATAAATAACACAATATTTTTTTCTTTTTCTTCATAATTAAGCCAATTTTTTTTTCTTTATTTAATATAAATTATTCTTAGTTTATCTACACGTTTGTTTGCACATACACACACACACACACACACACAGAGAGAGAGAGAGAGAGAGAGAGAGAGAGAGAGAGAGGGATGATACACATCAATATTTTATGGATGATAAAAGCATGTGCTTAATGTGCTGACTAATTATTTTTATTTACTTATTTAGCATTGATTTATTAGTTATTTAAACCTAAATTTATACTATTTAATAATAAATAGCTTTTTACAGATTATAATCTATAAAAAGCTATTATTTTAAATACAATATTATTTGTGATTTTAATTACGGGTAAAATTAAGTTTATTAAATATTTTTGTTGTATTGAATTATTGTCTAGGAAATATTGTACTGATTATAATGAAATATGTTTTACAAACAACGGGGTAATTTTACTTAAATTATTTTTGTATCGGTTAATTGCACTTTTAATATCGTAGTTTGAATGATTAAACTATCTCAAATAATTTAAGTACCATCTTTTTTTCTTCCTTTTTTTACTTTGATTCGTTTCAATTCGGTTTTTTTATTTGTTAATTATTAGTTAATTTATTTTAAAATTAAAAAGTTTTCCACGGTAGGATAATCCGGTATACAACTACCTTAAAATTCTCTACGTTTAGATATCCAGTTATGTAATAATATTCATCTTTAACTTGGGTCTTCAAATTTTTTATTATTGTGATTTTTAATTAATAATTAAAAAAATAAATATAAGGGAATATCAGTCAGTCGTATACGATAGTTAATCGTTCGGTTATATACAATTAGTTAATCATTCATTAATAACTTTTCAATCAGATTGTGAAGGTGTTTGGACTAATAGTATTAAGTTTTATCTGTGCATAAGAAATTGATATTAATAAGCTGCGTATATTAACTTTAATTTAGGCACATCTAAAATTAATTTATTTGGCTTAATGTATTTTAATTTTCACAAAATAAAGCACATTAAAATGCAAATATCATTACATATAAAATATGTAATTCAAATTTTTCTATATATAAGCTTAAATTAAATTTTGTATGTATTTCATAGAGACTAGAATCAAGACGATAAATTTTTTTCTTTCGAATTTATATCGATGTTAACCTGACTAGTATGAATTCATACTGGATGTAATTTAAACTTTAATAAATTCTTTCATATTTACGCACAACATTTTACTTATAATTTTATTTATGCAAAACTTGACAAAAAAGAAAGCAAATTAAATTTTATTGAAGAGTTTTTAAACACATATTCAAAACTAGATTAAATGATTTTGATTAAATTTAAAAAAAAAAAAAAAATTAAATACTGCATTTAAAATTATGAATTTAATCATTATTTAACTGATAGACTAAATATGAATTCGTATCTCTAGTGAAAAAAAAAATAGTTTTTGTTTTTGTTGGATCGGGCCTATTAATTTTATTTGTGTACTTTATTTTTATTTTTTTCTTTACAGGATTTATATATATTATTTTCTATTTTCTTAAAAAATAAAAACCTATAAAAATGTAGAATATAAATATAGGCTAATAATTTTTCAGAAGGTTCATATTCACATTACGTAGTTCATTAGGCTAAATGAAAAATGCTTATTTTTCTGTAGATTTAAGCGTCTGATTTTACGGAATTTTGTATTAACAAAACTATTTTAATCTGTATCGGTATAGTTACAAATTAAAATATATTGTTTGAATTCATTTTTAATTCTTTTTTTAAATGTTAACAAACGATGGTTTCTAATCAAGAAAATTAAGTTCTTTCCAAACTTGAGCTATGGTTTTACTATCGTATTGCCTAAAATTAGCGTTTCTTTAGGTAATCCTATGAAATTGTTTGCAGTTCTATTCTATTTTTCTACTATTAAATAAAATGTATCATCTTATAATTTAAATAGGTTTTAAAAATAATTGGTACATTATTATTTTAGCTTTTACATCAAGATGTAAAAACAAAAAAAGGTTTTTTGAGCGTGAAAATAAGTTTAAATTTTGTCTATTTTCAATGGATGTTTTTTTTTTTATTATTCATTTTGTCATTTTTTTCTGTGCTTAATCAGGAATCACTGTGCTAAACTATTACGGTGCTCTTGCAGACATAAACCTACTTGAAAAGGAATGGGGTACGAACGTTTTTGATTATGTGTAATGCCAATTTTGAGTTGGATTCAATCACGGAAAAAAAATTAAAAAGTCTAAAGTTTAAACAGATCGGCAAAATATTTACAATTAATTAAATTTCTATGACTTTATTATTAAAAAAAAAATTAAACCCTTTATTACATTTGCATTTAATAGTTAAAAAATTAATTTTTAATTATTTGCCGTTATTTTAAAGAAAAACATATACACAGAAGCATCTCAACAGTTTGCTTTTATAATTATTTCTATAGTTCTTTTAAATAATTCTTCTCTTATATAATTAAGTCCAAACATAAACTATTGTAAATGAAAGTCTATTCGTGTTATTTTTTTAAATGTTGTTATAAAGTATTTGTTGTGTATTAAAATTACATTGTATCATAGGACGCATTTTTATAAATACTACTAACTGACTTTTTTAAATCAAACCTTGAACTAATTATAATTTTGGTTTGACATGAATTATATTATTTAGTTTAGGAATATGAATATAAATATTTTGTGAATATTTTCTCTCTTTGATTTCTAATCTAATAATTTATACTGTAATAAATACAACATCGACATTTTTAAAAATTAGTAAAATTATTTGGATGGTACAATAATATTAATATTTATTAATTGTAAATCGAACTTATTACATTATTAGTAATTTAATTTACTATTATATTATTCAAATAACGGTTAACTATAATCGGGTATTAAACATATTTTGTCATAGTTAATAAATTAATTGTAAAAGAATGCTTGAACTGTTCTTTATTTTTAATATTTATCGACTAAGTTCAAATTTAATTACGTTACAATTACTTGATAGTTAGTTAAACTAAAAATTAATTTTAAGTAAATCATTTTTAATTACTGTTAGCAATAATCAATTTATAGAGAAAAAATGAAAATCAATTTACATTATAATTTGACATCGTATACTTCCTTATTAAAACAACAAATAGTTTGTTTATTTGTAAAAAGAAACAAAGTGTAGCGGTTGTTTATATTTGATGTTTCTTTCTCGGCGTCTCGTGGAATACTGTTTCAAATTTGGCGGGTACATGGAAGCCATGATTGTTTTCGGGAGGGTTCTTTGGGGGCCCCCCTCCCATTTTCACTTAGTAACTGTCAATTTGATGAGTCTGGAGATTTTAGAGACCGCCCCCTCTTCCTATTGGTTGATCCCGACGCGGACCGTTTTGAATATGCACTGATAACCCACCTTACATTTATCATTCTGTTAGTCCTAAAAAAAAAATAATAGTGTCGTTTACTATAAAGTGCTGCTGACTAGCGGAACAATCTCGAAGCTACTAGATAAGCTTGCACCTTGCGTCAATAATCATCTAAAGGTAAATTTCTTTTCAGTGATATTTTGAATAAAGAATCGTATAAGGTATTCTCCCGTAACTTTTCTTGTATTTACGTTTTTAAATTAAATTTTCTATTTTTTAAAATTTTCATTTTATCTACATTCATAGTCTACCAGCCAAATTACCCCTTTGTAAGACTAATATTTAATATAAATTAAAAATTATAAAATGTTATTACAGTAATTCTTAGTCATAGAATATAACATTGTATTTTCATTCTAAAAATAAGAATTTATAAGCGAATTAAGAATATAATTTTGAACTTTAACAGTAAGTTACTAATGACGTAATTATTTAAATTATATCTATTATTTACATAAAAAGCAATTAAAATGTTGTTTAATTATAAATCAAATATTTTTGAAAACATGTTATTGTAAATTGCTCGGTATTGTATTTAATAAATTACACGTTTGTAATTTATTAACTGTTCAGCGATCAATTTCCTTATAACGTGTAATTTTGGTATAACTTTCGTACATTTCGGTAAGTTAAATGACTTTTTTTATTGATCGATAATATTACGTTAAAAGCGTTAAAAAAATACATGTCAATCTACAGCTTAATACATAGAAATACTAGTAATAATAATTCAAAATGTCTATTGAAATCTTTTAAGGAAATAAGATTTTATTACATTAATAATATTGGGATCTACGTTTTCACCAGTTAAAATATGAAAAACGAATATGAATTCATTGGTTCTTCTTAAGTGAACTGGTCAAATAAAACTGTTTTTGTTTTCTTATGTTTAATAACTTAAAAAGCAGTGATCCTATGTTGAATAGAAAACATTACTTACCAGAAGAATACTTGTTTAGAAATAGAATTTTAAAATGTACTTACACGACGATGTTTTCTGTTTTCGTGCTTAAATTTAAATTAAACAAAACATTACTGGAGGAAAACTTATACACAATTTTCTAACTTTTAACTGGAATATTTTTTTGAAATCGTAGACAGGAGCCCGAACCGCTGCTTTGAAAAATTGTTTTTTTTTTTCATTTTCAAACTATATTTTTATTTTACAACTAAAGACTTATTTAAAATTATTTTTAAATCTCATATATTTCTAATATTTTTTTTTTTACCTTAAATCTTTCTTTTTTCTAATTTTTAATGGAAGTTTTCCTCTTCTCACGTGAAAGAGTTTTTTATTATACCTTCCTTAAATTCTTGGTATATTTTAAAGCTATGTTGAGAAAAATTTTTGACAGTATAATTTTCAACAATTCAAACTTCTCAAAAATTTATTTTTTCTTTTTTATTTGGAACCAAGAAGTTTTTATATTTATTGCTAAACAGAAATCCTTTATAAACACTAATAAATATCTTGTTTTACATTAATACTGTATAAAAATATTTATTTTTGACAAAAATTTACCGCTCTATTAGAAATTTCTTGTAGAAACATCATCATGCTTAAGAAGTCGCAGGTTTATGTTTATACAATACTATGTTTATACATAAAACTATGTTTTATACAATAAAAATAAAGTGTTTTGATTTTTTACAACGTATGTGAACATATTGTTTTCAAAATTATAGTGGTGTCGTAGTTTTCAGGTAATTACAGGTTAACAGATCATATTGTTCGGTCTCATGTGAGTCTATTTACAAAAGTATATCGTTACTTAATCCCCAAAGATCCAACTCCATTGGAATTTTAAAGTTTTGTTTTAATATAAATCATCTTACTGTTTTCAAATTTGTATTTTTTTCTTGTTCCGTATTTTTTTCTACACTAATTACCACTCTTATGATCCAGACTTTTCTTTATTTATATACTTAATTCTATATAATCATAAATTTTTCCAAGAAACTGTGACATACTTAAAAAAACAATATATTTTATCTATTATTACGATTTTGAATATTATTTTATGTGGATTGGATTACTATATTTTTATCAGTTGTTTATCCTTTTCTTTTTTATCTATTAAATTATTGTATTTCGATGAAAATAAAATGAATATTTGAAAAATGTTAGGTATTCCCGGAATTCGAATTTGATACTATCTGATCTAAAAGTCAGTTTATTAATCGATGCACAAATAAAACTATGAATTGTATGAAATTTATTTATTTTCAAAGAAATTGTATGTTGATTTTAATAATCAGCTTAGAGCTGACATATTTTAGATTTTTTATTTTTTTGTGACCCATGATTTTTTTTTAAGCTACTTGCTCTATTATTTGACCAGATAATTCTCTACATCCTACGTCCTTGTTTATTTTTTTTTAATGTATTTTAATATTTTTCTTATTTTTATCCTTTACGTTTATCCTTCACAAATCCTTCTAAAATCAAATTAATTAAACATGGATGTCTAAATATTCCAGTTTAGTGCTGGTTTTCACAAGATATAAGTTTTTTTAACGTTAGACCGTAGAACCTCTTCCATTTGTTTTATTTACCCGAACGATTTTAAAATTTCCTTCGTAAAATTTACATTTGAAATGACACTAATAAATTCCTTTTTTATGGTTTCCCATTTATCTGTATTTATTGTGTTACAGAGCGCTGTACTCTGGAAAAAAGATTTGTAAATATTCTTCTTAATTCCTAGATTAAATTTAAGTCGTGTAACTAAACACCTTTCTTTGTTTTTTCTGATTCTGTTGATTAGTTTTTATCATCCGTTTAAACAGAAAAATTATCTGAATAAAAAAATTCGATAAATAACTTTTGTTATCTTGTTTTCCTTATTTAATAATTAATTCCTCCTAGGTTCTATCTCGTTTTATATTTCATTACCTTCTTTTTTCTTATTTACTTTAACAGTAAATTTTAGTTTTAAAAAAAATTTCGAAAATTAAGTTATTACTTCTTCAAATTTATTGTGTTTTTATGACCGAAGAACAGTGTTATAAATAAATTTTCAAGTTTTGTATCTTTGAGTCTTTATTTCGTTTTAAAATATATTTATTTTAATTCCTCAATTGTTTCAGTTATACACACATTAAAAATCAAAGAGGATGACTTTATATCCTTTTCTCATTAATTATTGAATAAGTATTTTACCTTTCTTCGTCTTCTAATTAACATAGCTTACTGATCATGAAAAAACTGTAATTAACCCTTTCTTTCTTAATATCAATTATTTTCTTTAAAATTCGAAATATTTTATTCTAAATAATGGCCGTCTAAAGATGCCATGTAGACATTCTTCTTCCTTAGCCTGCTTTCTGAAATCGAAAGCAATTAAAATAAAAATTAAACTTATTTCCGACTTGTTCACCTTGAAATATGGACTATAAATGAATAGTACGTGAGTGGACGACACGATCTGTTCGGCTAAATAATTCTTTTGCTTAATTTCAATTCACGAGTGACAGCATGGTAGTTTTTATAGATTTTTATTCAAATTAAATGTCAAACTGTTTGAAATTCTAACTTTTGTTTTTAAAATTATTTCCTCAAAATTTTGTATTAGTTTTTTACACACTACTTTTACAAAAATAATCTGACACTACATATATCTTCTTACAATTTTCCTTTGTCTGTTTCATCATTGTTTTTGATTTATTTCTAAAATATTCCTTTTTTATATGTTTGTATTTTCAATCATCATCAGTTAATCTTCATGTAGCTTGTTATTCACGTTTGACTTGACTAAAGGTTACGGTTTGCATTCATTTTATTCTTAATCTGGTTTTAACTATTTGTTTCCCAGACCTAATAATAAAACATTATTAATTACTTGATGGTCATCTTAAGAACTACTTAAAGAGAATTTCGTTTCCTTAATCTGATCTCACAACAAATTTTTTTTGACGGCACCTAAGGTATGAATATCTATTTGACATAGATGTATTCTCTTATTATTTATCTCATGATTGTCAACGACACTTGTTTGCTACGAAAAGTTTAAATTTCTGAAATAATATCATGAATATTAAGCAAAATATTAATAGAGATTACGGAACGGATTATTTTGTCGGCAATTATGACTAGCATAGGTTAATGTTTCATAACTTACGTTTAAAAATATAACATTCTAATTCGTTTCGCTATTAAAAAAATATAACTAAGGAAATCTTTGTTTCAAGGGAAAAATATTATTGTTTATTTTCTAGCCGCTAGATGATCACAGTACTAATACCGGCAATAATTATTTAAGGGTAGAATAAAAAAAAAAATATTATTAGATGATTAGATTTTAAATGGAATTTCTAAAAACATTTTAAGACTACAGGTTAGATGGAATCTATTATATGTGAATTATATGTACGCATTATATAAATTTTACATTATACATCTAATCTTATATATATATATATATATAAACGTAAATCTATTATATATGGGTTTACGCTCAACCTGCTGTTTAAAACTTTTGATTTATGTAAAATCTTTTGAAATGGTTAAAAAAACCTTTATTTTAAAATTTTATCTTATCTCAGAGTAATAATTTGATCAATTCAACAAAAAAAATTATTCAAAAGATATTGAACTCTATCAAAGATTTACGGTTAGAAAATATTTCTAGCTAAGTATTTATAAGTAAAATTACATTAATTTTGCTAAGTGATTCTAAATAAATATAAAATTAAGAGCGTTATGAATCGGTTTTTTGTAATAAAATGTAGATTTGTGGAAGGACTAGTGTAAAGTTATTAAATTAGATTAATATTTGAAGTAATGAAACATATAAAAAATATTTTTCTATATATAACCGATGCAGAAGATTTGAATTACGTTGACAATAAGAAAGCTAAGGAAGTAAGTTTTAATACTAACGTCACCTTTTTAAATTATGCAAGTGAAATTGTTAATCTACTGTGTATGTACATAAAAAAAAAATATCAACACAGTATTTTAGTAACATTGACTTTATCAAAACATGCTTGAATATTGCTGTTCGATGTGATACTCCTGTACTAAAAAATTAATACTCCCGTCATTTCAAAGTTTAAAAACTACCGTACTATTTTTTTAAGATAGTACTTATAAAATGAATATGAAAATTTGTCCAAGGATTGTTTTCTAACGTTATTGAGGGGATTATTAACGATGAAGTTGAGAAGAAAAATATTTTTATGCTATTTTCTATTAAAAATATCGACAAATTTAGATGATTTCCTTGTCTTTTTAAAAAAGCTTTATTCTGATAGACCTCGGTAAATTTCATTTAGAGTTAATAGGTTACTTTACATTCAGAAATCTAATACCTCCAGTTTTAAGAACTCATCGTTATTAATAAGGTCAGAGATATTTAATATTGAAATCTTTAAATAATGTGATATATGACGATGCTTTACAGTCTTATACAAGAAATATATTAACAACTAAGATCAAATATTTGTGTTTAATCTGAGTTTACGTATTTAAGTTTTTACTTTTCCAGTGAATATAGCCGATGAGTATTAATGAGGAAGGTATGGTGATCATGTCAAAAATAGGGTATCGCTTTTTTACAAATACTTACGTTTTAGGGTCCAACTAGTTCATCTAGATCAAAAAAAAACATACTGTGTATCTATGTGCATACATAAAAAATTATAGAGTATCTGTATATGTGTTCTACTGCTTTTGGCTCATATCTCAGGATTGACCAAACTGATTTTTTTCAAATACCTCAAATGGGTCGTAGGTTAGATTAATTTTTTTGCAAAATTAGTTGAGGATATCGCGATAAAACCAATTACGATTTTTTTCAGTCTAATTTTAGAAAAAAAAACTTTATTATAGCAAATTTATCATGTTGCATTATAATACTTGACCTCAAATTCTACCGGTTTCAATATATTTCAAAAATTTTTTGAAAGTTTATATACTTCATATAAAGAGCTACCAAAATGTCTACAATTTTTTTAAATTATCGAGCCCGGACGTAAAATGTAGAAAGGTTTACTTAAGCAAATATGTTAATCTTAATCTATTATATATGAATTTAAAAAAAAAGGTTCTTTTTTCTTTTTTAGGGGTCTAATTCTTTTAACTTTTGTTATTAATAGTCGGGAAAGTCTTTTGAAAAGCTTTGAATGCTTTTATAATTAATTTAAAACCGTTTCAATGTAATTTAATTATGAAAGGTTTTTGTGGTTTTATTTAATTACCGCGATTGAGCGATTCAGTACTACACAATACATACTATAATAATACAGCAATGTGTACTGTAAACATAATAGGAAGGTCTGCATTTCTACTACCGTTTGAAAAAAGTAAATTGTCAAATACAGAAGAGTTATTAAAACCCATGATTTCAAACATATAAAATATTAAATAAATTTCTATAAACAGTGATTCTAAATTGCACGGCAATCTGTTGGGAGATGATTCTATAGCCAAAAATATGAAAAAATGTTCATATAAACATCGGTCAGAAAACGATTCGTTAGCGAGTTTCGGCTCGCGAAACATTTAGCCCAGCATTCTGCTCCCTCCCCGAAATTAAACCGTTCTAAAATAATTCTTGGAGTACAAAATGAAGGATAAAAGAGGTCCCAGTCCTCTATCTCAAGTAGGTTTTATGAATAACGGGATAAAACACGAATGAGTTTTGTCAGAAATACTCTTTATTAGATTCGGAATAAAATAACTTTGTTAATTTACCGATAAACAAATAAAAATTTCTAGTTAACATTGTAGAGAATTTAATTTTGAGAATTAAAATGTCTATTAAAAAAAATGTCTATTTAAAATTGTTTTTAAATAACGTCTATTAAAATTTAACAAAAATTTGAGAAGTTCAACATTAATAAAAATCAAAACACACGGATGGAGATATTTTAAATACCTAATCTCACATTTCAGTCTTATTATTATTTCAGTATTTCTAAAATATGCCAATTATTATCGACCGTGAAAAATTACAGTATTGTTTTAATATAAAATACCGATTATAGTAACTGTAACGGGGTATAAATACCAATTTATAATGATATTTTAATATTTAATAATTTTATAAATGCTATTATTTTTGTTTATTTTCCAGATGAGACTGCTTTGGAACACGCTGTAAGCCTAATAACAGTTCAACAATAAGGCTTATTACCAGTTTCAGATATAAGCAGTAGTGAGAAAGTGCCATTAATTAAATTCCAACGATGAATCATAATTCTTCGGTAAGATGTCGAGTGATTCAGGGATGACTCGGTATGCAAACAAGGGAGAAAGACTCGCTGACTTAAGAAGGAACTGTTAATAAAAATACGGTAACAAGATAGTATCATTTACTGAATTTAAATCGTAATCCAGTAATATTTTTGCAGATTCATTTATTACAACGTGCCAGATTTTATGTAATTTACGTAAAGTTTCCTGCATATATCATACTTTCATTTATTTAAGTACTTTGATATATTACTATTGCACTGTATTTTGCCGCGACAGTAATGTTTAAATTAAAAGAAAATTGGACTCGGAATAACTTTCAACATCAAGTACAAACTACAACACACGTTTTGTTCTAATTTAAATATTGAAGGCCATTGTTTATGCGGTCATCATTATCATTTGTTTATTTGATCAATTATCTCTTTTAAGTAAAGAATTCAGTTCGAAAATAATTGAATTAATTTTTAGGGTAAAATGTAAAGGAAATTATTAGAAACATCATTAGTTGTGGATTGACGTACGTACTTGGGAAAGAGATTCAGTAAAAGATTGTATTTTATCTTTTACCTTCTTCCCTAACTCTTAGGCATCACAGTCGTATCATTTCCCCTGAAATTTTATTTGAAGTAATAACTTTCTTCTAAGCTCAACAACTCGTAATACATTTTGGAAAGGCGATTAGAAAAAAAAAAAGGTAAAAATAAATAAATGTAATCGTTAGTTGGTTGAAATATATTTTTAGTTCATATCTGAAACGGCTATTTCATCAATAAATTTGGAAGATATTTTTTAAAAATTGTCAATCCTTGTAAATTTTTTTTTTAAACGATCTTTATACCTATTTTATTAAAGTATTTTTTAATTATTCATATCTTTTAATTACTAGAAGGATATTAAAAGTAAAATATAATCTAGAAAGGGTCCTTGATAGGTGTAGCTTACAAAGTCCTATCGATTTTTAAACTAGTCGGGTAATTATAAACAAATTTACACTATCTAATCCGTAAAATATAACTCATAGTATTAATTTAATTTTACAGAGTGGCAATAAAATAAATATTCTGGTTGCATAACCCTTTTGGCAGGTAACAGAATGCCGTTTTCATTTAATATAAAAAAAGAATCAAGTGCAAAATGTGCATTTCATTGAAGTCCTGCAATAATTGAGTCCCGGTTTAGTGCAAATCAACGTTTTATTTTTGATAGGTAACAGAAATTAAACTAAACTTTATTATCCAATAATAGGTTTCTAAACAAATCTACACAAGTAAAAAAATATCATTTGCGATAAACTTGTGTATTAAACGTAGGAGAATTAAAATAGTATTGTTTATTGTACCCTTCCGTAATTTCTAGGTGCAAAGAATTAAAAATAATTTGATAAAGAAACTATGAAAACGTTTGGCAAGGAGGTACGGTGGCTATCTCTTGCCACCCATTACCTGCCTGTAGTTGATAGCTGATTTGAGTTTCATCTTTAATTAAATTTCTTTCGACAAAGCCATAGTTTTGTTTTAAATTGCTGGAAATTTCTTTGTAGGCTTTAAAACGTCGTTATTACAAAATTGAAAAATAAACTGTATGAAAACAAGCTTACAGATACGTTATTGAATTATAGAACGTGATGGACAATATTTTGTGCCGATCCGGAGTGGCGACGTTTTAATCCTTTATTACCGTTCGATTTTTTTTCACCTCGGCTTCAACTACTGAAATACTGGTTAATATTATACTAGTAACAGAAATAATACCGTTAAGGAACTAACTAGTTACTGACCTATACTGACCTTGTATTCGTTGATTAATTTTGATGGATTTTACATACTTTAAATACATAAAAAATGTATTAAAAAAAAAACCAAAATCTTTAGTGACATTTTAAAATTATAATTCGATCTCCCTCGTACTTAATGAGATCAATAAATATAGAATAATTATTTTATTATTACAAAAACAGAGTATTCTCGAACATTTACTTTGTTTAAAATTCTAATATAGATGGTGAGTGCAAATATACGGTAGTTGGTAGAACAAATAAACCATACTATAATATATATTTCTATAGTATACTATTACTAAGCGACGGCTTTCACTATCTAACAAAAAATTATTGTACACGACGATCCTGAAACCGATTAGAACTTTTGGGATAAGCGGCAATGGCGAGATTATGCACCGATTCCAATACAAATTACTGAGGAGCATCACAGAGGCGCTGTGGTTTGTAAGAAACAGTAAGATACACGAATATCTGGGTTTCCCGTATTTTCGTAAAGAAGTACAGCGATTCGGTTCAAAATATAAGTTGCGGCTAAACAACCACGTAAAGCAATTAGCTATTAACATTGTAGACAATAGTGAAGACGTTAGAAGGCTAAAACGACTTCACGTGTTGAATCTTGGTGACTGGAAAACTGCATCAAAACTGAATGTTACCTATAAATTTTGGAGAACAACGCTATAACCGTTCAGTACTGGATAGTGTTATCCTTAGTCTCTTGAAGGTATATAAGAGTGAGACCAAATCGATTGATAAGAAATTGCAAATTTTCTTTCTGTGGGTGAAACCTTTTAATATTCCATTGTAGGTTTGAATATTTGATATGGTGAATATTGCCTGTGTATGAGAAATTCTTCGGGAGGACAACTACGCACTTAGATCGGCCAGCGAGCTATCGACGAGAGGCATCTCAGTGCTGCTCGTGCTATCCTCATCGGATATGCTCGTAATTTTAGCAGCTTTCCTTGACTTAATCGAAACTTGTCGCGCCAATTTATTTTATTACGCGCGTAAACATATTTTTAATACTCCTTCCCGGTACTTTCAGGTCCCGAAATATATGAGTCCATAGTATTAGAGTTGTGTTCTAGTGATAGCTCTACTACCGCTGAATTTTCCTTGCAGCGTTCCAGGAAGCTTTTGAGTCAATATGGTTCAGGTCATAAGGGTTATCTTTGGCTTGTAAAATTTCCATTAGGGGTTCTAGGCTCAAGTTTGTCATTATCCTTTTTAGCTTCTTCTTCTTTGATACTATTTTAGAGACAAGTCGCTGGTTTGGAGGATTGTTCGGCGTTTTCGCTGCGTTCCTGATGTCTCCCAGATTGTCGTCAGAACTAGAGTTAGTGAACAACGTTCCTCTTCTGGCCGTACTTGGTGCATCCGGAGGTTGGTAGAGGCTAAAAAAAGCGATCTCTGATTCCTGAGGTTCTGTAATGCCTGAAGACCCTTCTAGGCTGCAAGGGCAAGGGTTTCCTCTTTTAGTTTGCAATTTTTCGCTACATGCTCCGGTTGCTTTCAGAGGAAGCAGGATACGGCATCGGCCGAAAGATGCCATGAACCTAACCAGAACTGCGAATCATCGTAAGTTAGGTTCATGGTGCATGGTAACTTTGTCCAGGAGGTGGTTGCCAATATTAATTTTAATATTTTTGTCGATGATCGACACTATCCCCCAGGTAGAGACAGATAAGGTTCATGGAGATCTTGGATGCATATAAGACATTCTTGGAAATGACTGATTTACCGATGGCCACAACGTAGGTACTGAATGGAATGTTAATTTCAGAGATACTATTAATTAGTATTTTTGATTTCATACACTTAGTAAAAAAAAAGGTTTTGAAGCCAATAAAAAGAAATTATTACTTTTTAAAGAAAAAATTATTTTTACCGATATTAGAATTTTCCCAAATAACAAAATTCTTCTACCTCCATAATCTTTTCTCCTCCTATTTTCACATTCAGTGGTCCATCTTTGTTATTTCTACTACATTTCATTACTTTTGTTTTGTTCTTGTTTATTTTCATGCGATAGTTCTTGCGTAGGACTTCATCTATGCCGTTCATTGTTTCTTCTAAATCCTTTTTACTCTCGGCTAGAATTACTATATCATCAGCAAATCGTAGCATCTTTATCTTTTCACCTTGTACTGTTACTCCGAATCTAAATTGTTCTTTAACATCATTAACTGCTAGTTCCATGTAAAGATTAAAAAGTAACGGAGATAGGGAACATCCTTGTCGGACTCCCTTTCTTACTACGGCTTCTTTCTTATGTTCTTACTGTTGCTGTTTGGTTCCTGTACATGTTAGCAATTGTTCTTCTATCTCTGTATTTGAACCCTAATTTTTTTTAAATGCTGAACATTTTATTCCAGTCTACGTTATCGAATGCCTTATCGAAAGGGATGCCTTTTCTTTAAAAATTTAAAGAATTTTTAAGTTTTATATTCAATAAAACTTAAAAATTCTTTACTATGAATGTTCTTTTATTGTTTTTTGGGGCAGGGCCTCCGGCCCTCCCTACACCATACAAACCCACTCAATCTCAAACTGAATTTTTAAAGAAAATATAAGTTACTAAGATACTGCATAAACAATATAAGGTTTATGGATTGTTTTTTGTTTATATTTTAATTAAATTTCACTAGGCATTTTTTAAAAATTAAAATATTTTACAATATTAGTATTTTTAAAAAAATAAATATTTCAGAAAATAATTAATTAAAAACTTTTTTGAAATTTTATGGCTACTGATAATCACGATATAAAAATAATTTATATTTTAAGAATGGATTTAAAAAAATAAAATGTTTACAATGATTCAAGGTAATTTACATTTTAAGAGAAAATATACATTTTTAAAACTGTATCTAAAAACCTTCTCAGTTATGCCTAAAAACACGAATAAAAATTTGGTTACGATTGATCGAGTAGTTTTTTTGTTTATCGCGAACAATTAAAAACAGTCTTAGTCTTTATATAATAGTATAGATTATATAATAGTAAGAAATTTTATGAAAATCACTTGGAGCCGTAGAAGACTTATTGTCATCAACTCTCAGATTTTGAGGATAGATTAGAAACTCAAAATCACAAACAAAATAGGACATCATATCGAGAACTAACCCGTAAGACATCTCATTGTCATTATTTTGGTATAACTTTCAAGCACGAAGCGATTTTCACATTGATTTCCTATTTCGTTTGTAGTGTTGAGACGCATTGATGCTATTATAAATCGACAAGTTTACAATGATAATATCTTGAGTATTTAAAAATATATGTTCATATACCACAAATAAAATGTTTATTTATTTCATTTACCACTAAAATACTTTGTCAAACCTTATCCTTTCCAAATCAAGTAAAATGGAATACTTGAAACACAATGTAATGTATAATGACACAATTGTAAATAAGAAGTTTTGTTGTTAAATAAATACTTATGTTTGCAATGTCATTGAATTTTTAACTACATATATACTGTACTACTTTCGAAATATTAAATGTGTTTAGTTATTTAAATATTAACTTTTTAATTGGGCATAATCAAAATAAACTTTTGCATTAACTTTTAAATGGCAAGCAAGAAAATAATATACGTCATTTGGCAATTTACTGAGATAGTTAATGTAATAAAGAGTGCTAAGGTAATTCAGTGTAAAATATCAGAAAATGCCTAAAACTATTACGTATAACTTTAAAACTTGACGATACATAAGTTGTTCATATGATATTTAGGAAAAATGAAAATTTCTTCACAGAAATTTTGTAATATACAATTTTTACAAACTATGATAAATAAAAATATATAGTTTATCAGTTTCTTTAGTTGTCGATTAATATAATTACTTATTATCATAACTAAATGGAATTAAATCTTTTCAATTACCTAGCTTTTTGGGGGATTATTTTGAAAACAAACAAATGTGCTTTCTTTAGATATATCTTGTTGCTGAATGACTTTGACGGCATGTGGCACTTACTAATCTTATGGTAGCCCTGAGAAGGGCTGTTGTCGTCGAATGGCTTCGACAGCTCGTAATTCATAACCTTGTGGTGGCCCTGAAAAGGGCCGTTTTTTGCGTTAGATCTGAGAAAAACTGTTGGGTTCGGAAGCTGGTCTCCAGCAAAGTCGGGAAGTTGCGGCTCATCCATTGAAGTCCGACCGGGCTTTCCCTCAGCGGCAGGTGGGTCCCCACTACAGCGTGGCAGTGGTGGTCCCAGAGTCTCGCAGTGCCGGCGCGGTTCTCCCCGAGCGATCCCACGCTGGGCCAGCTCCTGCTGCTGAGTTCGCCGGCCAGGGCGATTGAAGCCCGTCGGGCTGGAGCTGGAGCGGGAAGGTAGCGTCCGCGTCCAGCGACTTCTGTCTTCTTCCATCGTCTTCTTCTTCTTGGTCTGCTCCAGGTGGTGGTCGATGACGAATTGAAAATTTACTTTCGTGTACGCTCTTTTATTGGAGCCTGAGAGTGGAGGCGTCACAGCGCTGCTATGGTGGGAGAACTACGCTATAGCATCTCCCCGCCGCGCATCTGCGCATCACTACCGCCACGCAGATGCGCGGCGGTAGTGATGCTAGTATCAGCGCGTCCGTATATTGTGCGCCACCTCACATTGAGTTGCTGCGGTGTTCGTCCGCCGATATTAAATTAGGCATATATGTGGTAACAGTCTAACATTAAAAATTATTTTCACTCACCCGTAAGGGATAGAATAGTGGTGTAAACTAATTTTTCATAAACAGTATAACCTGATTCAATTGAAATTAAACACTGATTCACTCAATACACGGAGTATTATTAAATTGTATTTGAAAATTTCCGTTAATACAATCCCCCATGAGGGTTAAACAGGATTAAACTTGTACTCCCTTGACTCCGTGTATCTTCTGAATCATTAATATAATAACCTTGAAATTCAACCCAGATAATTTCACATTCTTTGAAAAAATATCTCATGAGAGTGAAGCTGTTAAAGCTCATTAAGGATGGCTTCAACAGTTAAATATTTTATTAGAGGCGGAGATCATAGTCTAAATACTTTTAGATCTGATTCTTCTACTACAAACGAGTATCTGAAAAAAAATTTGGGCTTTCCTTTTAACCTTCGTTGAAAAGATTGTTTATTAATTCATTACAAACAGTGAATGTTTGGTGTAGTAAAAAAAAAATGGTTTATTAGTTTTAACATAGGAAGACCAATCAAATTACTTAAGAGTAAGGAAATTTAGTTTTGAAAATAATGAAAGTACAGTAGTAATATTAGAATGCTAGATTAATGGAGAGAAAAACTATTCTCCACATTTGTTTATAGAATTATAGCTAGTGAAAAGAAACATCTCTGTTCGAGCACAATTAAACAGAAGATATTTGACTCCTAATAAAAATAAATAATAAGATATTTGACCCGAAACTTTTACGAAAAAGTTCACTTTCAATACTATCATCTTTCCCTATCTACTATTATTTATTTGACTCCATGGTGAACTGAAACTGAATTTTAAACTCAATTGGAGTCCGGAAATTTGAACCATTGACGGATGGATTTTTTATTGTAATGTTCAAATATAAAAACTTGTACATGATTAAAGTACACTATTGGTATACTAAACACTAATAAGCATTTAGTACATTAAAATAATTGTGGAGGTATAAAAAAAACTTTTTTAAATGATCAGTTGTAGTAAAACCAATGGATAGAGTATATAAAATTAAAGCTTTCTTGAATTCAACAGCGACAAAGAATAAAAGCGTGGTAGGAACAAGCCAAGTTGGAAAATAAGAAAGGAAATTATAGAAAGAGAAAAGATGTGTCAGATGCATATCTGAGAATAATCCAAAATATCAGGATAAGCGTAATTTTTTAATCTCCAGTGGATATTTGTTTTGAAAATTGAGTAGAAATTAAAATGAGTTACAATTTACTAAATACGATATTCTTTGAAAACATATCTTGGAATATCCTTTTAAATTATCCTTTACATGATAAACTTAACCTTTAACTAAAACATTACGTGAAGAAAGAAAAGTTTAACGTTAGGTGGCCTTTCGGACTAGAGAGATCGTAATTTGTATTTACTTCACTACACGGCGAATAACTAACGATATATAATTAAATTTTATTAAAATAAAGCGATAGTCAAAGAAGTTATTGACAGTGAATTTTTGGTCGTAAAATTTCAGAAAAGTTTAGTCGCCCGATTTAATCATTTATTTATTAAAAAGAGACAATTTATTTTTGCAAATGCAAAGGGTTTGTTTGAATTCAAAAGAAACGCGAAAGTGGAAGCGTAAAAATTCAATTTTTGAGCGTCTGAAAGATAGTTACTTTTGCTACCATTTTAAAGTTAAGAAAGATCAGAGAAAAAATGTTTTTCATAATTTGTATTCAATGATAATTTTTGAACATTTCCAGACGTTTCATAACATATGCAGTTTGGTGTGGTGAATGCAGCTTATCCTTTCTTAATCTCCAGATTGTAAGGTAAAACTTTTGAAATTATTTGTTTTATTAGATAGATATTTATAATAATTTTTCTTGATTTATTGATTCAATCGATATAGTATATCAAATGTACGAATGACGTTTTTTAATAGAAATGTGCAGTTTAACTACTACTTATGAATTATAATAATTTTTTCGTCACGCATTCTACGATACACTCGTACTTCTGCAGAAGTGTGTACTGAGTACAATATGTTGCAGTTCATTTTTTTGTTTTTTTGTTATATCTGGTTAGTACGATGATAAACGTTCCTTATAAGTAACTTAAAATAAAGTTTTGAATTTATTTGTTTTATAAAACTGAAAATAAAAAAAAATCATGCAAATGTCACTTATTATGATCAATAAATAGTAATAATCAAAGATAATATTGAATTTTTTATAATAAAAATTTCAGAAACGTATAGCTCAAATTATTCATTTATTTATTTATTAAAAATAGATTTTCATAAGTTTTACGAAAAATTATAATGCAGGAGTGCGTGATGAATACAGACAATTTTGTTTTTCGTAATTTTTTTCGGCAACAGTATAAAAGCAAATTTGGTTGTCCTTTTTTTATAAAACGATAACTAATTTACTGGTACTTAAAAACAAAGAGTTAAACTTTATTGAAGTAAATTGAAAAACTACACTGTACTTAAATAATTCCAAAACCAATGATTATTTCGATAATCAGTTGATGTAAAAGCATCAGCGAAATCATTCTAACACAGATATGGCCATGCAAAATTATAATTTTTACAGATTTTAGCTATGTTTTTCTTTAATTTTTTTGAATCGTAATTTATTTAAAACTAAGAGTGATAAAATAATTGTACTTACAGATCTGTACGCAAAAAAACAATTCAATAAATGGTATCACACTTAGAGAAACATTAATTTTTTTTTGTCTATCAGAGTTATTTATCTTGTAAAGTGCGAGTTAGGATGTAGGATTAGTTGATGTTTATTATTATAAGACATTTTTTGAAGACCACTATCTACACGAAGAGTTTAACAATGTATTGGGAGAAAATGATTTAATTTGTTTTTAAATGTGTCTCTAAGGTTGAATATCGTTGATTTCTGAACCAAAATATGTTCCCTGTGACATTCGAATGAAAACAATGAGAGTATCGTTTAATTTTTTAGTGGAAAATGGATCAGTGATTTTTTCACATGAGTTAATTTAACATTATAAATGAATCTAAAGCGATAAATAAAAGTGTGAAAAAATGTAAAGATGAAAACTGCTTCGAAATATCTCTGAATGATGTAGAAACTAACGAGAATTGAATGTTTTTACTTTTTTCTATGTCACACTCATTCACTTTTTCTGTTTGACCTTCGGAATCACCGTAAGAAATTACTTCAGAGGATGAATGAGGATGATATATATGAATGTAAATAATGTGTATTCTTGTACAGTCTCAGATCGACCGTTTCTGGGAGGTGTGGTATTCACGATCTAGTATTCAAATCCGTATAAAAGTAGGATTTGAAGCAGGATTTTTTCAAATTGAGTTCACCACTGGACCAACTCGGTGGGTTTCAGTGTCACACTCAGATGAATGAATTCATTAGAAAAAAATTGTTATTTTACTAGAATGATGAATCTTGTAAATCGTTGTATGATAGTGTTAAAAACACATATACTTTCCATTTGACAACTCAGCAACGATCCAGTGTAATGCGTTCATAAAGTTAGAATATAAATGAATTTCATTAATGGTAGTAAAATATGTGTATTATCACTTGTTTAGTTAAACGACTAAGAGTAAACAAGTACATAACTCAGGTCTTGGTAGATAAATCTGCTTTAATGGTGCAACTCTATATTTTGAACATAGTATGTTAGATGAAATTTCCATTAGAATAAATGTTTCTGACATCATTATAATTAGCATAACCCTTAAGTAATGGGTCATCAAATCCGTGTATGTGACATCTCAAACTGTTTATCTTTTTTGTTTTATTAATGATAATATTGCTAGCTAATCTTAAGATCTATATAGATCTCGTCCTCGAGACAGTATATTATCATAAGGTGTCATCCCAATGACATTTCATTTGCCATAATTGATGCATAAAAGTCTGCATAAGAATACCGTTAGGCTCTTAAGCCTAACGGGTCGTAAATTCTAGTAACGATAGACAACATTTTTTTTAGTAAGCGGCTTAATTTCCTTTTTATTAATTTATTTGAATGTTTATTCCATAAAATTCTTAATGTGCGTATATTTTAATTTTTGCACAACGATTCAATGACGTTATGCTTCAATGGAATTACATTTGGATGATTAGCAAACAATTTACAGAGTGGAAAACTATATTTGAACAAATAGTTTACATCCAAAGTTAATTTTTCTTTATCATACCTATATCGTCATATTCTGAAATAAAATCATCGATGTAAAGGTAGTTTCTTGAATGATTGACTTTTTTTTGAGGTGGTGAATCCCATTACGGAACTCCGATAGAGCGTATCGGACTCACAACAGGTTCCGCTTGATGTTACTTAGTGCGTGTGTGTGCTTGTGCATACCGATTAAACCACCACCCCGCCATCCTCTTTCCAGGAACCACCACAAGGCATTACTACCGGAGTTGAGCGGCTTTCTCATCGTGAGGTGTAACACCTACGGCTGCCATCATTGAAGATGTCATCACCGGAACTGCTGCCTACTTCATAATTCCAGGACGATTCCAGTGGCCCGGAACTCTCCAAGAGCTTTGCAGGAAGCCTGTTCCCAGACCTTAGCGTCAAGGCATCACCGTCGACTTCCTTTCCTAGCGTCTTCTTGGGCTCGTAGTTTCGACATTACAGAAGTAGCCCAGATTGACTTTTTGAATGCTTTAATGGTTTATGAAACTGTTTTTTGACGGGTAGATTTCCAGAAGGAATATAGCATAGAAAAAAAAAAAAAAAAAAAAAACCACCTGATTTTCTAAATGAGTGATTACTGAGCATTACGAATGAATTTACTTGGTTTGATAAGATTGAGAGAAAATTCAGCACCAAAAATAATGTTAAGTTTAAAACATAAGTTTAAACCTGAATCGGCTAAGAATAAATTTTTTAGTTAATTAAAATTAGATATGTGGAAAGACTCTGCTGGAAGATTGTCAGTTAAATCTGATAATACAGCACACTGAACTTCAAAATTGAAGTTAGTTTGAGTTTTATCCTATATTTAGATTGACAAGAAGAATAATTATCGAAGATCGGAAGATTATTTTTTTCAAGATTAAATACAACATTGTCCACAAATTTAGCTGTAGAGAAATTTGCTTGACTACCAGAATCTAAGACTATCTTGCAAATAATCCTATTACCATATTTATCCGTAGTGTTACTTAGCTCAGTAGATAAAAGAATATTTCTGTTTGTCTGAAATTTAAAAGCGCATGTTATATTAGAGTCATTTTTAGGATTGAATATTTCACGGATTTGTATGATATTTTTTTGAACCATTTTACACACGTTTATTGAGACATTCCATAACAAAATGACCAGGATGAAAACAGTTAAAACAGCATTTATTTTTTGTCAAAAATTCTTTACGTCTGTCAGTACTTAGCTTTAAGAACGTTTTTACATATACATAGGTAATTATGTGATTAAACATAACAAATGTTATGTAATGCAATGTAATGCATATGCATTTACACATTTTTAAAAGTACATAAAATTTTATTTCACTAATAATTTTTTTTTTCATTTTTTTATTATCACTGAATTATTATTTATTTTGAAACTTTTTTTGCAATCACGGGATAATAATTAATTAATCAATAGATTTAAATTAAAAAAAGAAAGTTAAAAAAAAAGTTAAAAAAAGAAAAAGAGATTAAATTTGATTCAAACCGATGTGCCTTCCCTTTAATATCCAAATATTTCATTAATTAAAATTTTAATTTTGATTGGAATCAAAAAGGGAGGTGCACAACCAGTTGTTACAACAGTACTAAATCCAAAATTTCAACATCCTACGCCTAATCGTTTTTGAATTATGCGAGATACATACGTACGTATCTCGTATGTATGTATCTCGTATAACTCCAAAACGTACGTATGTATGTACGTACATACAGACGTTACGCCGATATTAGTCAAAATGGATTCAGGGATGGTCAAATGGTAATTTCCGTTGAAATTCGAAAACCGAAATGTTTCGCGATCACAATACTTCCTTCACTTTGTACAAGGAAGTAAAAATATTAACATGTAGTTTAATCAGATGTTTTTTTTTAATTCTATAATTGATTTTGTAATTTTCGAAACTGCTCTGATCAAGATTTTCCTTGATCCAACCAAGAAAATTCTTGGGGTAGTTTCTATTGTCTATCCGTTGAAAAGGATTCCTGAAATGATCTAAAATATGATATATCCATATAAGTACCGATTAGAATAAAATGTTTGTTTATTTCAAAGTTTATAAACTAAAATAGTCCGAATATTTTTAGTCATACTGATGATAATAAATAGTTAAGAAAGTTAACTAAAAAAAAGTATTTTTAACAAAATTAGATTTTCATAAACAAGTTTAATGGTTAAAATGAAATCTAAATTAAATTTAGAATGTATGGATTTTGATAAATTTTAATGTTTATTGATAATTTTATCTACCCTAAATAGTAATAAAAAAAAAAATAACTAACTAAACTTTTTAATTTGTTTCTGTAAACGAGCTTATATATAAGATCGTTTATATATAAACAATTTTTATTTTTAGATATATTTAATTTATATTTTTACAACTTCTCAGCTTTATATATATAAAGCTGAGAAGTTGTTTGTTTGTGTCTTTGTTTTTATGTTATCGCATCACGCGAGAACCAACCTACCAATCGCTTTCAAGTTTGCGGGATATATTCATGTTATCTCAGGAAAGGGTTTAAGCCGTAGATCGAGGCCCTAGATAGCCACTTGGGGATGAAGTTTTCAATGAAAGATATCCATTAAAGAAGAAAAAATTATAATTAATTAAAAATTAAATTAATTTCTGACACCATGACAATGAAATAAGTAGTGAATTTTTCCCCGTCTAGTTACCATCGTTACTACTTTTCTATTTTTTGTATTTAGTTTCTTTTTCAAGTTTCTATAACGCCTAAATATTTTAATCGTTTTTTATCAGTATTATTCTCACAACCATGAGGGTAAAATTCTCATAAACATGGAGGTACAGGCAAGACTGTAATGCCGAGTGAAGCGAGCTCTGCGATCCTGGAGTCCCGGAAGGCTCCATGGTCCCGGGAGGCTCCCGAGTGAACCCAAGCGCTTCCCAAGGCCGGCCCCGGGACTCGTCTGCGCCGACTTGGGCTACGCGATTACAGAGGACATGGTCCGGACCGACTAGTATATTTATACAAAATTTAATGAAAGTTTTATTTTGCTCGTGGTTGGATTTAGAAATCATCGAATTAGATTGGTAAAAGAAACCTGATAATTTTAAGTGAGAAATTTTATTATAAGGATTGGTCAGGAGATAGTTGAAGCGGTTGATTTGAAATGTTTTATTGTACGTAGATTATTTACTGCTTTTATTTCATTATCTGTTTAAACTGTAACTCTATTATATGATATTTGATAAGAAGATAGAGATCTAGGTCGGTTGAAGGATAACGTGTGTATTTTGAAGACGAAGAAGAAGAAGGATAGTTACAACAACAAAAGTAGCGATGGCGAAAGAAAAAAAAATTCTAAAAAAGAGGCATAAGCGCAGGGTGAAAATCTCCAGAGGTTAGGCAAAACGGGAGAAAGAACCCCGTGACCCGCCCCAGGGGGTAGAACACGGCGATAGTAGGGGAAAAGAAACGGAAGGAAAACGCAGGGTGGTGTATAAGGGGTGGGCGGGTGGTTTGAGGAGGGAAAAAAGCGGAAAAGATAGATGAGCCCCCAAGACCCCCCACAAACATCAAATCCCCTCAAAAGAAAGATTAAACGTGGGTTTTCTATACGGTCGGGGAGTTACAGAAGGGAAGAAACGTAAGACTGAAGTTGTGTTTTCTCCCGACTTCGCTGATCACGTTCTTTTCTAATGAGATAACGATCTATACAAAATCTTCTTGTCTTATCTACTTTATGTAACGTTCTATTAAATACAATACTTTTTACATTTGTTTTCTTCCTTATAATTTCTTAACGAAAATAGGAAATTTAACGGATTTCCTACAAGCTACATTTATAAAAAAATAATTCTTATTTGTTCGACGGGCATAACAGTGATTAAAGGAAGAAAAAATAACATCATGAATTCTTAGTAAGTTATTTATTATAAAAGCCAAATAATTAAATTACTTGGCTTTTATAATAAAACTGTAATAAACTTACAATTTTGCTTTTTTCTTAACGGGTATAAAAACAAACGAGTTAAAAATATTCTTGTTTAAGTCACGAATAGATCATGAATAAAAGGTTATTCAAATATGACGAAATATTATTTTTCACAAATATTATGACGTCAGGACAAAATGAGTGATTCGGAAGCGAAACTGTCAAATAAAAGAAAATACCTTTTTCTTTATTAAACATTTACGTCTAAGGCAAAATGTCATTTCTCGAGGCTTCTTCAAAACGTTAGAACAAGTCTTCAGTATACAAATATTTGTTGTGAAATGATTCTTTGGATGTGAACGTGAGAACGCCTACAACTATCATACGAGAAAACAAAACAGTTTTTGCGTTACTCAAAACTATACTTAGACTTACAAGAAAGAGCCTTGTTGTTCTTCCAGTGCCATTTTTAAAAGATTAACGAACCATTTAAAAAGATTATTCCGTCAATTTATTTAAAGTGTAATTAAGAATAATTTTATATAAACTATCTTTTATTACTCTGACGATGAATTTTTAAATAATACTAATTCAAACATTTAAAAAACACGAATTTTGAATCCTGTTAACGTTTACGTAAATATGTTGTAAATTATTTTGTCGTTATTCTTTATGTTTAATATTTTTATTTTTTAAGTGTATTTACCTTAACACTATTTCATTATTTCATGTGTTTTATTTTAAATAATAAATATGAACTGTAATCGCATACAGTTTTACCTTATAAATTATTGTGTATTTGGTGATGCCGATCCGATGGCTATATAACGGTTTCCCTGGATCCATCCAGGCAAATGTTGGTTTAGTTTATTTTTTTATCTGTGGAGAAGCACACACATCCACTTCTGACGAGATAAATCTATTCTATTATTACATATTAATCAGAATAAATTTTTTTTTTTCTATTTAGATAAACCAAATGTAATTTGACTAATTGCGGTTTTTTTTAACCTCCGGGACCACCGTCAGGTATGGCTTCAGAGGATGAGATGAATGACTTGTAGCGTGTGTATTAAAAATGCCTTGACCTAACCGGGATTCGAACCCGGGACCTCCGGATGACAGGCCGAGGCGTTACCACTCGCGCCACCGAGGCCGGCGATTGATTGTGTCCTAGCTGAACTCTATTATACTCTACTTTTCCTTTTAAACGGAGTCTAGATGAATGGTTTATAGTTTAATTTCATAATTTTTCAAGTCATACAATTCAAGCGATAATCAAAGGCATTCCTGGAAGATCTTCAAGCCCCTAAAAAAAATACTTATTTTGCTCAATACTTATTTTATTCAAAATAAAATCATCGATGATTTTACCAATTTGGGTAAGAATACCCTATATTTTACTTACAATTATGTCGGGTGTACGAACATCACTTACAGGGTGAAATCACCATCTGGCGTGGATCTTTGTCTCGTGTAGCTGTTCTCTGGTGATATGTCATCTGTTATTACTCGATACTTATTCTTTATTTTGGAAGTTTTTCTCCTACATTTTGGAACAGATGCAGTTAAGTGATTATACGGGAACCTGTAGAGCTGGTTAATTCTTTGTATCGTAAAGTAAGGGCGATGATCTGTTGAACTCTCCTATGGTTATATTTTCTGGTGGATGGTAAAATAAGCCCCAAAGTTTGAATATTTATTAAGCTCAGCAAAGTTCCTGAAATATGAAATCAAAACAAGTATTGCTGAATCCTTTTAACGTCTCAGTTCTTCATCCAGAAATCTGATTTTGAATTCTATTCTGGCTTGGAACCGTCATACGCTGAAAAAGGTAAATAAATAAAACAGTATTTTTAAAAATACCATTTCACTGAAACTGATCTAATCAATGGTTGGAGGCATTGCCAACCATTGAATACGGAAATTAATGTTACTACTTGTGTATTTTATTGAAATTATCGTCAGCAGGAAAAATTCCCAATTTGTCGGATAATTTATCAAATTGCAGAGCTGAGTCTAAGAATATTTTAAAATTATGAATACCGAAGGATATTTTTTAAAGCCAAAAAAATCATCTGAAAACGTTTTGGGCTTAGTGAGGAGTAATTTTTCAAGAAAAATTAGCTAGGTAGTTTATTTTTAACAAGATTCGATTATTTTTCATTTATTTATAGACATTCTAATACGATGGAAAAATTGAAAAAATCGAATTTTTTGAGGTAGTTTTATTTATTTTATGAAACATCAAGAACTACCTGAAATCAACTAGTTACCGAGAAATTATCGTAGCTGCCAAGAGCAGTTAGACTTTCTACAACATATTATCATAGAGCTAGACGCTTTACCATTCTTGTTCGTAATAAAAACTTTTCCGTTAAAATAATAAATAATTCAACTCAATTTTCAAGGGTTGAATTTAGCCAGAATTTTTGTTTTGGCTTTAATTCAGAACACAGCCTTTCAAAACTAGAAAATTAAAAGTTTCTTACATTATGACGCATTATATGAATGCCGCTGCTTATGGATCGAAACTTCATAAAAGAAGATTCTGGATATAATTGTGTTTCATACGACTCTTTTGAACTCTGTATGTTGGAAAAAATGATAATTTCGGAGAGTGAAACAAAAGAGCAGTTACACAATGTGTCTTTAATTTTTTTGGTTGAGAAACTTTACTTTGTCGTGGGGGGGGGATTTTGCATAATTTTTATGAAGTACAGGTTTAATTAGTTTCCTTTAAAGTGCTTTACCCATATGAAATTTATAACATCTTCATTTAAAAAAAAAACCAAGGAAAACATTTTGTGAGAGCGGTTAGAAAATAATAAAATTAACATTAATATGATTTTGCTGAAGTACAGTTCATAGCCAATAGAGGAAATCATTATAACTAGATTAAAAACAGTGACAAAAAAAGGTCTTCAGGAATATTCATTTACGTACTATACAAAGAGAAATTCCATATTTTTACCCACGTTAAGTTTTAATATCTCGCTCTTTTTTATTCAAAAATTATTTAATTAATCTGTATTTAAATTTTTTTTCAACCAATTTCGCAAAATCCTTAGAAGAACTCCATTGACAGAGTAGCCGCAATGTATTACCTTACAATGATTTTCTGAATGCTAATTTCCATATACCTATAAAACGAATAATCCCTAAAATTATTTTAGGGATTATTCGTTTTAATTAAAAAGCCAGTATAAGTAATTTGTGCTGATTTACAAATTTAATTTGAAAAGAATTGCATTTTCTAATATGGAAGGTTTAAAGAATCAATCCGCTTACGTAAAATTTTTTTTTTAATTACATTAACAACTAGGAAATAGGTAAAATCAAATTTTTAAATAATCTTGTTAAAGATTATATTCAAAGCATATGGTGAAAATATATGGAACGGTAAAGAAAAGAAGTAAATTATATTGGTCGTTCGTAATAGTACTAATACGGAATACAGGAATAATAATAGTAACAATCTGCGCATGCGCACATTTTGATGCATGATGGATTGTAAAGGGTGTACTGTGACATTGACAAAGCGCCTGCTAGCCGAACTCCCTCCGTTCCGAATCGCTCGGTCTCGGGGTTTCCCTTACTAGGTCTAGAATATCTGAACAGGAAAGATATATTTAGTATACGCTACTATATGTAAGAGTGTGTTGGATAAACCGTGCAGCCAGAGAAAAAGCTACTGTAAGCGCAGTCTGTCGTACTTTAAATTCAATATGCTTATATATAAACGAGTATTTTTTGCTGAGGTAAAAGAGCATTGCTGCATAGTAAAATATAAAAAATTATTAACTACGAAAACAGTTTAAAAAAACTTACATAAAGCTACTTTGGGAGAGACCATTATAATGATTCATTATAACAACTTGTCCCGTAATATTTTTCCGATATGTTTGGAGCTTAAATTTATTTTAAAATAATGATAGAATATCAAGATTTTCTATTTCGTAATTACTTTTTAATTAATACATCGATTTATATTTAATTACAGAAATTTTACTTTAAAAAATCTTCAAGGGATTAAAAAAAGGGACTAAAAAGAGAATACCCGTTATAGATTATTTCAACCAAAATTTATGCAGCTACGAAACGCACAAATAATATTTAAATATGTCTTATTAACTTCCCTACGTCTCTTATAATCATTGACATTTTCGATTCGTTGTTTACAAGTTATCGTGTGAAAGAGATTTTAATTTAAAACAGCTATTTTTATATTAGAAACGTTTTAAATTTTTGTGAAAAGGCAACGTATTTAATGAATTGCTTCTCAACAGTCGCTTTATACAATGACTCCACATTTCGTACTGTTACGATGTACATATAAAGTATCTGAGATAGTAGAAATTGAGGTAAACAGAATGAAGATGTTTCTACCGATGAACTTCTGCACGTCATTGCTGATATGGCAACTTCTTTGAATACTGATAATCAACTGAACGTTGGTTCAATGAAGAAAGTAATAGAAAACCACTTTATTTTCTTTAGAAAACTTACTATCATCAAAATGACTGTGCCATTTTTTGGAAGGAATTTTTATCACGTGACAGGTTTTTGACTGTAATACATAATAATTATACACGTTCGTTGCGATTAAACGTAAATTTTGCCTATAATTATAAAAAATAAAGTTTACTGACTCTTTATTAAGAAGACAATACAGTTTATTTATTACTATGTATTTTTTTTTTCATTTAATTAAAAGATTCACATTAAATATATTTTTTAAATTACGTAAGGTAGATAAATTTTTTATTTTATGTATTTTCTGCACACATTACAAAATACATTGTTATAGAATATACCGGTCTATATTTATTTGACATTCTGTTTGATTTGATATAAACAAATTTTTTTTCAATATAAAAATGATTGCGTTTGGTACCCACTATTTTGTCAGTAATTATACGTACATCATTTTTGAAATTGACACATTTTACTTGATACCCATTTAATGAAAATCAATGAACTCAAGGAGTCAATATTTATATAGTCTTTCAGAGTATATAAATAAATAAACAAACAAACACACACACACATGTGTATATATATATATACATATAAGTTATTAAAATAAATGTTAAAGAAATGGTTATTAAACCTTTCTTAATTATTTTTTCATTTGTTATATATTAGAGTTAAAGCTTAAGGATTGTAATTTTTTTTATAATTTTTCTTTCTATTACTTTACTAACAAATATTTTCTTAAATGCTGATAAATATGTTATATAATTAAAACAAAAAAGAATAGTTATTTGACCTCGAATTTGTTCGAATAGTGCTTGTGTATGTATGTATGTATGTATGTATGTATGTATGTATGTATGTATGTATGTATGTATGTATGTATGTGTATGTGTGTGTGTGTGTGTGTGTGTGTGTGTGTGTGTGTGTGTGTGTGTGTGTGTGTGTGTGTGTGTGTGTGTGTGTGTGTGTGTGTGTGTGTGTGTGTGTGTGTGTGTGTGTGTGTGTGTGTGTGTGTGCGCGTATGTAATCGTTTTTTGTTATAGCAGATCCACCTGATAAAATGAAAAGTTGAATGGTGCTGAAAAACCCTCAGTATTTTGTTTTATATTAGCTATTATCAATTACGAAAAAATTTATTATGTGTGATTCATTTATTTGTTGATCGTAAAATAACTCGCGCTGATAGTTTAGATTTAGGAATGTTGATAGAGATGGAAAATATTTAGAGCTATAGGTCTACCTCTCGATTTCACCCTATCTCTTTCGCTCGCGCTCTCTCTGTTTCCCTGCCCGATTGTGTCGTTCCATCTCTGTCATTCTCCCTCTTTGCACTATGCTCTCTGATCACCGGGTAGATCGGATAACTCGAATCGCTCACTTGATTAATTGTAGTGCGCATCTCCCCTGGTTGCGAGTGTTGAATAGAAAGCGATGATTTAGTGAGCTTTTGTTTCGGGTGTCTCCTAGTCCACACTCTCGTTCATTGCAGCGTTTTGCGTACGCTCGGGTTCAAATCGTACGGTTACGAAACGTGAGGGGTGTGATGCGGAGGCGCGGAGGTGTATGAGGTTTCGGAAACTTTGTGAGTGTTGAACTAGAGGGGGTGAGGTCGCCGGGGGTCTCTCTTTGACAGAGCCTGAAAGACAAAAGATGTATCACAACAGGATATTAACTGCTCTCACCCTCTAAAACCATACAACCCCATTGTATTTCTCTTATTAATAACCGCATTACACAGGGTGGTACTGGTACGAGCTGCTGAAGTAAAGTGCAGAAGTGTTGGTGGATTGTGAATAACGTAGGTTGGGTAAAAGGATGAAATTTCTCATAGTTACAGGTCAGGTACGCGACCTACACCGGTATTTTAGATTAAAGTAAGGTATTTTTCCCTGAAAATGTATCCTTAACTTTACTACTTTTTTATTCGAAATTCAAAAATTTTGTATTAATCTACGATAAAAAAGTGTTATCTATTTTTAATGTTCTGATTAATGACTATTAAAATTCATTACCGAAATATGTATTTAATAGAAATGAGCGAAAAGAAAGAAAAAAACGTTATTTGAAATTGAAAGAATTGAAAAGTTAAATTGAACATTTAATTATAAGTAATATTTTTTTTTTTTAATTTTTATTGTAAAATCCATAGCTGTTAACTATGAAATACTTCAGATAATTTATAGTGAATATAATTTTTTTTTATTGGAAATAAAATTAGATCCACGTGTTCTCATCCTATTATTATCTTTTTCTTTAAAATAAAGAAAAAAAATCAGAAGTTGCGTTTGCGTTCATATATTGCGGCTTACCAAAAATATATTCATTGAATTTTTATAGATCCATGATACGTCTGCAGTGGATTTTTAATCCCTGTTATTTTCATAATGAATCTAACAGTTATCTGAACCATACCTACAGAATTCCAACTGGGATAAATGGATAAAGTATAAGGAAAGAGGAAGAATTGGTAAGAAAGGAGGAAATTCAGAACCAGGAAGAATCTTGAACCAGAAGATAGTTAAAAGTCGGACATTGCTGATACTATCTCTACCCACAACTTGCTTAATTAAACAAAAGATTTTTATCCTAGATCAAGAAAAAGAAAATAACAAATTTATATTCGTATTCCTCCATAAAATTATTATAAAATAAAAAAATAAAATATATTAAGCAGAATCAACTTTATAAAATTATTAGGCAGAATACTCACACAGAAGATAAAGGTTCGAGATTGCAGATACGTCTCCAACCACAACTTCCCCAATTTATGAGAAAATCTTTTACCAAATTTTTCGAGGTTACAGATAATATCTCCCTCAAAACTCGTCAGTTTTTCAGAAAAAAGTACTTTTACATTGTAAGCAGTAATTCTTTTCAACAAAATTACTTTACTCCTAGAAACTACAGAATTAGATTAAATTTAGTACACGTAGAAGACATTCGGGATATGTAGAAGATCTTATTAAACTATGGACTTATTGACTCTAGACTTTCTCACTCGATGAACAAATTTATAAACATTTTTAAAATTCCGATTTAACAATGCTTCGTTCATAATATAAAACGAGAATTCATTTTTATCAAAAAAACTTTCAAGTCATTAAAAATTTAGTAGCCTTTTTGTGTTGTTTTCACCATCATCCACTCTTTGTCATAAATCTTTATTATTCAATTCTTGATTTTCTTGTTCTCCTTTAAATTCGATTATCACTTCGCCTTAATATACTAATTTAGATTTGGATAAAACCGGTAATGTCCTTCTCAGGTAGAGAATTACCTGTAATTGAATACCTGTAATCAGGATTGGACTCGTAATTCTTCCAGTATCGGAACGTTCAATTTTGTATAATAGCAGAACGCAAGTATATGATCCACAGCCTCAGGCGGTAATGCATAACAATGTTGTGTAAGGCCTCATAACTTCATAACGATGCTATTTATTATATATAATTTTAAATCAGCTTACCAAATTCCAATTTGATTTCCTCGTGCACTTTCGGATGTTCTTTCTGGATGTTCTTATGTTCTGCATAAAACTAAGTTCTTACATACATATATATAAAACATTGATCGTCATTTTGTTAAAATTCGTCAAAAGCTGAAGTTTTAAGTCTAAGAGAGTAAAACCGTATTTTAATATTTTCTCAATTGTTATTTCTTTATTAAATTGTGGAATCAGTTGAGCCAACTTAATTATTATTGTTTATTACCTGCTAATACAAAATATCATCGTCGATGATCTTTTCTTTTTTTGTCATCCATGGAACCAGAAAATAGCCGCTTTTAATTTATTAATTTACAGAGCAAGTAAATATCTCAAACGATTATGCAAAAATGGAATATAATTTAAATTATAGAAAATTTAATAAAATATATAAATCATTTAATCTAAAAACAGCATATACAACTAATAATAAAATCATAAATTGTAATTATAATAGAGATCCTACTAAAACTCAAATAAATGGTAATACTTATAATTTGAACGGACAGGGAGTATACAACCTGAAATGTGAAGATTGCGAATTACGATGTATTGGTATCTTGGTATCACTAATCAATCAATTTTTAATTAGAATCAAGGAACATACTAACTGTATAACAAAGAAATATAAAGACTCAAATTTCGCTAACATATATTGGAAAATAAGCATAATTATGATCCAAATAAATTTATAGAGGAAGTATTGGATTACTCTAAAATTATTATAACATTTTTAATCTCGAAAAATTCCATATATACAATAATAATAATAAATTAGTAAATGAACAAGTTAAGTTCGATGATGATATTTTGCAAAAGCAGATAATAAACAATAATAATTAAGTTGGCTAAACTGATTCCACAATTTACAGAGCTCATAAAAATTAAGAAACTGTTACAATACGGAGATAGTAACTTAAAATTAAAATTTTAACTTTTGACGAAAATTTTTTTTATTTGTATATACTAGCGGACCCGACAGACGTTGTCCTGACGCGGCATTATTCTGTAATAAATGCACACACATAAATATAAGTAACTTAATTAAGTTAAAATTAGCAGGTATGTGTTCCAAATTTCATTAAAATAACTATTAGTATGATATTATCAGTTTGTGATTGTTGTATTATTGTAATGGGTTTATTTATTAATTATGTATAATATGGTTAATATTTATTTTCACTAAATATTGAGATGTCCGATGAAAATTGAATTAAAAAATTGAAACGTCGTAAAATTAGTAATTAGTGTAATTAATAAATTTTCATCCACATTACTACTAATTTTCACTTAACATCATTCTAAAAAAGTACCTCCTACATATTTTTTTTTATTATTTAATAATTTTGATGTTTCATAACCATGTAACAGCTTAATTTAACAATTAATAAAAACATTAAAGCACTGTAAAAAAGCAACGTAGTTAAAATTTTAGTAGAAATTTTTATAATTTTTCTCATTCTTTATTTTAACATCTATTTTACCAAATTTTAGATAATTGTAAATTAAAAATAATTTCAGAAAACTTTTTATAAAATTAATCAGCTAAAACAGTATAAATTCAAAATTTTAAATATACTTAAACTATATTATAAGTAACTTATATTTTAATTTTATAAATGTTATAATTTATTTTACAAACTTAAATTTTTAGTTTTAAAGAGCCGTTCAATACTTCATATGCTGCATTGAATCAAATGAGAACTGACAATTTAAATTTGTAGGTTAAGTTGATTGTTATTGAATGCACGTGTTTACATCATTAAAATTCATGTAAAATACTCACTTCAATACTGCACCTTACAAATTCGCACAATGTACATTTTTTAATTAAACTTTAAAACGTTATTTCAATAAATGATAATATAATATAATATTCTCAATAAGCGCGCAATTCTAGCAGACTCGGCAATGCTTCGCTATTGCTAGATCTGAGTATACATACAGATTAAATGACAACAATTGAAAGTTTCATAAAACCTTAAAAAACTGAACATTAGCAGTTTAATAAAATTTATCCTTTCACTTTATAAAAATCAGAATGTAAATAAATCTAAATGGCAAAACAACAACACTACCTATCGGATTTAATTCACACCACTCTCTAATCATAGTATTCGGTGGAAAATAATTTTGTAACGAAAAGTGTTATGGCTGCAAAATCATTACAATTAATACTGAACATTAAGAAACTTACAAAACATTACGGAACCTTATAAAATGTCACCTTTAACTTTATAAAATTCAGAATGTAAATAAATCCAATTGTCAGAACAGCACTACCTATCGGATTTAATTCAAACTATTCTCTAAATACGAATTTTAATGTAAGAACAACACTAAGCTACGACGAAAGTAACTGATATGCTTAAAAGCAACAAAATAAAAAAAAAATCCTAGAAATCGATCGCTGCACCAACTACCGGGTTTGACTGATAAACCAAAAATTAAAAAAAAAACTTCTAAAACGCGATCGCAGCTCTGCCTACCGGACCCAATTGTGAACCTTAACCATCCCAAGATCAACAACACATAAATAAATTAAAAAAACATTTTCACTTCAATACTGTACCTTACAAATTTGCACAATGTATATTTTTTAATTACACTTTAAAACGTTATTTCAATAAATAATAATATAATATTTCTCAATACGCGCACAATTCTAAACGCGTTCGCAGTGCTGCCTACTTGTTACTTAATCAGTTGTGATTTTGTTTACATTGGCAACGGCCATACGGGCTCTTTGTGAATGGTCGTTGTGTTTGACAGCGACCATCTTGGATTGATCTGATTGGTTTTCCTTTGTTTACATTTCCATCTGAATTATTAACCTCTTATTTATTAAAAAACTGTTTTCTCGCGATTTTTTGTAACACAATAATAACACAAAATTACGAAATATTTTTGTCAATTTGATCGCAGCACCAACTGTCGGGACAAACTAAAATTAAAATAGAATATTATGAATATTCGATACTGCGATGGTAGTGCAGTCTGCCGGATCCGATGTAAAACATTCCAAAATCAACAACTACTTATAAATAAAAAAATAACTAAAAAAACATTTTCCAGTGGACCAAATTGTAAATCTAAATCATTATTGAATCCCCTTGAACACACACACAAAATTTCATCAAAATCAGTCCAGCCGTTTAGGAGGAGTTCACTTTCATACACACGCATACAAGAAATATATATATAAAGATATATATATATATATAATTTAATTGTGCCAAATTATAGTTTTATGTTAGTCATAATTATCCTCTTGAAGAGGGCGGAATATCTGAAAGCGCTCGAAGAAATCAAATTAGAATTTGGTAAGCTATTTTAAAATTATATGTAATAGTTATTATAAGAAATGGTACCATATTCGAAAAACCAAACACTATTTATAACAATGTTATGAAAAATTACATTCATTTCGAAAATTACATTGATAAGAAGCAAGATCTATGTTTATCATGTTAAATATTTAACTTTTTTTCGTGAATTACATTTGTAGCGACATTTCGTCACCATTTGCCTTCAGACATCCAAAAGCAAGAGGTCTGATATTTATAATTTACAGCAATATCATCCGTCGCACACCATTTATGAAAGTGATAAAATATCTTTCATTAAGGGATATTATTACAACGAATACTAATGTTAAAATAAAACTTAGACCTGACTAAGTTAAAACAGCTTTTATAAATCGAATTTATTTCTGTTTTATTTATTATTTTTTTAATAAAACTAGTATAATCTCTTGTAAACTAATACTTTTATTTTTTTTAAGGTGGTGGGAATTAAAAAAAAAATCGTTCATCTTAGTAAATAGTAATAGTATTATATAATAGTAATAGTAAATAGTAGCATTTACTATTAAGCGTAGCGTATTTTCTTTTAAATTTGATTATTTCAAGTACATTATAAATTTCTGAACGCTACCAAGTACTATCAAGTACTGCTATCTAGTGGCGCCATTCGTAAAAGTACATTAAAAAATGAATAAAATGACGTTTGATGATTCGAGTCCCGCGAATCATCAAATGGAAAAAAAACGTTGTCTAACAAAATTCGAGAAATCGTTTTAAAGTATTCTTTACTACTGAATGTTTTCACGCTTATTACTTTTTCCCCATTTTCATTTCACTGTTACGTTAGGTCATATTTAGAACTGTAAACGTAGTTCGTTGACTTTGTCGTTTTTTATCAACGAAGTTCTAACGAACTCCATGATACCAATGTTAATGGATGAAATGTCGATCATTAACGATAGGATGCTGATAAAGATATTTCAAATTGTGCGCGGTATATTTTCTTTGAGTAAAGGAATCATTATTTTATTGTACGAGTATAAATTTAAATTATTGTTGCTTTCTATACTAGATGTTATTTCCAGGATTAAAAATAATGCTTTGGGGTTTTTAATGAAAATCGGTTGAGTCGTTTATCCTTTTAGGACTGAACAAAAGGAAAAATGTAATAAAATAAATCTTGCGGGTCGGTTAAAATAAGAAATAAATTCCTTCAAAAGAGTATGAAGAAAAAATAAGTTGGTTTTTGATATAACGTAGGAATAAATTATTTTAGATAAATAAGTGTGTTTATTGTATTAAAATATATCATTAAATAAAATACCAGAAGTTAGGAAGCACGAGTTGTTCACTAGTCTGTGTGGCTCTTGTAGTTAATTGATTACTGAGGCCACCGCAAGCACAAGATGAGGCTATTACGTCAATAGCATTTAATGCTCGTAATTGTGAACCAGTATGGTTAAGTGAACCGTTTAATTGAGTCTTGTACATGAGCTCTACAAGACTACATAAGGGTGGTCTCTTAATATCATTTCCCATCCTCCTCCGCTCGACTCGTACTTTCTCTCTTTCTAACGCTCCTTCTCCTCATCATTTCTTATCGTATGCGTCTCTAACTATTTCTCTACAGCTTAATATCGTATCTAATTTATTTTTTAACGAATTCTCTATCGCTTAATGTAGTAGGACTTTTCAAAAAGTTTAAGATGAGACTAATACTGGAATCAAAACGGTTTCATAATTAAAAAAAAAAAAAATGCAGAATCAAATTAATGGAAAAAAATTAATTGCATCTTATATTTAAATGTAGTACAACCTGTAAATAACAATTTTAAATCGGTAGACTTAAAAAATTCATATAAGTTTATAAATTTTAAGTTACATTTTTGGGGAGTGTGTTCACGCCATTAACTTTACGAAAGAAAATTTAAGTTAGTCTATAAGAACACTAAATTAGATGGACCCTCTTTGATTCTGTGTTCAGCTTAGACAAAGGATAGTTGTGGAAGGTTTGGTTTCATCACTGGATTAGGCGATTCAGAGTGTACTTTTTGAAATACGTAATAACCTTTTATTTAATGTTTTCACCCAGTTTCTCAAAATATCTTATGGAAACAATTTGATTGTAAAAGTGATATTACGCGTTTAAAAACAAATTTCAAACAATATAACGATATCGACAATAAAAAAAAATTTGCCTATCATGTTTGTAATCTTTCATTAAAACGAGCTGCACGCTCTTCCTGTACACAGTAAAAAAAAAGAATAATAGAAATCAGTTCACTCAATAAAACCAAGGTTGGAATAAACTTAAAGAATACACATTCAGGTCAGTTTGAGAATTACCTTATTTTTTTATACACAAAGAAAGAAATGTAAATCATTTAACTGAAATCTTAACGCAAACCTTAATATTATGCAAAACTGAATAAATATATTTGATGAATTATAACTTATTTTGGTTTAAATGTATTTGTTCTACTTCACTGAAGCTTTAATATTAACCAATTTTACGTACTGAATTTTATTTATTTATTTTAAATTGCTCTGCTGATTGCAAATTCGTACTTTTTAATAGTAACTGGTTTTATACTTTTCTAAGTGCTAATTCACAGATTGAGCCATACGTATTTTATTAATTGGAATAAAATTTTAAAAAGTAGGTTAAAAAATATTTAAAAAAATGAAAATTTTTATTATTTAGATTGTTAGATAATAAATCAGTAATTGTAATGAAAACGTTCACTGTATATAGTCTGGATAGAAAAAAGGTTTATTTCATATTTTATAATATTAATTTTTATTTTTTCGTTTAAACTATTTGTTTAATTCAATTTTTTTTGTTTTCAGTCATTTGACTGGTTTGATGCAGCTCTCCAAGATTCCCTATCTAGTGCTAGTCGTTTCATTTCAGTATACCCTCTACATCCTACATCCCTAACAATTTGTTTTACATATTCCAAACGTAACCTGCCTACACAATTTTTCCCTTCTACCTGTCCTTCCAATATTAAAGCGACTATTCCAGGATGCCTTAGTATGTGGCCTATAAGTCTGTCTCTTCTTTTAATTTTAATTAATTAATTTTAATTCATTATCAATTATTTTATTATTTATATAAACCATTCGATTTTTTAAAATTATTATTATTTATCATCGTATATTCTAATACTTATCAATTTTAAAAGTATCACTTTGTACACTTCAAAGTTTTCTAAGGCGAAAAAGTAATTCCTTAACTCTTCAAATCAAATTATTGAGCAATTTCGATTTTTAATTTAGATAAATCTATTCATTCCGTACGCGATCTGTATATATATATAAAAGATCTGAAATTTTGTTTAAGTTATATAATATAAAGTTACTACACGTAATATCCAGAAATTTGTTTTATTACGGTGATTCTATTGAAAAGTGAAATACGGGTTAGAAGAACTGAATGGGCCGTGGTCATCTTTGCGTACATGATCTTCGATGTGGTAATACTAATATACTTAGTATTTTACCCAGGAAACATTGTCACATATATGTGCGTGTATTTGCTCGTATGTAAACCGCGTATCCATTTGGATGTAAACTGGTTTATATCCAAACAGACCGCCACAAACAGTGTTTTAATTTATTGTGTTCTTACTTTTTCAAACAATCTTTCTCCCTATTATTGATGTTTTGTAAATAATCAATGGAAGGGTCATCATTAATATTGCATTTTCATCTGCTACAAAATTGAAAAACAGGTAAACAAAAGATCCTGACCTTATTCAATACTTACAACCTTTCAATAATAATAGAATCGAAAATTAATTAAAAAGCTAAACTTGGTCAATTTTATATGTAAATCAATCAGATAATGTTACAACATCATTAAAAAATTATTGTTATTAAATTGGAAGTATTTCAGAGTATTTTTTTTTTTTGTGTATCGTTCGTCAACTGATCTTAAGTAGATGATATTATTTATACATCTCTAATATCATTTACCTAATTTTTGTCGAGGTGCTAAGGAAATTTATGGGTAAGATGATTTTAATAAATGTAAGCGATAGGAAAAGGTATAAGAATTTATTATGTAGTTAAATGAATAATAAAGAATGGTTCTTTTTAATTTTGATAGTCATGTTAGTTCTGTGTGTGTGTGTGTGTGTGTGTGTGTGTTTGGGTTGGGTGGGTGAATATATATGCGCTTGTAATATATAAACAAAGATGTCTTCTGTTATAATAATGTACATAAGATCGTTGTTTCTTGTTGCAGTGTTGCCACCTTGACAGGTAGGTATAAGTGGATGAACAAGTAAATACACGGAGGATGGGTATGTATGGTGAAGAGCGGTAGAACCGGTGGATGAAGAAGAAGGCAAGTATAGTGTAGAGATTGATTCACCGTAGTATGCAATTAATCTGCAAAAGCGTCCTTGACAGAGATGAACGCGCCGCCACGCTATATGTTAATCATTTCGAGCGCACCGACGTTAACCCCCCCTTCTAGTTCTGAACGTCCCGACGCCGTCGCTAAGACGCTGAGTGAGCGCACATAAATTTCCCGCCGTTGATGCGACATAGCGCAACAATAGCGCTTCCCCTCTCTGCCGCTTCTATCCGACTCGACTCTCTCATTTCCTCCATTGTCAACCCTCACTATAGGGGGTGAGGTGAGCTAAGTAATAAAACACCGCCTCACTGCTACACTGTACTCCCTTAACTCACCTGAACACAAAACGTGAACGCGTGGCCCGGAAATTTGTTCTTTGTATAATAATGAAATGTGAGCAGACATTTCGTACTTTATACACCAAACAGCTTAAATTATAATTAAATTCCCTTTATTCATATATTTATTTATTCATCTATTTATTATTTTTACTGTAAGGCCGATTATCATATTCTTAAAATTAACTTTTTATTTTATTCTCGTTTTGTCAGCTTTTTCAATACAGTATAATATTTTGATATTAACAACATTTTTAAAGCGCTAAATACGGTGAAATAACTAAACGTAGATAAAATCGAATGTTTTTGGATACGACCGCTACAAACAGTTAAGAGGTTATCTGTCCTGTAATCTTGGTATCCCAAAAAATTGAACTTGCTTGAAAATTGTAATCTGCAACCTTCATTATGTACTATACAGAAAATGCATACGAATCCTATAGTAAAATTTTTTCTTCATGTATATACGTTTTTCAGTAATACACTTAAATATTATTGATATTATTCTGATATGTGTTTTAATAGATTTTTGTCCATAAATCTGAAGTTACTCGGATTAGCATTTCTAAATCGGTATACAGTAATATCAAGCGTTTTAAATGTTAAAAATCAAAATGGTTTTAATTTTGGAAAACTTAGTTATTTATTTAAAGATGTACAAAAATTTACTATTTACAACTATAAGATAATAAAATAATTTTGATTTTATCAAGATCACAATTCTAAGAAATTGAGTTAAAAAATCATTATTTTTAAGAATTGTAATCTAAATTATTTGTATGTAATAAAATATATAAAAAAAGCTGACAACACAGTTCTAGAACATTCTCATCACGGGGCTATTTTTGATGTACGACTTTACAACACACATACACAAACAATTTAAAATAATTGTCATTTTATTTAAAAGTAATAATTTTGTTTATTTAATTCAACGGTTCTAACTAAAGCTCGTGCGTATACCGTATTTCATTTGCGAGGGTGTGACAGTAATAGCGGCCACTTTAAATATTATTTATTTATTTAATTTTTCCGTTCACCTATGATGTCACAACATAGCGGACGACTACAAAAACCTTACGTCACTGCTATACTAGCGCTCCTTGCGGTGAGAAGGGAGTACTATTGAGGCAGTATATCCACTTAGCCGCTACTTTATTTAGATCATTTGTTGAAATGAAGGTGTGATTTTACAAATATTTTTTTTTTGTAAATATTATTTTTTAAGTGTTATAAATGTCCCTAAGAAAAATAAGACCTTAATTAGGCAAAATCTTGAGATATTGAAGATGACCTTTCTGTACAGCCTTTCTCCCTTGACATTTTAAATAGAAAATTTATTGCCATCGATGCTCTTATATAGAAATAATCTGACAAAGTCTGGTCAAAATCGGTTCAGTAGTTATAAAGATATGAGTGCAAGACCGAACACACACAGGTACATAGAAGGATTCGGAAAATTTTCATCCGGTTTTTTGGGTTCCTTAGTTGACAAAACCTAAAGATGCGGTGAAAACCGCATATACCCAAATCGGACCGATTACAATACTTTCCCTTCTAAAGCTATAGCTCTGCTATAGCGCTAGGCGGGCAAGTAAAAGATAACGTATTTTGATAAAATTAACATAATAAAACTTTACATAAATTACATAGCGTTTTTTTTTTTTGTTGAGAAATTCACTTTAAATTTATAATTTCATTCTTAAAGCAGTAATTATAATTTCTTAAAGAACAATAAATTTTCAAATGTTTTTCACCAACAAAGATTCAACTAGAACGAAACTTTTCTTTACATAAAAACTATCGAAGATATATATATGTATCTTATTTGAAAATTTCCGTGTAAGTAAAAAAGTATCGTTGTATTTTTGGATGATCCGAAATCTCCTGGAGGGAAGTAGAGTATGTATGTGGTTATATTGCATTATATTATTATACTTGTACAATATTTCTACCGATGATTTTAAAGCTTAATTAATTGTTTTTTAATAATATACATTTTATGAGAACACACTCAATATTTTTTTTTAATTGTTGGTGTTCCTATTTAAATCCCTAAACATTTTTGCAATATCATTTCATTAATAAGAAGACTTTTCATCGAAAACCTGAAAATATATTAAACGTAGAACCTTCTTTGACTTCTTTTAAAAATAATAGACTTCAGGCCGTGAAATGCTTAATAAAAGTTTTTAAATATTTCAACTGCTTATTGACAGTTTTTTCGATTTTGTTAAGGGAGGGTTCCGAAGGGATAATCCAAATAATTTTAATTAAACATTTTACTTAAAAAAATAATTTTGATGAACTAAAAAATATAGTAATTCATTAAATAACTATTATTACACGAGCGAAGTGGCATAAGAAAGAAAAATCTTTTAATGTAGCTCACTCTTATGTTAAGAACTTCGGCAAGGAAGAAGTACTAACGGTCAGGTAATAACAGAATATTCTGGCAACGTATAGGTTTGTTATCATGAATAGTTGCTCCTAAGAAAATATACTCGTACCACGTTATTTTTTTTTTACAGTTACTGCTGTAAATCACCCACGCGGGCGTAAAATATTTATTTATCATTTAATTTATTAATATCAGTTTATCAGCGTAATAATGGGTAATTTTGTTTACTGTGCTGTTGGCGTTAACGTTAGTTATTATATCTCAAACGATTGCCTAAAAGAGGACATATTTACGTAGAAGAATGGCATAATCGTTTGTACGAATTACAATCATTCCGTACCAGGTTTGTAAAGAAGTGGTTTCCGCTGAAGTGATGATATTGTAACAAATCACGTGCCGTTATCCACTAAAATGAAGGTAGTATTAGGCTCAGACACGGGTCGTTTCGGATCTACTTCTGAAACATTGGTAGACGACAGACGGATAGCTGCCAATACAGCGGTGCGATGGATTCTATAAGGCGTACGTTTTTTGAGTGGACTAGGCGGCTGGAGGAGAAACGTCAGGAAGATTTGGACTCACCGGTGGGTATCATGCAGTTGATGCTATCTTAAGAAGAACACATGGAGGACAGTGAAGATGTCGGGTGAGGCAGTGATGGGGCACCAACTCTCGGGGACGGTTGATGGGGGTGCCCTTGCATTGTCATCATCGATGGCTCCCGGGGGACGCGGCCTTGCCGTCTGGGAACGGCATTAATGCCAGGAGTTATGTGTATAATGCATATATATATATTTTTTGAAATAGAGTGTGAATGTGATGCGTAAATATTTGTATGAATGTGATGTGTGCATGTGTACCGCGCGGTGCTGAGGTTATGCCATCGACGGTAATTCAGCATCACGTTGCGTGAGGGAGTGGATTTTTAGTGGATTCCACGGCAATTTATAGTAAACCCCACACACCCAGTATGTACCGGCTGCTGGGCATTTGGTTGAGGCAAATTTTCTCACTTCCGACGTAAAAAAAAAAACAAAATGTATTAGGCTCAGAGAGTAACGTAAAACTGATTATCACCCGGTCCAGCGGTAAAAATTATTTTCAAAGTTATTAATGCAGATTGTAATTCAAGTCTTATACGAATGTTTGTTACAGCTGTAAAATCATTAAGAAAGTAAAAAATGAATGAGTTTTTCCTTTTCTTTGCCAAGTATTTTATTTTGTATACAGAAAATAAGCTGCAGTGAATTTTACGTAATAGATATAAACAAACTACCTGAATTTCGTGATCATTTTACGTTAATATTAAAAACGGTAGGATAATGGTTGTGAATTTTCTTTCAATTCATTAAACTAAAAATTATTTAATTCATGGAAATGAATTATCGTTAAATACATCATTATCATCCCTGAAGTTATCTACTCTTGAAAAATATTAATTTCCGTTAACCTATATTTCCACCTCAAATTTTCAGTTTCTGATAGTTTGCATTTATTTCTGTTTAGAACATCTTAAATTTTTACTCCTTTCCGGATTCTCTTTTTTTACACCTTCTATTGATAATTTTAGAAATATTTTAATCAATTCTTATTTCATATCTCCAAGCCAGCGACTTAGCTCTCCTCTTTTGTGAAAATTAAGCTTTTACCCTCCTTCACTTTCCACACTAATCCATTTTCACTTTGTTTATTCATGTAATCGTCTCCAATTTCCTCCATACCCAGATTTCTTTAAACTGTTTTTAGTGTTCATATTTCGCATTCTTACATAAATAAATTCAAAAGCATAACACTTTACTTGATATTTTTCCAATCTAACCCCATCTTACAAATACAGTAAAATACCAAAAATCGAGAGCAAAGCCGTAGATAATTACTTTCATCGACTTCTAAAAAGCGTAGGACTCAATAGACCGACTGAATAGACTCCTTCTTCTCCATAAAAAAAGAAATCTACCTAGACAACAAATCCGCAAACCTAATTAAACAAGCCATCACCAGCAGGTTATATTCATAGAACTATCCGATTCTTTTGAGATGAAAATCGGCATAGGAAAAGGAGATGATGGCCTCTCTCCACTACTATTCAACTGCCCTCTTTTCTAGAGAATGGAGAATAGAATCAAAAGATCCACAGTGGAATCCGACTAGACTAGGAACAAAAAACAAAGGGATCAAAATCAAATGTTTAGCCTTCTCAGACGACGTGGCTCTACTACCTTAGACATGAAAAGAAATCAAAAAACAGACTCAACAATTTGAAAAACAAGCAACGGGAATAGGTCTCAAAATTTTCTTCGAAAAGGCCAAAACAGTGCCAAACTTCAAAAACCCACCAAGGCACCTTAAAATTGGTGAACAAAAGATAGAAGTAATCAAAGAATTTAAATATTTCGGAGAATAGATCAACTGAATCGCTCTTGAGAAAAAGGCAATGGAAATGAGCATTGAGCCCTAGAAACTTATATTAACCATTCAACTCACCAAAAATAAAATACCTGTAAAAAAATCTCTGTCTTGGAATGTAAAAATACAAACACAACAGCAGAGTAATCAAAGCAGCGGAAGCCCTGTATGCGGTCGAAATATTATCCATCAGAAACTAAGAGCCCCAAATCAGCCGATTTTGAAGTCGAAAGTTCCAAGGTTCAAATCCTTGTAAAGGCATTTATTTAACATTTTTATGGATTTGATGACTAGATCGTGGATACTGGTGATCTTTGGTAGTTTTCTCTCTCATTTTATGTTTAGCTTCTAAAACTACCGTAAGGTATTACTTTAGAGGATGAATGAGGATGATGGGTATGAATGTGAATGAAGTGTAGTCTTGTACATTCTCAGGTCAACCACTCCTGAGTCGAGTGGAAGCTTGTGTTGCGGTCGGACGTATTGTTGTGCGCTCTGTCTTATACTGTTTTTTTTTCGGATCAACGGTTTTATATCTGATTTTTGGAATTGGGAATTGACGGTGGAAAATTTTCGGAAGTGTTTTAATATAATCTGATGATTTTTGGTTGCAGACTGACCTTTTTATTGAATTTTTTATCTGAGTAGCCTTATTGCTATTGGCAATAAGGTTCATAGTTGACTGCTGGTCGCAGTGGTTAGTGTGAGTTAGTAGTGGTGTACCTTGAGTTGTTTTCAATTCGGGTGTAGCTTATCTGTAGTGGATGGCATAGAAAATTGTAACTGGCATCCACTGATAATATTGTTTATTATTATTCAAGTGATAAACTTTTGATATTGGAATTAATTTAATTAATTTCGGTTGTTCAGAGACAAATTTTGCAAGTCAAGCGACAAGCTCTGGCTTGTTTGTAACGTCATTGAAATACAAGTAAACAAGGATTTGTAAAATTTTCAGAAGTTTTACTGTGTACTAGTAGAAATTTTGCTAAGTGTTTGCGATACTTTACACGGGCAAACTCCTGTCCTCCATATCTCCTATAGTTTTTACCATAGAACCAAAATTCCCAAATATCTATCCGAAACCAACGATTTCTGACCTTCTGACCCCCCTCATATTTTGACCCCCCAAAAATTTTTGACCCCGGATTTGGACACATACATTTTACTTCCCCCCCCAAACCTCCCCCAAAAAGTTTTGACCCCGGATTTGGACACATACATTTTACTTCCCCCCCAAAAACCCCCCCCAAAAACTTTTTGATCCCGGATTTGGACACATACATTTTACTTCCCCGCCAAAAAAAAAATTTTGACCCCGGAGTTGGACACATACATTTTACATCCCCCCCAAACCCCCCAAAAATTTTTGACCCCGGATTTGGACACATACATTTTGCATTAGGAAGGAGGGATGGTGTTTCTGAAGTCTCAGAAGACATGGACATTACAGGATTAAATCAAGGAAAAGCAAAGTGGAAGACAGTAGAGGGGAGAACCGCCAAGCGGCCGAGAGCAGGCTCATCAGAAGAAGAGGAGGCCCCCCTTAATTTGAAGGAGGTTACGTACAGGCTGGGTAATGCACTATTACAGCTTAGGCAACTAACTGGCAAGGCCAGTGTAACGGCAATCAAGGCTCATGAGAGGGAGCTGACAGAAATTTATAAAGATTTACAACATTTATGGAATGTTTTCTATGATAAAATCTTCAGGCTGAACTACCCCGAAGGGGTATCGATAGTAGGATACGCGGATGATATCGCAATATTAGTAGAAGACAGAGATATTAATGAACTGGAGAACAAGGCAAACCAAGCGCTTAGAACAATAGATGAATGGATGGAGGATAACAAATTAGAAATAGCTCCTAATAAATCCTGTTGCCTGGTCCTCTCGGGTAGAAGACCATTAAGAAGTGTGAATCTAAATATCAGAGGACAGAGAATTGATGAAGTAAAAGAAACAAAATACTTGGGGGTACTTCTGGACAAAAGTTTAAGGTTCAGCAAGCATATTGATATGATTTGTGGGAGAGTTACTCCTGCTGTAAAGGGATTAAGAGGATTATTTCAAAACCACGGCACACCTAAAATGGTTATTCGAAGATTGATAACCGCGGCTATCACTTCGACGGTACTGTATGCGGCTCCCATATGAGGGGCGGCAATGAACATACAGCGAAATAAAAAGAAGTTGAGAAGTGTCCATAGACTGGCATTGCTCCGTGTAGCTGCTAGTTACTGTACGGTATCGTATTACGCGCTGTGCGTACTGACCGGGGTCCTACCCATAGACCTACAGATAAAAGCCAGAACCCTCAGACACAGCGGTATGTCGAAAGAAGAGATGGAAGGGATTATAGAACAAGAATGGCAAGAAGAGTGGACAGGGCCCAGAGTGGGAGAATGGACCAGACGCCTAATCCCTAATATTAAAACCTGGAATAACAATAGACTCGGAGATGTCAATTTTTACATGACACAATTACTGACGGGGCACGGCTCTTTCGGTCAGTATCTGTATAGGATCGGGAAGAGAGCCACCCCGCAGTGCATCTATTGTCCAGAGAACGACGATGCCGAACATACGTTGTTCATATGTCCAAGATGGGCCGTTAACAGAGGTCAAATAGTAATTAATGGTCTTACACCAGAAAATCTCATAAACTGGTTGGGGTACAACAATGAGAACTGGGAATGGTTCCGCAGGTTCACCGGGGAGGTCCTGCGGGCCAAAGAGGATGAAGACAGAAGAATGGGAGTATAAACAGTAGGCTAGGGCGGACAGTCACTCCATGGAGGGCCTGTACGCCTTGGTGTGTGGGTACCTGAGAAGGGGGTGAACTCCAGGGGAGTTTGAGTTTGGGTTAAAATAAAAGACCAAGTCCCGGTCGGCGGGGTCGTCCCTGCGGGAGCCTAGGCTCTTTGTGGGGTCGGCACTGTCGATTAGAGGCCAAAGGCGTAAAGACCGAGTCCCGGTTCCCTGCTGAGGCGCTGGGGGACGGCATAGCCGGACCTTGGCTCTAAAGCGGGGGATTAGAGGCAGGCAATGTAAAACAAAAGATCCGAGACCGGGTAGGCCAACCTGCCGTGCCGGACGTATAGCCGGCGGGTGGGGGACGCCTCCTTTGAGAGTAAAAGGACACTCTCCCCGACTGAGTATACTTAATTGGATATCCGGTCGGGGAGAGAGTAGGAAAAAAAAAAAAAAAGGTCAACCACTCCTGATAAGTGTGGTTAATTGAAACCCAACTACCAAAGAACTACGGTGTTCACGATCTAGTATTCAAATCCGTATAATAGTAACCAACTAACTTTACGAGGATTTGAAGCTTAGATCTCTCGACTTCGAATTCAGCTCATTTGCGATGTCGAGTTAACCACTAGAAACGTTTGATGGGCTGTTCTTTGGTGGTTCGGTTTCAAATAACCAAACATATCAGGAACTTTTCTTTTTCCTGTTTAGCCTCCGGTAACTACCATTTAGATAATTCTTCAGAGGATGAATGAGGATGATATGTATGAGTGTAAATGAAGTGTAGTTTTGTACATTCTCAGTTTGACCATTCCTGAGATGTGTGGTTAATTGGAACCCAACCACCAAAGAACACCGGTATCCATAATCTAGTATTCAAATCCGTGTAAAAATAACTGACTTTACTAGGACTTGAACGCTGGAACTCTCGGCTTCCAAATCAGCTGATTTGGGAAGACGCGTCCACCACTAGACCAACCCGGTGAGTTAGGAACGGTCAACCTGAGACTGTACAAGACTACACTTTATTTACATTCATACATATCGACTTTAATCATCCTCTGACATAATACCTTACGGTGGTTCCAGAGGCTAAACAGAAAAAGAGTGACTACGAGCCCAATCGAAAGTCTGGAGATCAAGAAAAGGAAAAACTTTAGTAAAATCTAGGCCCGAAATTCCAAAACAACAAACTAATCCATATTCAAATCGAAACACTACACCAAGAAACAGAAAAATTATCAGACGCAATGAGAAAAAGGAGGATGAGGGCAAACAGACTAACCAAATAAATATTTTATTATTTCCACAACAAAATACCAAACCAAAGATTGTACAACCAAACAAAAATAAATCTTATGGTACTCCATATCACAGAAAGCATGCACCTGGACAAAATCGCCAAAACAATCAAGGGAAATAAAACGAGGCTCCAAGCCAAAACCAAAAGCAAGATCGGAAAGAATGAAACAATACTATCCTAAAAGAAATGCATAGAACACAAAAATGTGATTGATCCAACTTACCGCTAAGTCGGGTGAAATGAAAAAGCAGAACAAGTTTCTGTAACAACATTAATCATGTTGATTAATACTGAAAATTTCATATTGAAGTTTAAAGAAAGAAAAAATAAATAAAATAAATTTTACATAATTTTAAGGTGATCTCCGTAGCGGAATTGTAGCGTCTTGTACTTTCATATGGGGATCCCGGGTTCGAATACCGGTCAGGTATGCCACTTTTATACGATACAAAATTCTATTTACACATTCAAAAGCTTGAAGCTTCTGAAAAATTTGCGATTTTTATAAGAATTTTACTCGATACAATTTCAACATATTTTCACTACTTTAGTCAGGAGTGATTTAAAAGTTAACAAAAAACAAATAAAATATGACAAAATATATATATATTTAACTTTTTTTTATTTATCTAAAAATACATTTTAGAGCATTTTCAATGGACAAAAATTAAAGTCTACTTTCACTAATTATGATGCAAAACAGTATTAATATAAACCACCCGCACAACGTCCCATCTCACAAATAACAAATTAAAAATATAAATAATTCTGTTATTTTGTTTCTAAGAATATTTAATTTACAACGGATTAGATTTTAAATGTTTTTATCTGATGATATATTTTACATACAATGAAATACATCCTGAACTCTACAATATATGTACGTGTGGCTTGTGTCTATATAGTTAAATGTGAGTATTGTAACAAAGCGCATGTTGTAGCACATGTGCGTGTGTGTGTTATTGTTTCGGAGAAGAGTTTTAGGCATAATCTTGTCATTGGTAACAAGCAGTGACAAGCGCTATTAATCAAACAGATTCTGTTTTCAATGAGAGAGATTCAAGAAGATTACACCCTTTTGGTTTATTAGCTTGTGTATGTTACTTTTGTACGCAACAACACGCGTGAGTCTACTCCCATACAAACACACAACACTCTCATTTCACTTTACACCCTTCAAGATCGCACCCTCTTGTCTCTTCTTTAATTAAAAGTTCACATATACCAACTGGCACACCCTTATCCCTCTACTTTAACTGTAAACACCTAATAATAGTAATTTGCGGCAAACGTTTACCGATTATATATTATTATTTTTTTTTTTTTGATTATGATGAATTCATCATTAGGATGTTAATTTTTAGATAACTGATTATGGATTACCTCTAATCTGTTATTCCGTAATATTTTTATTAAATTTGGAAGAAAAATTAATAATGGTTAAATTAATCGGAAATATTTATACGCTTATAATCACTATAATGTTTTGTTTAACTGTTATGTTTTAAAAACGGATTAGGAAGACATTTGTTTATGGGTCTGCATTTAATAAACTATTTATGGAAAACTGTTGAAATAATCATATATTTATATAAATTTAAAATTATATTACGCTAAATTTCGTAGATTTACGAAAAAAATGATTATTTCAATTGTTCAAAAATGATGAAAAAATAATAAACCGCTATTACAATAATCTAAGAAATAAAATTCAAAAATGGTAATATTTGCCTGTGTTTGTAAAAATATAATTGAACATAAGTGAAGATTAAAAGCTATGAAATATAGTTCAACACTTATTTTTATTTATAAGCAGGTAAAAATAAATATTTGTTTATATTCTTATTTTAATCGATTGTTAATTGTCGTTTTCGTTTTCTTTTTTTTTTACTTTTAGTAAGCAGCAGAAACTACTAATGATAGTTTAACAATCAAAATACCTGTAGAGTTTTAATTTTAAGTTTTTTAAAATGTTTTTTTTTCAATCAGTATTTTTAATGTTTAATTCAATTTTATTTTTTATTCGGTTTTTTAATTATTGTAATAATATATTAAATAATTTATCATTTTACTTTTAAATGTATACATTATGCATCACGAAGTCCTTCCGGAACTATCATAACCTATTTTACTAGTGAAAATAATGGAAAATAAGTAAATATTTATTCACATAAATATATATCCTAAAATGCCTTTTACGCGAACCCATTTAAACGAGTGATAGTCATATTCGATCTTAACACAGGTTCCCATACGGAAGGTATAAATATTGAATCATCTTTCTTTATTTAAACGAAAGAGGATCATATTCGATCCTAATGACTTTGATACAACATAAATTAAAAAAGGCTTATGAAAATCAGTCGGAAATACGAAATGCCCTATTATTTTTTGTGTAGAAGTGTTTCAAAAGAAATTTCACTCATCGATGAATATTCGTACTGTATATTTGGCAATTTTAAATCGATTATGAATAAAAATACAGGGTATTTTAACGCCACCAAAATATTCCAAATGTACGGTAAACAGTTTAAAACCTGGTACCAAAACCAGAATTTGTGAGAGTTATTACAATATTATTCATCGACTCCGATCCGAGCCGATACGACCACGTCTACATTTACTGGCGGCGACTGCGAAATCATAAGAGAACCCTGTATTTGTGACGATTAATACTTGCAATAGCTTCGTGGTTATCTCCAGTCTTTTATTTTAAATATTTCACGACAGGTAAAGATTATTTTATTCAGGCGTACAGACAACCAATCGAAACTGACAGTAAAATTATCAGCTATCGAGAAAACTATGCAATTGTTTAGTAATGAAAATAAATCGCTAAAAATTGATACCCGCTTCCCAGGCGATGGGAATAAACACAGCAACGGTTAGTTTAATATATCTTTTATATGTATAAAAGATATATTAAACGCGACGACGAACAGTTTGAATATTACGCGATCCGCTGCCAAAATAGAGCTCTGAAAGATACCTCTGAAAAAAAAAATTATTAGAAGATTATCCAGGCTCGAAAGATACATAGGAAGACTGAAGATAAAAGGAGGGTAGTCCTGTACAACCTAATGCAACAAGTTCCAGATTTCAAATGAAGGTGTAATAATTTCACCACAACCTTAATGACTGAAGATCTCGTGAAAAAACTCGAGGGGGTTTTCAATGGATTACAGCTCGAAAAGGGTTTGTGTCGTTTAGAGAACAGGAAATGTATACGCCAATGTTAATAACTGAATACTCTGACCCCAAGAAAGCTCATTTGACCAGCAATTGTTATATTGACAGTTTACAGTTGAAATTTATTTTTTTCCAATATCTTATCTGAACCTACTTATCGTTCTCAAATATATAGCCATTTCAGAAATCAATAGCGAAATCGCCCAAGAGCTTCACCGACAGACAAGAAGGGACTATCCCATCAGAAGCATCATTCGCGATTCTGATAAAAGTAAAATCACTGACGAAATAGTCGCGGGGTGAAAACTATATTGAAAAAACACAAGATGAATAATTTTCAGACAAACGACGGTAAAGAGTGGTACAACTCCAAAGTGAAAACTTTGCTGAAACAGTAAAATATCAATCACTATTCTACCCATTCGGATAAAAAGCTTCTATTGTCGAGCGCTTTAACCAATTTCTAAAAACTAAAATCTGAACAAAATTCACGGAACAATGGTAAAAATGGGTAGACCTATTACAGAAGCTGATAAGAGTGCAGAAACACCGAGCACAAACCACAAAAATGAAACCGTCAGAAATGAACAGAACAAACGAACTCGTGTTGAGGAACATAAACTTTACCGCTTTAAGACCGTTAAAGAAATCAAAACCGAAATTCAAAGTTGGCGATCATGTGCGCATAAGCAAGTATAAACCGGTATATGAGAAAATTTGCCCAATTGGCAAATATCCATTAAATGTACTGTCAATAACAAATATCTGACAGCTAGATATTTGTTATTGAGGTTGTGCACACTGAAAGCAGATCGTACAAGTATGTACGAACCTACCACCAGACTAGTCAACGTAAACTTGGCAGGTTTTACGAATACGAATTTACAAAGACAAAATACCCAGATAAGTACCTGAAACAAATGATCGTTCGATCAAAACACGAATATGTCGTGTTTTGAAAATATAAATGCGGTTTAAAAAAACCCAGCTTGATATTAATCAATTAAATTAGTTTTTTTATTTTAAATTCAATTATATTACACAGCTTTAAGAGAAAAATATTTAGTTTGACGAAGATTTAAAAAAAAACTACCCTCTTGAACGAATAAATGACGTAGTAAAATATGTCATGATTTGAAAATATAAATGCGGTTTAAAAGAAAAACCCAGCTTGATATTAATGAAATTTATTGATTTTTTATTTTAAATTCAATTATTACACAACATAAAGAGAAAAATATTTAGTTTGACGAACATTTAAAAAAAAACTACCTTCTTGTCCGAATAATTGACATAGTAAGAATATGTCGTGTTTTGAAAATATAAATGCGTTTTAAAAAAACCCACCCTTATATTATTAAATTTAAATGAATTTTTATTTTAAATTCAATTATATTACACAGCTTTAAGCGAAAAATATTCAGTTTAACGAAGATTTAAAAAAAAAACTACCTTCTTGTCCGAATAATTGACGTAGTAAGTATATGTCGTGTTTTGAAAATAATAATTCGGTTTAAAAAAACCCAGCTTGATATTAATCAATTTTATTAATTTTTTATATTAAATTCAATTATAATACACATCTTTAAGAGAAAAATATTTAGTTTGACTAAGATTTAAAAAAAAAAAACTACCTTCTTGTCCGAATAATTGACGTAGTAATATATGTCGTGTTTTGAAAATATAAATGCGTTTTAAAAAAATCCAGCCTTATATTATTAAATTTAAAGGAATTTTTATTTTAAATTCAATTATATTACACAGCTTTAAGCGAAAAATATTCAGTTTGACGAAGATTTAAAAAATAACTACCTTCTTGTCCGAATAATTGACGTAGTAAGTATATGCCCTGTTTTGAAAATATAAATTCGGTTTAAAAAAACCCAGCTTGATATTAATCAATTTTATTAATTTTTATTTTAAATTCAATTATATTACACAGCTTTAAGCAAAAAATATTCAGTTTGACTAAGATTTAAAAAAAAAATACCTTCTTGACCGAATAATTGACGTAGTAAGTATATGTCCTGTTTTAGAAAATATAAATTCGGTTTAAAAAAACCAAGCTTGATATTAATCAATTTTATTAATTTTTTATTTTAAATTCAATTATAATACACATCTTTAAGAGAAAAATATTTAGTTTGACTAAGAAAAAAAAAAACTACCTTCTTGTCTGAATAATTGACGTAGTGACAATATGTCGTGTTTTGAAAATATAAATGCGTTTTAAAAAAACCCAGCCTTATATTATTAAACTTAAAGGAAATTTTATTTTAAATTGCATTATATTACACAGCTTTAAGCAAAAAATATTCAGTTTGACGAAGATTTAAAAAAAAACTACCTTCTTGTCTGAATAATTGACGTAGTAAGTATATGTCGTGTTTTGAAAATATAAATTCGGTTTAAAAAACCCAGCTTGATATTAATCAATTTTATTTATTTATTTTATTTTAAATTCATTTATAATACACATCTTTAAGAGAAAAATATTTAGTTTGAGTAAGATTTAAAAAAAAAAACAACCTTCTTGTCCGAATACTTGACGTAGTAAGAAAGTGTCGTGTTTTGAAAATATAAATGCGTTTTAAAAAAACCCAGCCTTATATTATTAAATTTAAATGAATTTTTATTTTAAATTCAATTATATTACACAGCTTTAAGCAAAAAATATTCAATTTGACGAAGATTTAAAAAAAAACTACCTTCTTGTCCTAATAATTGACGTAGTAAGAATATGTCGTGTTTTGAAAATATAAATTCGGTTTAAAAAAACCCAGCTTAATATTAATCAATTTTTTTAATTTTTTATTTTCAATTCAATTATAATACACATCTTTAAGAGAAAAATATTTAGTTTGACTAAGATTTAAAAAAAAAAACTACCTTCTTGTCTGAATAATTTACGTAGTGACAATATGTCGTGTTTTGAAAATATAAATGCGTTTTAAAAAACCCAGCCTTATATTATTAAACTTAAAGGAATTTTTATTTTAAATTCAATTATATTACACAGCTTTCAGCAAAAAATATTCAGTTTGATGAAGATTTAAAAAAAAACTACCTTCTTGTCCGAATAATTGACGTAGTAAGTATATGTCGTGTTTTGAAAATATAAATGCGTTTTAAAAAAACCCAGCCTTATATTATTAAATTTAAATGAATTTTTATTTTAAATTCAATTATAATACACATCTTTAAGAGAAAAATATGTAGTTTGACTAAGATTTAAAAAAAAAACTACCTTCTTGTCTGAATAATTGACGTAGTAACAATATGTCGTGTTTTGAAAATATAAATGCGTTTTAAAAAAACCCAGCCTTATATTATTAAATTTAAAGGAATTTTTATTTTAAGTTCAATTATATTACACAGCTTTAAGCAAAAAATATTCAGTTTGACAAAGATTCAAAAAAAAAACTACCTTCTTGACCGAATAATAGACGTAGTAAGTATATGTCCTGTTTTAGAAAATATAAATTCGGTTTAAAAAAACCCAGCTTGATATTAATCAATTTTATTAATTTTTTATTTTAAATTCAATTATAATACACATCTTTAAGAGAAAAATATTTAGTTTGACTAAGATTTAAAAATAAAACCTACCTTCTTGTCCGAATAATTGACGTAGTAAGAATATGTAATGTTTTTAAAATATAATTGCGTTTTAAAAAAACCCAGCCTAATATTATTAAATTTAAATGAATTTTTATTTTAAATTCAATTATATCACACATCTTTAAGCAAAAAATATTCAGTTTGACGAAGATTTAAAAAAACTACCTTCTTGTCCGAATAATTGACGTAGTAAGAATATGTCGTGTTTTGAAAATATAAAATCGGTTTAAAAAAACCCAGCTTGATATTAATCAATTTTATTTATTTATTTTATTTTAAATTCATTTATAATACACATCTTTAAGAGAAAAATATTGAGTTTGACTAAGATTTGAAAAAAAAAACTACCTTCTTGTCTGAATAATTGACGTAGTAACAATATGTCGTGTTTTGAAAATATAATGCGTTTTAAAAAAACCCAGACTTATATTATTAAATTTTAAGGAATTTTTATTTTAAGTTCAATTATATTACACAGCTTTAAGCAAAAAATATTCAGTTTGATGAAGATTTTAAAAAAACTACCTTCTTGTCCGAATAATTGACGTAGTAAGTATATGTCGTGTTTTGAAAATATAAATGCGTTTTAAAAAAACCCAGCCTTATATTATTAAATTTAAATGAATTTTTATTTTAAATTCAATTATATTACACAGCTTTAAGCAAAAAATATTCAGTTTGACGAAGATTTAAAAAAAAACTACCTTCTTGTCCGAATAATTGACGTAGTAAGTATATTTCGTGTTTTGAAAATATAAATGCGTTTTAAAAAAACCCAGCCTTATATTATTAAATTTAAATCAATTTTTATTTTAAATTCAACTATAATAAACATCTTTAAGAGTAAAATATTTAGTTTGACTAAGATTTAAAAAAAAAAACTACCTTATTGTCCGAATAAATGACGTAGTAAGAATATGTCGTGTTTTTAAAATATAAATGCGTTTTAAAAAAATCCAGCCTTATATTATTAAATTTAAAGGAATTTGTATTTTAAATTCAATTATATTACACAGCTTTAAGCAAAAAATATTTAGTTTGACTAAGATTTAAAAAAAAAAACTACCTTCTTGTCCGAATAATTGACGTAGTAAGAATATGTCGTGTTTTGAAAATATAAATTCGGTATAAAAAAACCCAGCTTGATATTAATCAATTTTATTAATTTTTTATTTTAAATTCAATTATAAAACACATCTTTAAGAGAAAAATATTTAGTTTGACTAAGATTTAAAAAAAAAAACTACCTTCTTGTCCGAATAATTGACGTAGTAAGAATATGTAATGTTTTGAAAATATAATTGCGTTTTAAAAAAACCCAGCCTAATATTATTAAATTTAAGTGAATTTTTATTTTAACTTCAATTATATTACACAGCTTTAAGCAAAAAATATTCAGTTTGACAAAGATTTAAAAAAAAACTACCTTCTTGACCGAATAATAGACGTAGTAAGTATATGTCCTGTTTTAGAAAATATAAATTCGGTTTAAAAAAACCCAGCTTGATATTAATCAATTTTATTAATTTTTTATTTTAAATTCAATTATAATACACATCTTTAAGAGAAAAATATTTAGTTTGACTAAGATTTAAAAAAAAAACCTACCTTCTTGTCCGAATAATTGACGTAGTAAGAATATGTAATGTTTTGAAAATATAATTGCGTTTTAAAAAAACCCAGCCTAATATTATTAAATTTAAATGAATTTTTATTTTAAATTCAATTATATTACACAGCTTTAAGCAAAAAATATTCAGTTTGAAGAAGATTTAAAAAAAAACTACCTCCTTGACCGAATAATAGACGTAGTAAGTATATGTCCTGTTTTAGAAAATATAAATTCGGTTTAAAAAAACCCAGCTTGATATTAATCAATTTTATTAATTTTTTATTTTAAATTCAATTATAATACACATCTTTAAGAGAAAAATATTTAGTTTGACTAAGATTTAAAAAAAAAACCTACCTTCTTGTCCGAATAATTGACGTAGTAAGAATATGTAATGTTTTGAAAATATAATTGCGTTTTAAAAAAACCCAGCCTAATATTATTAAATTTAAATGAATTTTTATTTTAAATTCAATTATATTACACAGTTTTAAGCAAAAAATATTCAGTTTGACAAAGATTTAAAAAAAAACTACCTTCTTGACCGAATAATAGACGTAGTAAGTATATGTCCTGTTTTAGAAAATATAAATTCGGTTTAAAAAAACCCAGCTTGATATTAATCAATTTTATTAATTTTTTATTTTAAATTCAATTATAATACACATCTTTAAGAGAAAAATATTTAGTTTGACTAAGATTTAAAAAAAAAACCTACCTTCTTGTCCGAATAATTGACGTAGTAAGAATAAGTAATGTTTTGAAAATATAATTGCGTTTTAAAAAAACCCAGCCTAATATTATTAAATTTAAATGAATTTTTATTTTAAATTCAATTATATCACACATCTTTAAGCAAAAAATATTCAGTTTGACGAAGATTTAAAAAAACTACCTTCTTGTCCGAATAATTGACGTAGTAAGTATATGTCGTGTTTTGAATATATAATTGCGTTTTAAAAAAACCCAGCCTTATATTATTAAATTTAAATGAATTATTATTTTAAATTGAATTATATTACCCAGCTTTAAGCAAAAAATATTCAGTTTGACGAAGATTTAAAAAAAAACTACCTTGTTGTCTGAATAATTGACGTAGTAAGTATATGTCGTGTTTTGAAAATATAAATGCGTTTTAAAAAAACCCAGCCTTATATTATTAAATTTAAATGAATTTTTATTTTAAATTCAATTATATTACACAGCTTTAAGCAAAAAATATTCAGTTTGACGAAGATTTAAAAAAAAACTACCTTCTTGTCTGAATAATTGATGTAGTAAGTATATGTCGTGTTTTGAAAATATAAATTCGGTTTAAAAAAACCCAGCTTGATATTAATCAATTTTATTTATTTATTTTATTTTAAATTCATTTATAATACACATCTTTAAGAGAAAAATATTTAGTTTGACTAAGATTTAAAAAAAAAAACTACCTTCTTGTCCGAATAATTGACGTAGTAAGTATATGTCCTGTTTTGAAAATATAAATTCGGTTTAAAAAAACCCAGCTTAATATTAATCAATTTTTTTAATTTTTTATTTTCAATTCAATTATAATATACATCTTTAAGAGAAAAATATTTAGTTTGAATAAGATTTAAAAAAAAAACTACCTTCTTGTCTGAATAATTTACGTAGTGACAATATGTCGTGTTTTGAAAATATAAATGCGTTTTAAAAAACCCAGCCTTATATTATTAAACTTAAAGGAATTTTTATTTAAAATTCAATTATATTACACAGCTTTAAGCAAAAAATATTCAGTTTGATGAAGATTTAAAAAAAAACTACCTTCTTGTCCGAATAATTGACGTAGTAAGAATATGTCGTGTTTTGAAAATATAAATTCGGTTTAAAAAAACCCAGCTTGATATTAATCCATTTTATTAATTTTTTATTTTAAATTCAATTATAATACACATCTTTAAGAGAAAAATATTTAGTTTGACTAAGATTTAAAAAAAAAAACTACCTTGTTGTCCGAATAATTGACGTAGTAAGAATATGTCGTGTTTTGAATATATAATTGCGTTTTAAAAAAACCCAGCCTTATATTATTAAATTCAAATGAATTTTTATTTTAAATTGAATTATATTACACAGCTTTAAGCAAAAAATATTCAGTTTGACGAAGATTTAAAAAAAAACTACCTTCTTGTCTGAATAATTGATGTAGTAAGTATATGTCGTGTTTTGAAAATATAAATTCGGTTTAAAAAACCCAGCTTGATATTAATCAATTTTATTTATTTATTTTATTTTAAATTCATTTATAATACACATCTTTAAGAGAAAAATATTTAGTTTGAGTAAGATTTAAAAAAAAAAACAACCTTCTTGTCCGAATACTTGACGTAGTAAGAAAGTGTCGTGTTTTGAAAATATAAATGCGTTTTAAAAAAACCCAGCCTTATATTATTAAATTCAAATGAATTTTTATTTTAAATTGAATTATATTACACAGCTTTAAGCAAAAAATATTCAGTTTGACGAAGATTTAAAAAAAAACTACCTTGTTGTCTGAATAATTGACGTAGTAAGTATATGTCGTGTTTTGAAAATATAAATGCGTTTTAAAAAAACCCAGCCTTATATTATTAAATTTAAATGAATTTTTATTTTAAATTCAATTATATTACACAGCTTTAAGCAAAAAATATTCAGTTTGACGAAGATTTAAAAAAAAACTACCTTCTTGTCTGAATAATTGATGTAGTAAGTATATGTCGTGTTTTGAAAATATAAATTCGGTTTAAAAAAACCCAGCTTGATATTAATCAATTTTATTTCTTTATTTTATTTTAAATTCATTTATAATACACATCTTTAAGAGAAAAATATTTGGTTTGAGTAAGATTTAAAAAAAAAAACAACCTTCTTGTCCGAATACTTGACGTAGTAAGAAAGTGTCGTGTTTTGAAAATATAAATGCGTTTTAAAAAAACCCAGCCTTATATTATTAAATTTAAATGAATTTTTATTTTAAATTCAATTATATTACACAGCTTTAAGCAAAAAATATTCAGTTTGACGAAGATTTAAAAAAAAACTACCTTCTTGACCGAATAATAGACGTAGTAAGTATATGTCGTGTTTTAGAAAATATAAATTCGGTTTAAAAAAACCCAGCTTGATATTAATCAATTTTATTAATTTTTTATTTTAAATTCAATTATAAAACACATCTTTAAGAGAAAAATATTTAGTTTGAGTAAGATTTAAAAAAAAAAACAACCTTCTTGTCCGAATAATTGACGTAGTAAGAATATGTCGTGTTTTGAATATATAATTGCGTTTTAAAAAAACCCAGCCTTATATTATTAAATTCAAATGAATTTTTATTTTAAATTGAATTATATTACACAGCTTTAAGCAAAAAATATTCAGTTTGACGAAGATTTAAAAAAAAACTACCTTGTTGTCTGAATAATTGACGTAGTAAGTATATGTCGTGTTTTGAAAATATAAATGCGTTTTAAAAAAACCCAGCCTTATATTATTAAATTTAAATGAATTTTTATTTTAAATTCAATTATATTACACAGCTTTAAGCAAAAAATATTCAGTTTGACGAAGATTTAAAAAAAAACTACCTTCTTGTCTGAATAATTGATGTAGTAAGTATATGTCGTGTTTTGAAAATATAAATTCGGTTTAAAAAAACCCAGCTTGATATTAATCAATTTTATTTATTTATTTTATTTTAAATTCATTTATAATACACATCTTTAAGAGAAAAATATTTAGTTTGACTAAGATTTAAAAAAAAAACTACCTTCTTGTCCGAATAATTGACGTAGTAAGTATATGTCGTGTTTTGAAAATATAAATGCGTTTTAAAAAAACCCAGCCTTATATTATTAAATTTAAATGAATTTTTATTTTAAATTCAATTATATTACACAGCTTTAAGCAAAAAATATTCAGTTTGACGAAGATTTAAAAAAAACTACCTTCTTGTCTGAATAATTGATGTAGTAAGTATATGTCGTGTTTTGAAAATATAAATTCGGTTTAAAAAAACCCAGCTTGATATTAATCAATTTTATTTATTTATTTTATTTTAAATTCATTTATAATACACATCTTTAAGAGAAAAATATTTAGTTTGAGTAAGATTTAAAAAAAAAAAACAACCTTCTTGTCCGAATACTTGACGTAGTAAGAAAGTGTCGTGTTTTGAAAATATAAATGCGTTTTAAAAAAACCCAGCCTTATATTATTAAATTTAAATGAATTTTTATTTTAAATTCAATTATATTACACAGCTTTAAGCAAAAGATATTCAATTTGACGAAGATTTAAAAAAAAACTACCTTCTTGTCCTAATAATTAACGTAGTAAGTATATGTCCTGTTTTGAAAATATAAATTCGGTTTAAAAAAACCCAGCTTGACATTAATCAATTTTATTAATTTTTTATTTTAAATTCAATAATAATACACATCTTTAAGAGAAAAATATTTAGTTTGACTAAGATTTAAAAAAAAAACTACCTTCTTGTCCGAATTATTGACGTAGTAAGTATATGTCGTGTTTTGAAAATATAAATGCGTTTTAAAAAAACCCAGCCTTATATTATTAAATTTAAATGAATTTTTATTTTAAATTCAATTATATTACACAGCTTTAAGCAAAAAATATTCAGTTTGACGAAGATTTAAAAAAAAACTACCTTGTTGTCTGAATAATTGATGTAGTAAGTATATGTCGTGTTTTGAAAATATAAATTCGGTTTAAAAAAACCCAGCTTGATATTAATCAATTTTATTTATTTATTTTATTTTAAATTCATTTATAATACACATCTTTAAGAGAATAATATTTTGTTTGACTAAGATTTAAAAAAAAAACTACCTTCTTGTCCGAATAATTGACGTAGTAAGTATATGTCGTGTTTTGAAAATATAAATGCGTTTTAAAAAAACCCAGCCTTATATTATTAAATTTTAATGAATTTTTATTTTAAATTCAATTATATTACACAGCTTTAAGCAAAAAATATTCAGTTTGACGAAGATTTAAAAAAAAACTACCTTCTTGTCTGAATAATTGATGTAGTAAGTATATGTCGTGTTTTGAAAATATAAATTCGGTTTAAAAAATTCCAGCTTGATATTAATCAATTTTATTTATTTATTTTATTTTAAATTCATTTATAATACACATCTTTAAGAGAAAAATATTTAGTTTGAGTAAGATTTAAAAAAAAAAACAACCTTCTTGTCCGAATACTTGACGTAGTAAGAAAGTGTCGTGTTTTGAAAATATAAATGCGTTTTAAAAAAACCCAGCCTTATATTATTAAATTTAAATGAATTTTTATTTTAAATTCAATTATATTACACAGCTTTAAGCAAAAAATATTCAATTTGACGAAGATTTAAAAAAAAACTACCTTCTTGTCCTAATAATTGACGTAGTAAGTATATGTCCTGTTTTGAAAATATAAATTCGGTTTAAAAAACCCCAGCTTGACATTAATCAATTTTATTAATTTTTTATTTTAAATTCAATAATAATACACATCTTTAAGAGAAAAATATTTAGTTTGACTAAGATTTAAAAAAAAAACTACCTTCTTGTCCGAATAATTGACGTAGTAAGTATATGTCGTGTTTTGAAAATATAAATGCGTTTTAAAAAAACCCAGCCTTATATTATTAAATTTAAATGAATTTTTATTTTAAATTCAATTATATTACACAGCTTTAAGCAAAAAATATTCAGTTTGACGAAGATTTAAAAAAAAACTACCTTCTTGTCTGAATAATTGATGTAGTAAGTATATGTCGTGTTTTGAAAATATAAATTCGGTTTAAAAAAACCCAGCTTGATATTAATCAATTTTATTTATTTATTTTATTTTAAATTCATTTATAATACACATCTTTAAGAGAAAAATATTTAGTTTGAGTAAGATTTAAAAAAAAAAACAACCTTCTTGTCCGAATACTTGACGTAGTAAGAAAGTGTCGTGTTTTGAAAATATAAATGCGTTTTAAAAAAACCCAGCCTTATATTATTAAATTTAAATGAATTTTTATTTTAAATTCAATTATATTACACAGCTTTAAGCAAAAAATATTCAATTTGGCGAAGATTTAAAAAAAAACTACCTTCTTGTCCTAATAATTGACGTAGTAAGTATATGTCCTGTTTTGAAAATATAAATTCGGTTTAAAAAAACCCAGCTTGACATTAATCAATTTTATTTATTTATTTTATTTTAAATTCATTTATAATACACATCTTTAAGAGAAAAATATTTAGTTTGAGTAAGATTTAAAAAAAAAAACAACCTTCTTGTCCGAATACTTGACGTAGTAAGAAAGTGTCGTGTTTTGAAAATATAAATGCGTTTTAAAAAACCCAGCCTTATATTATTAAATTTAAATGAATTTTTATTTTAAATTCAATTATATTACACAGCTTTAAGCAAAAAATATTCAATTTGACGAAGATTTAAAAAAAAACTACCTTCTTGTCCTAATAATTGACGTAGTAAGTATATGTCCTGTTTTGAAAATATAAATTCGGTTTAAAAAAACCCAGCTTGACATTAATCAATTTTATTAATTTTTTATTTTAAATTCAATAATAATACACATCTTTAAGAGAAAAATATTTAGTTTGACTAAGATTTAAAAAAAAAAACTACCTTCTTGTCCGAATAATTGACGTAGTAAGAATATGTCGTGTTTTGAAAATATAAATTCGGTTTAAAAAAACCCAGCTTAATATTAATCAATTTTTTTAATTTTTTATTTTCAATTCAATTATAATACACATCTTTAAGAGAAAAATATTTAGTTTGACTAAGATTTAAAAAAAAAAACTACCTTCTTGTCTGAATAATTTACGTAGTGACAATATGTCGTGTTTTGAAAATATAAATGCGTTTTAAAAAACCCAGCCTTATATTATTAAACTTAAAGGAATTTTTATTTTAAATTCAATTATATTACACAGCTTTAAGCAAAAAATATTCAGTTTGACGAAGATTTAAAAAAAAACTACCTTCTTGTCTGAATAATTGATGTAGTAAGTATATGTCGTGTTTTGAAAATATAAATTCGGTTTAAAAAAACCCAGCTTGATATTAATCAATTTTATTTATTTATTTTATTTTAAATTCAATTATAAAACACATCTTTAAGAGAAAAATATTTAGTTTGAGTAAGATTTAAAAAAAAAAACAACCTTCTTGTCCGAATAATTGACGTAGTAAGAATATGTCGTGTTTTGAATATATAATTGCGTTTTAAAAAAACCCAGCCTTATATTATTAAATTCAAATGAATTTTTATTTTAAATTGAATTATATTACACAGCTTTAAGCAAAAAATATTCAGTTTGACGAAGATTTAAAAAAAAACTACCTTGTTGTCTGAATAATTGACGTAGTAAGTATATGTCGTGTTTTGAAAATATAAATGCGTTTTAAAAAAACCCAGCCTTATATTATTAAATTTAAATGAATTTTTATTTTAAATTCAGCTATATTACACAGCTTTAAGCAAGAAATATTCAGTTTGACGAAGATTTAAAAAAAAACTACCTTCTTGTCTGAATAATTGATGTAGTAAGTATATGTCGTGTTTTGAAAATATAAATTCGGTTTAAAAAAACCCAGCTTGATATTAATCAATTTTATTTATTTATTTTATTTTAAATTCATTTATAATACACATCTTTAAGAGAAAAATATTTAGTTTGAGTAAGATTTAAAAAAAAAAACAACCTTCTTGTCCGAATACTTGACGTAGTAAGAAAGTGTCGTGTTTTGAAAATATAAATGCGTTTTAAAAAAACCCAGCCTTATATTATTAAATTTAAATGAATTTTTATTTTAAATTCAATTATATTACACAGCTTTAAGCAAAAAATATTCAATTTGGCGAAGATTTAAAAAAAAACTACCTTCTTGTCCTAATAATTGACGTAGTAAGTATATGTCCTGTTTTGAAAATATAAATTCGGTTTAAAAAAACCCAGCTTGACATTAATCAATTTTATTTATTTATTTTATTTTAAATTCATTTATAATACACATCTTTAAGAGAAAAATATTTAGTTTGAGTAAGATTTAAAAAAAAAAACAACCTTCTTGTCCGAATACTTGACGTAGTAAGAAAGTGTCGTGTTTTGAAAATATAAATGCGTTTTAAAAAACCCAGCCTTATATTATTAAATTTAAATGAATTTTTATTTTAAATTCAATTATATTACACAGCTTTAAGCAAAAAATATTCAATTTGACGAAGATTTAAAAAAAAACTACCTTCTTGTCCTAATAATTGACGTAGTAAGTATATGTCCTGTTTTGAAAATATAAATTCGGTTTAAAAAAACCCAGCTTGACATTAATCAATTTTATTAATTTTTTATTTTAAATTCAATAATAATACACATCTTTAAGAGAAAAATATTTAGTTTGACTAAGATTTAAAAAAAAAAACTACCTTCTTGTCCGAATAATTGACGTAGTAAGAATATGTCGTGTTTTGAAAATATAAATTCGGTTTAAAAAAACCCAGCTTAATATTAATCAATTTTTTTAATTTTTTATTTTCAATTCAATTATAATACACATCTTTAAGAGAAAAATATTTAGTTTGACTAAGATTTAAAAAAAAAAACTACCTTCTTGTCTGAATAATTTACGTAGTGACAATATGTCGTGTTTTGAAAATATAAATGCGTTTTAAAAAACCCAGCCTTATATTATTAAACTTAAAGGAATTTTTATTTTAAATTCAATTATATTACACAGCTTTAAGCAAAAAATATTCAGTTTGATGAAGATTTAAAAAAAAACTACCTTCTTGTCCGACTAATTGACGTAGTAAGTATATGTCGTGATTTGAAAATATAAATGCGTTTTAAAAAAACCCAGCCTTATATTATTAAATTTAAATGAATTTTTATTTTAAATTCAATTATATTACACAGCTTTAAGCAAAAAATATTCAATTTGACGAAGATTTAAAAAAAAACTACCTTGTTGTCTGAATAATTGACGTAGTAAGTATATGTCGTGTTTTGAAAATATAAATGCGTTTTAAAAAAACCCAGCCTTATATTATTAAATTTAAATGAATTTTTATTTTAAATTCAATTATATTACACAGCTTTAAGCAAAAAATATTCAGTTTGACGAAGATTTAAAAAAAAACTACCTTCTTGTCTGAATAATTGATGTAGTAAGTATATGTCGTGTTTTGAAAATATAAATTCGGTTTAAAAAAACCCAGCTTGATATTAATCAATTTTATTTCTTTATTTTATTTTAAATTCATTTATAATACACATCTTTAAGAGAAAAATATTTGGTTTGAGTAAGATTTAAAAAAAAAAACAACCTTCTTGTCCGAATACTTGACGTAGTAAGAAAGTGTCGTGTTTTGAAAATATAAATGCGTTTTAAAAAAACCCAGCCTTATATTATTAAATTTAAATGAATTTTTATTTTAAATTCAATTATATTACACAGCTTTAAGCAAAAAATATTCAGTTTGACGAAGATTTAAAAAAAAACTACCTTGTTGTCTGAATAATTGATGTAGTAAGTATATGTCGTGTTTTGAAAATATAAATTCGGTTTAAAAAAACCCAGCTTGATATTAATCAATTTTATTTATTTATTTTATTTTAAATTCATTTATAATACACATCTTTAAGAGAATAATATTTAGTTTGACTAAGATTTAAAAAAAAACTACCTTCTTGTCCGAATAATTGACGTAGTAAGTATATGTCGTGTTTTGAAAATATAAATGCGTTTTAAAAAAACCCAGCCTTATATTATTAAATTTTAATGAATTTTTATTTTAAATTCAATTATATTACACAGCTTTAAGCAAAAAATATTCAGTTTGACGAAGATTTAAAAAAAAACTACCTTCTTGTCTGAATAATTGATGTAGTAAGTATATGTCGTGTTTTGAAAATATAAATTCGGTTTAAAAAAACCCAGCTTGATATTAATCAATTTTATTTATTTATTTTATTTTAAATTCATTTATAATACACATCTTTAAGAGAAAAATATTTAGTTTGAGTAAGATTTAAAAAAAAAAACAACCTTCTTGTCCGAATACTTGACGTAGTAAGAAAGTGTCGTGTTTTGAAAATATAAATGCGTTTTAAAAAAACCCAGCCTTATATTATTAAATTTAAATGAATTTTTATTTTAAATTCAATTATATTACACAGCTTTAAGCAAAAAATATTCAATTTGACGAAGATTTAAAAAAAAACTACCTTCTTGTCCTAATAATTGACGTAGTAAGTATATGTCCTGTTTTGAAAATATAAATTCGGTTTAAAAAAACCCAGCTTGACATTAATCAATTTTATTAATTTTTTATTTTAAATTCAATAATAATACACATCTTTAAGAGAAAAATATTAAGTTTGACTAAGATTTAAAAAAAAAACTACCTTCTTGTCCGAATAATTTACGTAGTAAGTATATGTCGTGTTTTGAAAATATAAATGCGTTTTAAAAAAACCCAGCCTTATATTATTAAATTTAAATGAATTTTTATTTTAAATTCAATTATATTACACAGCTTTAAGCAAAAAATATTCAGTTTGACGAAGATTTAAAAAAAAACTACCTTCTTGTCTGAATAATTGATGTAGTAAGTATATGTCGTGTTTTGAAAATATAAATTCGGTTTAAAAAAACCCAGCTTGATATTAATCAATTTTATTTATTTATTTTATTTTAAATTCAATTATAAAACACATCTTTAAGAGAAAAATATTTAGTTTGAGTAAGATTTAAAAAAAAAAACAACCTTCTTGTCCGAATAATTGACGTAGTAAGAATATGTCGTGTTTTGAATATATAATTGCGTTTTAAAAAAACCCAGCCTTATATTATTAAATTCAAATGAATTTTTATTTTAAATTGAATTATATTACACAGCTTTAAGCAAAAAATATTCAGTTTGACGAAGATTTAAAAAAAAACTACCTTGTTGTCTGAATAATTGACGTAGTAAGTATATGTCGTGTTTTGAAAATATAAATGCGTTTTAAAAAAACCCAGCCTTATATTATTAAATTTAAATGAATTTTTATTTTAAACTCAGCTATATTACACAGCTTTAAGCAAGAAATATTCAGTTTGACGAAGATTTAAAAAAAAACTACCTTCTTGTCTGAATAATTGATGTAGTAAGTATATGTCGTGTTTTGAAAATATAAATTCGGTTTAAAAAAACCCAGCTTGATATTAATCAATTTTATTTATTTATTTTATTTTAAATTCATTTATAATACACATCTTTAAGAGAAAAATATTTAGTTTGAGTAAGATTTAAAAAAAAAAACAACCTTCTTGTCCGAATACTTGACGTAGTAAGAAAGTGTCGTGTTTTGAAAATATAAATGCGTTTTAAAAAAACCCAGCCTTATATTATTAAATTTAAATGAATTTTTATTTTAAATTCAATTATATTACACAGCTTTAAGCAAAAAATATTCAATTTGGCGAAGATTTAAAAAAAAACTACCTTCTTGTCCTAATAATTGACGTAGTAAGTATATGTCCTGTTTTGAAAATATAAATTCGGTTTAAAAAAACCCAGCTTGACATTAATCAATTTTATTTATTTATTTTATTTTAAATTCATTTATAATACACATCTTTAAGAGAAAAATATTTAGTTTGAGTAAGATTTAAAAAAAAAAACAACCTTCTTGTCCGAATACTTGACGTAGTAAGAAAGTGTCGTGTTTTGAAAATATAAATGCGTTTTAAAAAACCCAGCCTTATATTATTAAATTTAAATGAATTTTTATTTTAAATTCAATTATATTACACAGCTTTAAGCAAAAAATATTCAATTTGACGAAGATTTAAAAAAAAACTACCTTCTTGTCCTAATAATTGACGTAGTAAGTATATGTCCTGTTTTGAAAATATAAATTCGGTTTAAAAAAACCCAGCTTGACATTAATCAATTTTATTAATTTTTTATTTTAAATTCAATAATAATACACATCTTTAAGAGAAAAATATTTAGTTTGACTAAGATTTAAAAAAAAAAACTACCTTCTTGTCCGAATAATTGACGTAGTAAGAATATGTCGTGTTTTGAAAATATAAATTCGGTTTAAAAAAACCCAGCTTAATATTAATCAATTTTTTTAATTTTTTATTTTCAATTCAATTATAATACACATCTTTAAGAGAAAAATATTTAGTTTGACTAAGATTTAAAAAAAAAAACTACCTTCTTGTCTGAATAATTTACGTAGTGACAATATGTCGTGTTTTGAAAATATAAATGCGTTTTAAAAAACCCAGCCTTATATTATTAAACTTAAAGGAATTTTTATTTTAAATTCAATTATATTACACAGCTTTAAGCAAAAAATATTCAGTTTGACGAAGATTTAAAAAAAAACTACCTTCTTGTCTGAATAATTGATGTAGTAAGTATATGTCGTGTTTTGAAAATATAAATTCGGTTTAAAAAAACCCAGCTTGATATTAATCAATTTTATTTATTTATTTTATTTTAAATTCAATTATAAAACACATCTTTAAGAGAAAAATATTTAGTTTGACTAAGATTTAAAAAAAAAAACTACCTTCTTGTCCGAATAATTGACGTAGTAAGAATATGTCGTGTTTTGAAAATATAAATTCGGTTTAAAAAAACCCAGCTTAATATTAATCAATTTTTTTAATTTTTTATTTTCAATTCAATTATAATACACATCTTTAAGAGAAAAATATTTAGTTTGAGTAAGATTTAAAAAAAAAAACAACCTTCTTGTCCGAATAATTGACGTAGTAAGAATATGTCGTGTTTTGAATATATAATTGCGTTTTAAAAAAACCCAGCCTTATATTATTAAATTCAAATGAATTTTTATTTTAAATTGAATTATATTACACAGCTTTAAGCAAAAAATATTCAGTTTGACGAAGATTTAAAAAAAAACTACCTTGTTGTCTGAATAATTGACGTAGTAAGTATATGTCGTGTTTTGAAAATATAAATGCGTTTTAAAAAAACCCAGCCTTATATTATTAAATTTAAATGAATTTTTATTTTAAATTCAGCTATATTACACAGCTTTAAGCAAGAAATATTCAGTTTGACGAAGATTTAAAAAAAAACTACCTTCTTGTCTGAATAATTGATGTAGTAAGTATATGTCGTGTTTTGAAAATATAAATTCGGTTTAAAAAAACCCAGCTTGATATTAATCAATTTTATTTATTTATTTTATTTTAAATTCATTTATAATACACATCTTTAAGAGAAAAATATTTAGTTTGAGTAAGATTTAAAAAAAAAAACAACCTTCTTGTCCGAATACTTGACGTAGTAAGAAAGTGTCGTGTTTTGAAAATATAAATGCGTTTTAAAAAAACCCAGCCTTATATTATTAAATTTAAATGAATTTTTATTTTAAATTCAATTATATTACACAGCTTTAAGCAAAAAATATTCAATTTGGCGAAGATTTAAAAAAAAACTACCTTCTTGTCCTAATAATTGACGTAGTAAGTATATGTCCTGTTTTGAAAATATAAATTCGGTTTAAAAAAACCCAGCTTGACATTAATCAATTTTATTTATTTATTTTATTTTAAATTCATTTATAATACACATCTTTAAGAGAAAAATATTTAGTTTGAGTAAGATTAAAAAAAAAAACAACCTTCTTGTCCGAATACTTGACGTAGTAAGAAAGTGTCGTGTTTTGAAAATATAAATGCGTTTTAAAAAACCCAGCCTTATATTATTAAATTTAAATGAATTTTTATTTTAAATTCAATTATATTACACAGCTTTAAGCAAAAAATATTCAATTTGACGAAGATTTAAAAAAAAACTACCTTCTTGTCCTAATAATTGACGTAGTAAGTATATGTCCTGTTTTGAAAATATAAATTCGGTTTAAAAAACCCAGCTTGACATTAATCAATTTTATTAATTTTTTATTTTAAATTCAATAATAATACACATCTTTAAGAGAAAAATATTTAGTTTGACTAAGATTTAAAAAAAAAAACTACCTTCTTGTCCGAATAATTGACGTAGTAAGAATATGTCGTGTTTTGAAAATATAAATTCGGTTTAAAAAAACCCAGCTTAATATTAATCAATTTTTTTAATTTTTTATTTTCAATTCAATTATAATACACATCTGTAAGAGAAAAATATTTAGTTTGACTAAGATTTAAAAAAAAAAACTACCTTCTTGTCTGAATAATTTACGTAGTGACAATATGTCGTGTTTTGAAAATATAAATGCGTTTTAAAAAACCCAGCCTTATATTATTAAACTTAAAGGAATTTTTATTTTAAATTCAATTATATTACACAGCTTTAAGCAAAAAATATTCAGTTTGATGAAGATTTAAAAAAAAACTACCTTCTTGTCCGACTAATTGACGTAGTAAGTATATGTCGTGATTTGAAAATATAAATGCGTTTTAAAAAAACCCAGCCTTATATTATTAAATTTAAATGAATTTTTATTTTAAATTCAATTATATTACACAGCTTTAAGCAAAAAATATTCAATTTGACGAAGATTTAAAAAAAAACTACCTTCTTGTCCGAATAATTGACGTAGTAAGAATATGTCGTGTTTTGAAAATATAAATTCGGTTTAAAAAAACCCAGTTTGATATTAATCCATTTTATTAATTTTTTATTTTAAATTCAATTATAATACACATCTTTAAGAGAAAAATATTTAGTTTGACTAAGATTTAAAAAAAAAAACTACCTTGTTGTCCGAATAATTGACGTAGTAAGAATATGTCGTGTTTTGAATATATAATTGCGTTTTAAAAAAACCCAGCCTTATATTATTAAATTCAAATGAATTTTTATTTTAAATTGAATTATATTACACAGCTTTAAGCAAAAAATATTCAGTTTGACGAAGATTTAAAAAAAAACTACCTTGTTGTCTGAATAATTGACGTAGTAAGTATATGTCGTGTTTTGAAAATATAAATGCGTTTTAAAAAAACCCAGCCTTATATTATTAAATTTAAATGAATTTTTATTTTAAATTCAATTATATTACACAGCTTTATGCAAAAAATATTCAGTTTGACGAAGATTTAAAAAAAAACTACCTTCTTGTCTGAATAATTGATGTAGTAAGTATATGTCGTGTTTTGAAAATATAAATTCGGTTTAAAAAAACCCAGCTTGATATTAATCAATTTTATTTATTTATTTTATTTTAAATTCATTTATAATACACATCTTTAAGAGAAAAATATTTAGTTTGAGTAAGATTTAAAAAAAAAAACAACCTTCTTGTCCGAATACTTGACGTAGTAAGAAAGTGTCGTGTTTTGAAAATATAAATGCGTTTTAAAAAAACCCAGCCTTATATTATTAAATTTAAAAGAATTTTTATTTTAAATTCAATTATATTACACAGCTTTAAGCAAAATATATTCAGTTTGACGAAGATTTAAAATAAAAACTACCTTCTTGACCGAATAATAGACGTAGTAAGTATATGTCGTGTTTTAGAAAATATAAATTCGGTTTAAAAAAACCCAGCTTGATATTAATCAATTTTATTAATTTTTTATTTTAAATTCAATTATAATACACATCTTTAAGAGAAAAATATGTAGTTTGACTAAGATTTAAAAAAAAAACTACCTTCTTGTCTGAATAATTGACGTAGTAACAATATGTAATGTTTTGAAAATATAATTGCGTTTTAAAAAAACCCAGCCTTATATTATTAAATTTAAAGGAATTTTTATTTTAAGTTCAATTATATTACACAGCTTTAAGCAAAAAATATTCAGTTTAATGAAGATTTTAAAAAAACTACCTTCTTGTCCGAATAATTGACGTAGTAAGAATATGTAATGTTTTGAAAATATAAATTCGGTTTAATAAAACCCAGCTTGATATTAATCAATTTTATTAATTTTTTATTTTAAATTCAATTATAAAACACATCTTTAACAGAAAAATATTCAGTTTGACTAAGATTTAAAAAAAAAAACTACCTTCTTGTCCGAATAATTGACGTAGTAAGAATATGTAATGTTTTGAAAATATAATTGCGTTTTAAAAAAACCCAGCCTAATATTATTAAATTTAAATGAATTTTTATTTTAAATTCAATTATATTACACAGCTTTAAGCAAAAAATATTCAGTTTGATAAAAAGATTGAAAAAAAAACTACATTCTTGACCGAATAATAGACGTAGTAAGTATATGTCCTGTTTTAGAAAATATAAATTCGGTTTAAAAAAACCCAGCTTGATATTAATCAATTTTATTAATTTTTTATTTTAAATTCAATTATAATACACATCTTTAAGAGAAAAATATTTAGTTTGACTAAGATTTAAAAAAAAAAACCTACCTTCTTGTCCGAATAATTGACGTAGTAAGAATATGTAATGTTTTGAAAATATAATTGCGTTTTAAAAAAACCCAGCCTAATATTATTAAATTTAAATGAATTTTTATTTTAAATTCAATTATATCACACATCTTTAAGCAAAAAATATTCAGTTTGACGAAGATTTAAAAAAACTACCTTCTTGTCCGAATAATTGACGTAGTAAGTATATGTCGTGTTTTGAAAATATAAAATCGGTTTAAAAAAACCCAGCTTGATATTAATCAATTTTATTTATTTATTTTATTTTAAATTCATTTATAATACACATCTTTAAGAGAAAAATATTTAGTTTGACTAAGAAAAAAAAAAACTACCTTCTTGTCCGAATAATTGACGTAGTAAGAATAAGTCGTGTTTTGAAAATATAAATGCGTTTTAAAAAAACCCAGCTTGATATTAATCAATTTTATTAATTTTTTATTTTAAATTCAATTATAATACACATCTTTAAGAGAAAAATATTTAGTTTGACTAAGATTTGAAAAAAAAAACTACCTTCTTGTCTGAATAATTGACGTAGTAACAATATGTCGTGTTTTGAAAATATAATGCGTTTTAAAAAAACCCAGCCTTATATTATTAAATTTTAAGGAATTTTTATTTTAAGTTCAATTATATTACACAGCTTTAAGCAAAAAATATTCAGTTTGATGAAGATTTAAAAAAAAACTACCTTCTTGTCCGAATAATTGACGTAGTAAGTATATGTCGTGTTTTGAAAATATAAATGCGTTTTAAAAAAACCCAGCCTTATATTATTAAATTTAAATGAATTTTTATTTTAAATTCAATTATATTACACAGCTTTAAGCAAAAAATATTCAGTTTGACGAAGATTTAAAAAAAAACTACCTTCTTGTCCGAATAATTGACGTAGTAAGTATATGTCGTGTTTTGAAAATATAATGCGTTTTAAAAAAACCGAGCCTTATATTATTAAATTTTAGGGAATTTTTATTTTAAGTTCAATTATATTACACAGCTTTAAGCAAAAAATATTCAGTTTGATGAAGATTTAAAAAAAAACTACCTTCTTGTCCGAATAATTGACGTAGTAAGAATAAGTCGTGTTTTGAAAATATAAATGCGTTTTAAAAAAACCCAGCTTGATATTAATCAATTTTATTAATTTTTTATTTTAAATTCAATTATAATACACATCTTTAAGAGAAAAATATTTAGTTTGACTAAGATTTGAAAAAAAAACTACCTTCTTGTCTGAATAATTGACGTAGTAACAATATGTCGTGTTTTGAAAATATAATGCGTTTTAAAAAAACCCAGCCTTATATTATTAAATTTTAAGGAATTTTTATTTTAAGTTCAATTATATTACACAGCTTTAAGCAAAAAATATTCAGTTTAATGAAGATTTTAAAAAAACTACCTTCTTGTCCGAATAATTGACGTAGTAAGAATATGTAATGTTTTGAAAATATAAATTCGGTTTAAAAAAACCCAGGTTGATATTAATCAATTTTATTAATTTATTATTTTAAATTCAATTATAAAACACATCTTTAACAGAAAAATATTCAGTTTGACTAAGATTTAAAAAAAAAAACTACCTTCTTGTCCGAATAATTGACGTAGTAAGAATATGTAATGTTTTGAAAATATAATTGCGTTTTAAAAAAACCCAGCCTAATATTATTAAATTTAAATGAATTTTTATTTTAAATTCAATTATATTACACAGCTTTAAGCAAAAAATATTCAGTTTGACAAAGATTCAAAAAAAACTACCTTCTTGACCGAATAATAGACGTAGTAAGTATATGTCCTGTTTTAGAAAATATAAATTCGGTTTAAAAAAACCCAGCTTGATATTAATCAATTTTATTAATTTTTTATTTTAAATTCAATTATAATACACATCTTTAATAGAAAAATATTTAGTTTGACTAAGATTTAAAAAAAAAAAACCTACCTTCTTGTCCGAATAATTGACGTAGTAAGAATATGTAATGTTTTGAAAATATAATTGCGTTTTAAAAAAACCCAGCCTAATATTATTAAATTTAAATGAATTTTTATTTTAAATTCAATTATATCACACATCTTTAAGCAAAAAATATTCAGTTTGACAAAGATTTAAAAAAACTACCTTCTTGTCCGAATAATTGACGTAGTAAGTATATGTCGTGTTTTGAAAATATAAAATCGGTTTAAAAAAACCCAGCTTGATATTAATCAATTTTATTTATTTATTTTATTTTAAATTCATTTATAATACACATCTTTAAGAGAAAAATATTTAGTTTGACTAAGAAAAAAAAAAACTACCTTCTTGTCCGAATAATTGACGTAGTAAGAATAAGTCGTGTTTTGAAAATATAAATGCGTTTTAAAAAAACCCAGCTTGATATTAATCAATTTTATTAATTTTTTATTTTAAATTCAATTATAATACACATCTTTAAGAGAAAAATATTTAGTTTGACTAAGATTTGAAAAAAAAAACTACCTTCTTGTCTGAATAATTGACGTAGTAACAATATGTCGTGTTTTGAAAATATAATGCGTTTTAAAAAAACCCAGCCTTATATTATTAAATTTTAAGGAATTTTTATTTTAAGTTCAATTATATTACACAGCTTTAAGCAAAAAATATTCAGTTTGATGAAGATTTAAAAAAAAACTACCTTCTTGTCCGAATAATTGACGTAGTAAGTATATGTCGTGTTTTGAAAATATAAATGCGTTTTAAAAAAACCCAGCCTTATATTATTAAATTTAAATGAATTTTTATTTTAAATTCAATTATATTACACAGCTTTAAGCAAAAAATATTCAGTTTGACAAAGATTTAAAAAAAAACTACCTTCTTGACCGAATAATAGACGTAGTAAGTATATGTCCTCTTTTAGAAAATATAAATTCGGTTTAAAAAAACCCAGCTTGATATTAATCAATTTTATTAATTTTTTATTTTAAATTCAATTATAATACACATCTTTAAGAGAAAAATATTTAGTTTGACTAAGATTTAAAAAAAAAACCTACCTTCTTGTCCGAATAATTGACGTAGTAAGAATATGTAATGTTTTGAAAATATAATTGCGTTTTAAAAAAACCCAGCCTAATATTATTAAATTTAAATGAATTTTTATTTTAAATTCAATTATATTACACAGCTTTAAGCAAAAAATATTCAGTTTGACAAAGATTCAAAAAAAAACTACCTTCTTGACCGAATAATAGACGTAGTAAGTATATGTCCTGTTTTAGAAAATATAAATTCGGTTTAAAAAAACCCAGCTTGATATTAATCAATTTTATTAATTTTTTATTTTAAATTCAATTATAATACACATCTTTAATAGAAAAATATTTAGTTTGACTAAGATTTAAAAAAAAAAACCTACCTTCTTGTCCGAATAATTGACGTAGTAAGAATATGTAATGTTTTGAAAATATAATTGCGTTTTAAAAAAACCCAGCCTAATATTATTAAATTTAAATGAATTTTTATTTTAAATTCAATTATATCACACATCTTTAAGCAAAAAATATTCAGTTTGACGAAGATTTAAAAAAACTACCTTCTTGTCCGAATAATTGACGTAGTAAGAATAAGTCGTGTTTTGAAAATATAAATGCGTTTTAAAAAAACCCAGCTTGATATTAATCAATTTTATTAATTTTTTATTTTAAATTCAATTATAATACACATCTTTAAGAGAAAAATATTTAGTTTGACTAAGATTTGAAAAAAAAAACTACCTTCTTGTCTGAATAATTGACGTAGTAACAATATGTCGTGTTTTGAAAATATAATGCGTTTTAAAAAAACCCAGCCTTATATTATTAAATTTTAAGGAATTTTTATTTTAAGTTCAATTATATTACACAGCTTTAAGCAAAAAATATTCAGTTTGATGAAGATTTAAAAAAAAACTACCTTCTTGTCCGAATAATTGACGTAGTAAGTATATGTCGTGTTTTGAAAATATAAATGCGTTTTAAAAAAACCCAGCCTTATATTATTAAATTTAAATGAATTTTTATTTTAAATTCAATTATATTACACAGCTTTAAGCAAAAAATATTCAGTTTGACGAAGATTTAAAAAAAAACTACCTTCTTGTCCGAATAATTGACGTAGTAAGTATATGTCGTGTTTTGAAAATATAAAATCGGTTTAAAAAAACCCAGCTTGATATTAATCAATTTTATTTATTTATTTTATTTTAAATTCATTTATAATACACATCTTTAAGAGAAAAATATTTAGTTTGACTAAGAAAAAAAAAAACTACCTTCTTGTCCGAATAATTGACGTAGTAAGAATAAGTCGTGTTTTGAAAATATAAATGCGTTTTAAAAAAACCCAGCTTGATATTAATCAATTTTATTAATTTTTTATTTTAAATTCAATTATAATACACATCTTTAAGAGAAAAATATTTAGTTTGACTAAGATTTGAAAAAAAAAACTACCTTCTTGTCTGAATAATTGACGTAGTAACAATATGTCGTGTTTTGAAAATATAATGCGTTTTAAAAAAACCCAGCCTTATATTATTAAATTTTAAGGAATTTTTATTTTAAGTTCAATTATATTACACAGCTTTAAGCAAAAAATATTCAGTTTGATGAAGATTTAAAAAAAAACTACCTTCTTGTCCGAATAATTGACGTAGTAAGTATATGTCGTGTTTTGAAAATATAAATGCGTTTTAAAAAAACCCAGCCTTATATTATTAAATTTAAATGAATTTTTATTTTAAATTCAATTATATTACACAGCTTTAAGCAAAAAATATTCAGTTTGACAAAGATTTAAAAAAAAACTACCTTCTTGACCGAATAATAGACGTAGTAAGTATATGTCCTCTTTTAGAAAATATAAATTCGGTTTAAAAAAACCCAGCTTGATATTAATCAATTTTATTAATTTTTTATTTTAAATTCAATTATAATACACATCTTTAAGAGAAAAATATTTAGTTTGACTAAGATTTAAAAAAAAAACCTACCTTCTTGTCCGAATAATTGACGTAGTAAGAATATGTAATGTTTTGAAAATATAATTGCGTTTTAAAAAAACCCAGCCTAATATTATTAAATTTAAATGAATTTTTATTTTAAGTTCAATTATATTACACAGCTTTAAGCAAAAAATATTCAGTTTGAAGAAGATTTAAAAAAAAACTACCTCCTTGACCGAATAATAGACGTAGTAAGTATATGTCCTGTTTTAGAAAATATAAATTCGGTTTAAAAAAACCCAGCTTGATATTAATCAATTTTATTAATTTTTTATTTTAAATTCAATTATAATACACATCTTTAAGAGAAAAATATTTAGTTTGACTAAGATTTAAAAAAAAAACCTACCTTCTTGTCCGAATAATTGACGTAGTAAGAATATGTAATGTTTTGAAAATATAATTGCGTTTTAAAAAAACCCAGCCTAATATTATTAAATTTAAATGAATTTTTATTTTAAATTCAATTATATTACACAGTTTTAAGCAAAAAATATTCAGTTTGACAAAGATTTAAAAAAAAACTACCTTCTTGACCGAATAATAGACGTAGTAAGTATATGTCCTGTTTTAGAAAATATAAATTCGGTTTAAAAAAACCCAGCTTGATATTAATCAATTTTATTAATTTTTTATTTTAAATTCAATTATAATACACATCTTTAAGAGAAAAATATTTAGTTTGACTAAGATTTAAAAAAAAAACCTACCTACTTGTCCGAATAATTGACATAGTAAGAATAAGTAATGTTTTGAAAATATAATTGCGTTTTAAAAAAACCCAGCCTAATATTATTAAATTTAAATGAATTTTTATTTTAAATTCAATTATATCACACATCTTTAAGCAAAAAATATTCAGTTTGACGAAGATTTAAAAAAACTACCTTCTTGTCCGAATAATTGACGTAGTAAGTATATGTCGTGTTTTGAATATATAATTGCGTTTTAAAAAAACCCAGCCTTATATTATTAAATTTAAATGAATTATTATTTTAAATTGAATTATATTACCCAGCTTTAAGCAAAAAATATTCAGTTTGACGAAGATTTAAAAAAAAACTACCTTGTTGTCTGAATAATTGACGTAGTAAGTATATGTCGTGTTTTGAAAATATAAATGCGTTTTAAAAAAACCCAGCCTTATATTATTAAATTTAAATGAATTTTTATTTTAAATTCAATTATATTACACAGCTTTAAGCAAAAAATATTCAGTTTGACGAAGATTTAAAAAAAAACTACCTTCTTGTCTGAATAATTGATGTAGTAAGTATATGTCGTGTTTTGAAAATATAAATTCGGTTTAAAAAAACCCAGCTTGATATTAATCAATTTTATTTATTTATTTTATTTTAAATTCATTTATAATACACATCTTTAAGAGAAAAATATTTAGTTTGACTAAGATTTAAAAAAAAAAACTACCTTCTTGTCCGAATAATTGACGTAGTAAGTATATGTCCTGTTTTGAAAATATAAATTCGGTTTAAAAAAACCCAGCTTAATATTAATCAATTTTTTTAATTTTTTATTTTCAATTCAATTATAATACACATCTTTAAGAGAAAAATATTTAGTTTGACTAAGATTTAAAAAAAAAAACTACCTTCTTGTCTGAATAATTTACGTAGTGACAATATGTCGTGTTTTGAAAATATAAATGCGTTTTAAAAAACCCAGCCTTATATTATTAAACTTAAAGGAATTTTTATTTAAAATTCAATTATATTACACAGCTTTAAGCAAAAAATATTCAGTTTGATGAAGATTTAAAAAAAAACTACCTTGTTGTCCGAATAATTGACGTAGTAAGAATATGTCGTGTTTTGAATATATAATTGCGTTTTAAAAAAACCCAGCCTTATATTATTAAATTCAAATGAATTTTTATTTTAAATTGAATTATATTACACAGCTTTAAGCAAAAAATATTCAGTTTGACGAATATTTAAAAAAAAACTACCTTCTTGTCTGAATAATTGACGAAGTAAGTATATGTCGTGTATTGAAAATATAAATTCGGTTTAAAAAAACCCAGCTTGATATTAATCAATTTTATTTATTTATTTTATTTTAAATTCATTTATAATACACATCTTTAAGAGAAAAATATTTAGTTTGAGTAAGATTTAAAAAAAAAAACAACCTTCTTGTCCGAATACTTGACGTAGTAAGAAAGTGTCGTGTTTTGAAAATATAAATGCGTTTTAAAAAAACCCAGCCTTATATTATTAAATTCAAATGAATTTTTATTTTAAATTGAATTATATTACACAGCTTTAAGCAAAAAATATTTAGTTTGACGAAGATTTAAAAAAAAACTACCTTGTTGTCTGAATAATTGACGTAGTAAGTATATGTCGTGTTTTGAAAATATAAATGCGTTTTAAAAAAACCCAGCCTTATATTATTAAATTTAAATGAATTTTTTTTTTAAATTCAATTATATTACACAGCTTTAAGCAAAAAATATTCAGTTTGACGAAGATTTAAAAAAAAACTACCTTCTTGTCTGAATAATTGATGTAGTAAGTATATGTCGTGTTTTGAAAATATAAATTCGGTTTAAAAAAACCCAGCTTGATATTAATCAATTTTATTTATTTATTTTATTTTAAATTCATTTATAATACACATCTTTAAGAGAAAAATATTTAGTTTGAGTAAGATTTAAAAAAAAAAACAACCTTCTTGTCCGAATACTTGACGTAGTAAGAAAGTGTCGTGTTTTGAAAATATAAATGCGTTTTAAAAAAACCCAGCCTTATATTATTAAATTTAAATGAATTTTTATTTTAAATTCAATTATATTACACAGCTTTAAGCAAAAAATATTCAGTTTGACGAAGATTTAAAAAAAAACTACCTTCTTGACCGAATAATAGACGTAGTAAGTATATGTCGTGTTTTAGAAAATATAAATTCGGTTTAAAAAAACCCAGCTTGATATTAATCAATTTTATTAATTTTTTATTTTAAATTCAATTATAAAACACATCTTTAAGAGAAAAATATTTAGTTTGAGTAAGATTTAAAAAAAAAAACAACCTTCTTGTCCGAATAATTGACGTAGTAAGAATATGTCGTGTTTTGAATATATAATTGCGTTTTAAAAAAACCCAGCCTTATATTATTAAATTCAAATGAATTTTTATTTTAAATTGAATTATATTACACAGCTTTAAGCAAAAAATATTCAGTTTGACGAAGATTTAAAAAAAAACTACCTTGTTGTCTGAATAATTGACGTAGTAAGTATATGTCGTGTTTTGAAAATATAAATGCGTTTTAAAAAAACCCAGCCTTATATTATTAAATTTAAATGAATTTTTATTTTAAATTCAATTATATTACACAGCTTTAAGCAAAAAATATTCAGTTTGACGAAGATTTAAAAAAAAACTACCTTCTTGTCTGAATAATTGATGTAGTAAGTATATGTCGTGTTTTGAAAATATAAATTCGGTTTAAAAAAACCCAGCTTGATATTAATCAATTTTATTTATTTATTTTATTTTAAATTCATTTATAATACACATCTTTAAGAGAAAAATATTTAGTTTGAGTAAGAATTAAAAAAAAAAACAACCTTCTTGTCCGAATACTTGACGTAGTAAGAAAGTGTCGTGTTTTGAAAATATAAATGCGTTTTAAAAAAACCCAGCCTTATATTATTAAATTTAAATGAATTTTTATTTTAAATTCAATTATATTACACAGCTTTAAGCAAAAAATATTTAGTTTGACTAAGATTTAAAAAAAAAAACTACCTTCTTGTCCGAATAATTGACGTAGTAAGAATAAGTCGTGTTTTGAAAATATAAATGCGTTTTAAAAAAACCCAGCTTGATATTAATCAATTTTATTAATTTTTTATTTTAAATTCAATTATAATACACATCTTTAAGAGAAAAATATTTAGTTTGACTAAGATTTGAAAAAAAAAACTACCTTCTTGTCTGAATAATTGACGTAGTAACAATATGTCGTGTTTTGAAAATATAATGCTTTTTAAAAAAACCGAGCCTTATATTATTAAATTTTAAGGAATTTTTATTTTAAGTTCAATTATATTACACAGCTTTAAGCAAAAAATATTCAGTTTGATGAAGATTTAAAAAAAAACTACCTTCTTGTCCGAATAATTGACGTAGTAAGTATATGTCGTGTTTTGAAAATATAATGCGTTTTAAAAAAACCGAGCCTTATATTATTAAATTTTAGGGAATTTTTATTTTAAGTTCAATTATATTACACAGCTTTAAGCAAAAAATATTCAGTTTGATGAAGATTTAAAAAAAAACTACCTTCTTGTCCGAATAATTGACGTAGTAAGAATAAGTCGTGTTTTGAAAATATAAATGCGTTTTAAAAAAACCCAGCTTGATATTAATCAATTTTATTAATTTTTTATTTTAAATTCAATTATAATACACATCTTTAAGAGAAAAATATTTAGTTTGACTAAGATTTGAAAAAAAAACTACCTTCTTGTCTGAATAATTGACGTAGTAACAATATGTCGTGTTTTGAAAATATAATGCGTTTTAAAAAAACCCAGCCTTATATTATTAAATTTTAAGGAATTTTTATTTTAAGTTCAATTATATTACACAGCTTTAAGCAAAAAATATTCAGTTTAATGAAGATTTTAAAAAAACTACCTTCTTGTCCGAATAATTGACGTAGTAAGAATATGTAATGTTTTGAAAATATAAATTCGGTTTAAAAAAACCCAGGTTGATATTAATCAATTTTATTAATTTATTATTTTAAATTCAATTATAAAACACATCTTTAACAGAAAAATATTCAGTTTGACTAAGATTTAAAAAAAAAAACTACCTTCTTGTCCGAATAATTGACGTAGTAAGAATATGTAATGTTTTGAAAATATAATTGCGTTTTAAAAAAACCCAGCCTAATATTATTAAATTTAAATGAATTTTTATTTTAAATTCAATTATATTACACAGCTTTAAGCAAAAAATATTCAGTTTGACAAAGATTCAAAAAAAACTACCTTCTTGACCGAATAATAGACGTAGTAAGTATATGTCCTGTTTTAGAAAATATAAATTCGGTTTAAAAAAACCCAGCTTGATATTAATCAATTTTATTAATTTTTTATTTTAAATTCAATTATAATACACATCTTTATTAGAAAAATATTTAGTTTGACTAAGATTTAAAAAAAAAAACCTACCTTCTTGTCCGAATAATTGACGTAGTAAGAATATGTAATGTTTTGAAAATATAATTGCGTTTTAAAAAAACCCAGCCTAATATTATTAAATTTAAATGAATTTTTATTTTAAATTCAATTATATCACACATCTTTAAGCAAAAAATATTCAGTTTGACAAAGATTTAAAAAAACTACCTTCTTGTCCGAATAATTGACGTAGTAAGTATATGTCGTGTTTTGAAAATATAAAATCGGTTTAAAAAAACCCAGCTTGATATTAATCAATTTTATTTATTTATTTTATTTTAAATTCATTTATAATACACATCTTTAAGAGAAAAATATTTAGTTTGACTAAGAAAAAAAAAAACTACCTTCTTGTCCGAATAATTGACGTAGTAAGAATAAGTCGTGTTTTGAAAATATAAATGCGTTTTAAAAAAACCCAGCTTGATATTAATCAATTTTATTAATTTTTTATTTTAAATTCAATTATAATACACATCTTTAAGAGAAAAATATTTAGTTTGACTAAGATTTGAAAAAAAAAACTACCTTCTTGTCTGAATAATTGACGTAGTAACAATATGTCGTGTTTTGAAAATATAATGCGTTTTAAAAAAACCCAGCCTTATATTATTAAATTTTAAGGAATTTTTATTTTAAGTTCAATTATATTACACAGCTTTAAGCAAAAAATATTCAGTTTGATGAAGATTTAAAAAAAAACTACCTTCTTGTCCGAATAATTGACGTAGTAAGTATATGTCCTCTTTTAGAAAATATAAATTCGGTTTAAAAAAACCCAGCTTGATATTAATCAATTTTATTAATTTTTTATTTTAAATTCAATTATAATACACATCTTTAAGAGAAAAATATTTAGTTTGACTAAGATTTAAAAAAAAAACCTACCTTCTTGTCCGAATAATTGACGTAGTAAGAATATGTAATGTTTTGAAAATATAATTGCGTTTTAAAAAAACCCAGCCTAATATTATTAAATTTAAATGAATTTTTATTTTAAATTCAATTATATTACACAGCTTTAAGCAAAAAATATTCAGTTTGACAAAGATTCAAAAAAAAACTACCTTCTTGACCGAATAATAGACGTAGTAAGTATATGTCCTGTTTTAGAAAATATAAATTCGGTTTAAAAAAACCCAGCGTGATATTAATCAATTTTATTAATTTTTTATTTTAAATTCAATTATAATACACATCTTTAATAGAAAAATATTTAGTTTGACTAAGATTTAAAAAAAAAACCTACCTTCTTGTCCGAATAATTGACGTAGTAAGAATATGTAATGTTTTGAAAATATAATTGCGTTTTAAAAAAACCCAGCCTAATATTATTAAATTTAAATGAATTTTTATTTTAAATTCAATTATATCACACATCTTTAAGCAAAAAATATTCAGTTTGACGAAGATTTAAAAAAACTACCTTCTTGTCCGAATAATTGACGTAGTAAGTATATGTCGTGTTTTGAAAATATAAAATTGGTTTAAAAAAACCCAGCTTGATATTAATCAATTTTATTTATTTATTTTATTTTAAATTCATTTATAATACACATCTTTAAGAGAAAAATATTTAGTTTGACTAAGAAAAAAAAAAACTACCTTCTTGTCCGAATAATTGACGTAGTAAGAATAAGTCGTGTTTTGAAAATATAAATGCGTTTTAAAAAAACCCAGCTTGATATTAATCAATTTTATTAATTTTTTATTTTAAATTCAATTATAATACACATCATTAAGAGAAAAATATTTAGTTTGACTAAGATTTGAAAAAAAAAACTACCTTCTTGTCTGAATAATTGACGTAGTAACAATATGTCGTGTTTTGAAAATATAATGCGTTTTAAAAAAACCCAGCCTTATATTATTAAATTTTAAGGAATTTTTATTTTAAGTTCAATTATATTACACAGCTTTAAGCAAAAAATATTCAGTTTGATGAAGATTTAAAAAAAAACTACCTTCTTGTCCGAATAATTGACGTAGTAAGTATATGTCGTGTTTTGAAAATATAAATGCGTTTTAAAAAAACCCAGCCTTATATTATTAAATTTAAATGAATTTTTATTTTAAATTCAATTATATTACACAGCTTTAAGCAAAAAATATTCAGTTTGACGAAGATTTAAAAAAAACTACCTTCTTGTCCGAATAATTGACGTAGTAAGTATATGTCGTGTTTTGAAAATATAATGCGTTTTAAAAAAACCGAGCCTTATATTATTAAATTTTAGGGAATTTTTATTTTAAGTTCAATTATATTACACAGCTTTAAGCAAAAAATATTCAGTTTGATGAAGATTTAAAAAAAAACTACCTTCTTGTCCGAATAATTGACGTAGTAAGAATAAGTCGTGTTTTGAAAATATAAATGCGTTTTAAAAAAACCCAGCTTGATATTAATCAATTTTATTAATTTTTTATTGTAAATTCAATTATAATACACATCTTTAAGAGAAAAATATTTAGTTTGACTAAGATTTGAAAAAAAAACTACCTTCTTGTCTGAATAATTGACGTAGTAACAATATGTCGTGTTTTGAAAATATAATGCGTTTTAAAAAAACCCAGCCTTATATTATTAAATTTTAAGGAATTTTTATTTTAAGTTCAATTATATTACACAGCTTTAAGCAAAAAATATTCAGTTTAATGAAGATTTTAAAAAAACTACCTTCTTGTCCGAATAATTGACGTAGTAAGAATATGTAATGTTTTGAAAATATAAATTCGGTTTAAAAAAACCCAGGTTGATATTAATCAATTTTATTAATTTATTATTTTAAATTCAATTATAAAACACATCTTTAACAGAAAAATATTCAGTTTGACTAAGATTTAAAAAAAAAAACTACCTTCTTGTCCGAATAATTGACGTAGTAAGAATATGTAATGTTTTGAAAATATAATTGCGTTTTAAAAAAACCCAGCCTAATATTATTAAATTTAAATGAATTTTTATTTTAAATTCAATTATATTACACAGCTTTAAGCAAAAAATATTCAGTTTGACAAAGATTCAAAAAAAACTACCTTCTTGACCGAATAATAGACGTAGTAAGTATATGTCCTGTTTTAGAAAATATAAATTCGGTTTAAAAAAACCCAGCTTGATATTAATCAATTTTATTAATTTTTTATTTTAAATTCAATTATAATACACATCTTTAATAGAAAAATATTTAGTTTGACTAAGATTTAAAAAAAAAAACCTACCTTCTTGTCCGAATAATTGACGTAGTAAGAATATGTAATGTTTTGAAAATATAATTGCGTTTTAAAAAAACCCAGCCTAATATTATTAAATTTAAATGAATTTTTATTTTAAATTCAATTATATCACACATCTTTAAGCAAAAAATATTCAGTTTGACAAAGATTTAAAAAAACTACCTTCTTGTCCGAATAATTGACGTAGTAAGTATATGTCGTGTTTTGAAAATATAAAATCGGTTTAAAAAAACCCAGCTTGATATTAATCAATTTTATTTATTTATTTTATTTTAAATTCATTTATAATACACATCTTTAAGAGAAAAATATTTAGTTTGACTAAGAAAAAAAAAAACTACCTTCTTGTCCGAATAATTGACGTAGTAAGAATAAGTCGTGTTTTGAAAATATAAATGCGTTTTAAAAAAACCCAGCTTGATATTAATCAATTTTATTAATTTTTTATTTTAAATTCAATTATAATACACATCTTTAAGAGAAAAATATTTAGTTTGACTAAGATTTGAAAAAAAAAACTACCTTCTTGTCTGAATAATTGACGTAGTAACAATATGTCGTGTTTTGAAAATATAATGCGTTTTAAAAAAACCCAGCCTTATATTATTAAATTTTAAGGAATTTTTATTTTAAGTTCAATTATATTACACAGCTTTAAGCAAAAAATATTCAGTTTGATGAAGATTTAAAAAAAAACTACCTTCTTGTCCGAATAATTGACGTAGTAAGTATATGTCGTGTTTTGAAAATATAAATGCGTTTTAAAAAAACCCAGGCTTATATTATTAAATTTAAATGAATTTTTATTTTAAATTCAATTATATTACACAGCTTTAAGCAAAAAATATTCAGTTTGACAAAGATTTAAAAAAAAACTACCTTCTTGACCGAATAATAGACGTAGTAAGTATATGTCCTCTTTTAGAAAATATAAATTCGGTTTAAAAAAACCCAGCTTGATATTAATCAATTTTATTAATTTTTTATTTTAAATTCAATTATAATACACATCTTTAAGAGAAAAATATTTAGTTTGACTAAGATTTAAAAAAAAAACCTACCTTCTTGTCCGAATAATTGACGTAGTAAGAATATGTAATGTTTTGAAAATATAATTGCGTTTTAAAAAAACCCAGCCTAATATTATTAAATTTAAATGAATTTTTATTTTAAGTTCAATTATATTACACAGCTTTAAGCAAAAAATATTCAGTTTGAAGAAGATTTAAAAAAAAACTACCTCCTTGACCGAATAATAGACGTAGTAAGTATATGTCCTGTTTTAGAAAATATAAATTCGGTTTAAAAAAACCCAGCTTGATATTAATCAATTTTATTAATTTTTTATTTTAAATTCAATTATAATACACATCTTTAAGAGAAAAATATTTAGTTTGACTAAGATTTAAAAAAAAAACCTACCTTCTTGTCCGAATAATTGACGTAGTAAGAATATGTAATGTTTTGAAAATATAATTGCGTTTTAAAAAAACCCAGCCTAATATTATTAAATTTAAATGAATTTTTATTTTAAATTCAATTATATTACACAGTTTTAAGCAAAAAATATTCAGTTTGACAAAGATTTAAAAAAAAACTACCTTCTTGACCGAATAATAGACGTAGTAAGTATATGTCCTGTTTTAGAAAATATAAATTCGGTTTAAAAAAACCCAGCTTGATATTAATCAATTTTATTAATTTTTTATTTTAAATTCAATTATAATACACATCTTTAAGAGAAAAATATTTAGTTTGACTAAGATTTAAAAAAAAAACCTACCTACTTGTCCGAATAATTGACATAGTAAGAATAAGTAATGTTTTGAAAATATAATTGCGTTTTAAAAAAACCCAGCCTAATATTATTAAATTTAAATGAATTTTTATTTTAAATTCAATTATATCACACATCTTTAAGCAAAAAATATTCAGTTTGACGAAGATTTAAAAAAACTACCTTCTTGTCCGAATAATTGACGTAGTAAGTATATGTCGTGTTTTGAATATATAATTGCGTTTTAAAAAAACCCAGCCTTATATTATTAAATTTAAATGAATTATTATTTTAAATTGAATTATATTACCCAGCTTTAAGCAAAAAATATTCAGTTTGACGAAGATTTAAAAAAAAACTACCTTGTTGTCTGAATAATTGACGTAGGAAGTATATGTCGTGTTTTGAAAATATAAATGCGTTTTAAAAAAACCCAGCCTTATATTATTAAATTTAAATGAATTTTTATTTTAAATTCAATTATATTACACAGCTTTAAGCAAAAAATATTCAGTTTGACGAAGATTTAAAAAAAAACTACCTTCTTGTCTGAATAATTGATGTAGTAAGTATATGTCGTGTTTTGAAAATATAAATTCGGTTTAAAAAAACCCAGCTTGATATTAATCAATTTTATTTATTTATTTTATTTTAAATTCATTTATAATACACATCTTTAAGAGAAAAATATTTAGTTTGACTAAGATTTAAAAAAAAAAACTACCTTCTTGTCCGAATAATTGACGTAGTAAGTATATGTCCAGTTTTGAAAATATAAATTCGGTTTAAAAAAACCCAGCTTAATATTAATCAATTTTTTTAATTTTTTATTTTCAATTCAATTATAATACACATCTTTAAGAGAAAAATATTTAGTTTGACTAAGATTTAAAAAAAAAAACTACCTTCTTGTCTGAATAATTTACGTAGTGACAATATGTCGTGTTTTGAAAATATAAATGCGTTTTAAAAAACCCAGCCTTATATTATTAAACTTAAAGGAATTTTTATTTAAAATTCAATTATATTACACAGCTTTAAGCAAAAAATATTCAGTTTGATGAAGATTTAAAAAAAAACTACCTTCTTGTCCGAATAATTGACGTAGTAAGAATATGTCGTGTTTTGAAAATATAAATTCGGTTTAAAAAAACCCAGCTTGATATTAATCCATTTTATTAATTTTTTATTTTAAATTCAATTATAATACACATCTTTAAGAGAAAAATATTTAGTTTGACTAAGATTTAAAAAAAAAAACTACCTTGTTGTCCGAATAATTGACGTAGTAAGAATATGTCGTGTTTTGAATATATAATTGCGTTTTAAAAAAACCCAGCCTTATATTATTAAATTCAAATGAATTTTTATTTTAAATTGAATTATATTACACAGCTTTAAGCAAAAAATATTCAGTTTGACGAATATTTAAAAAAAAACTACCTTCTTGTCTGAATAATTGACGTAGTAAGTATATGTCGTGTTTTGAAAATATAAATTCGGTTTAAAAAAACCCAGCTTGATATTAATCAATTTTATTTATTTATTTTATTTTAAATTCATTTATAATACACATCTTTAAGAGAAAAATATTTAGTTTGAGTAAGATTTAAAAAAAAAAACAACCTTCTTGTCCGAATACTTGACGTAGTAAGAAAGTGTCGTGTTTTGAAAATATAAATGCGTTTTAAAAAAACCCAGCCTTATATTATTAAATTCAAATGAATTTTTATTTTAAATTGAATTATATTACACAGCTTTAAGCAAAAAATATTTAGTTTGACGAAGATTTAAAAAAAAACTACCTTGTTGTCTGAATAATTGACGTAGTAAGTATATGTCGTGTTTTGAAAATATAAATGCGTTTTAAAAAAACCCAGCCTTATATTATTAAATTTAAATGAATTTTTATTTTAAATTCAATTATATTACACAGCTTTAAGCAAAAAATATTCAGTTTGACGAAGATTTAAAAAAAAACTACCTTCTTGTCTGAATAATTGATGTAGTAAGTATATGTCGTGTTTTGAAAATATAAATTCGGTTTAAAAAAACCCAGCCTAATATTATTAAATTTAAATGAATTTTTATTTTAAATTCAATTATATCACACATCTTTAAGCAAAAAATATTCAGTTTGACGAAGATTTAAAAAAACTACCTTCTTGTCCGAATAATTGACGTAGTAAGTATATGTCGTGTTTTGAATATATAATTGCGTTTTAAAAAAACCCAGCCTTATATTATTAAATTTAAATGAATTATTATTTTAAATTGAATTATATTACCCAGCTTTAAGCAAAAAATATTCAGTTTGACGAAGATTTAAAAAAAAACTACCTTGTTGTCTGAATAATTGACGTAGTAAGTATATGTCGTGTTTTGAAAATATAAATGCGTTTTAAAAAAACCCAGCCTTATATTATTAAATTTAAATGAATTTTTATTTTAAATTCAATTATATTACACAGCTTTAAGCAAAAAATATTCAGTTTGACAAAGATTTAAAAAAAAACTACCTTCTTGTCTGAATAATTGATGTAGTAAGTATATGTCGTGTTTTGAAAATATAAATTCGGTTTAAAAAAACCCAGCTTGATATTAATCAATTTTATTTATTTATTTTATTTTAAATTCATTTATAATACACATCTTTAAGAGAAAAATATTTAGTTTGACTAAGATTTAAAAAAAAAAACTACCTTCTTGTCCGAATAATTGACGTAGTAAGTATATGTCCTGTTTTGAAAATATAAATTCGGTTTAAAAAAACCCAGCTTAATATTAATCAATTTTTTTAATTTTTTATTTTCAATTCAATTATAATACACATCTTTAAGAGAAAAATATTTAGTTTGACTAAGATTTAAAAAAAAAAACTACCTTCTTGTCTGAATAATTTACGTAGTGACAATATGTCGTGTTTTGAAAATATAAATGCGCTTTAAAAAACCCAGCCTTATATTATTAAACTTAAAGGAATTTTTATTTAAAATTCAATTATATTACACAGCTTTAAGCAAAAAATATTCAGTTTGATGAAGATTTAAAAAAAAACTACCTTCTTGTCCGAATAATTGACGTAGTAAGAATATGTCGTGTTTTGAAAATATAAATTCGGTTTAAAAAAACCCAGCTTGATATTAATCCATTTTATTAATTTTTTATTTTAAATTCAATTATAATACACATCTTTAAGAGAAAAATATTTAGTTTGACTAAGATTTAAAAAAAAAAACTACCTTGTTGTCCGAATAATTGACGTAGTAAGAATATGTCGTGTTTTGAATATATAATTGCGTTTTAAAAAAACCCAGCCTTATATTATTAAATTCAAATGAATTTTTATTTTAAATTGAATTATATTACACAGCTTTAGGCAAAAAATATTCAGTTTGACGAATATTTAAAAAAAAACTACCTTCTTGTCTGAATAATTGACGAAGTAAGTATATGTCGTGTATTGAAAATATAAATTCGGTTTAAAAAAACCCAGCTTGATATTAATCAATTTTATTTATTTATTTTATTTTAAATTCATTTATAATACACATCTTTAAGAGAAAAATATTTAGTTTGAGTAAGATTTAAAAAAAAAAACAACCTTCTTGTCCGAATACTTGACGTAGTAAGAAAGTGTCGTGTTTTGAAAATATAAATGCGTTTTAAAAAAACCCAGCCTTATATTATTAAATTCAAATGAATTTTTATTTTAAATTGAATTATATTACACAGCTTTAAGCAAAAAATATTTAGTTTGACGAAGATTTAAAAAAAAACTACCTTGTTGTCTGAATAATTGACGTAGTAAGTATATGTCGTGTTTTGAAAATATAAATGCGTTTTAAAAAAACCCAGCCTTATATTATTAAATTTAAATGAATTTTTTTTTTAAATTCAATTATATTACACAGCTTTAAGCAAAAAATATTCAGTTTGACGAAGATTTAAAAAAAAACTACCTTCTTGTCTGAATAATTGATGTAGTAAGTATATGTCGTGTTTTGAAAATATAAATTCGGTTTAAAAAAACCCAGCTTGATATTAATCAATTTTATTTATTTATTTTATTTTAAATTCATTTATAATACACATCTTTAAGAGAAAAATATTTAGTTTGAGTAAGATTTAAAAAAAAAAACAACCTTCTTGTCCGAATACTTGACGTAGTAAGAAAGTGTCGTGTTTTGAAAATATAAATGCGTTTTAAAAAAACCCAGCCTTATATTATTAAATTTAAATGAATTTTTATTTTAAATTGAATTATATTACACAGCTTTAAGCAAAAAATATTCAGTTTGACGAAGATTTAAAAAAAAACTACCTTGTTGTCTGAATAATTGACGTAGTAAGTATATGTCGTGTTTTGAAAATATAAATGCGTTTTAAAAAAACCCAGCCTTATATTATTAAATTTAAATGAATTTTTATTTTAAATTCAATTATATTACACAGCTTTAAGCAAAAAATATTCAGTTTGACGAAGATTTAAAAAAAAACTACCTTCTTGTCTGAATAATTGATGTAGTAAGTATATGTCGTGTTTTGAAAATATGAATTCGGTTTAAAAAAACCCAGCTTGATATTAATCAATTTTATTTATTTATTTTATTTTAAATTCATTTATAATACACATCTTTAAGAGAAAAATATTTAGTTTGAGTAAGAATTAAAAAAAAAAACAACCTTCTTGTCCGAATACTTGACGTAGTAAGAAAGTGTCGTGTTTTGAAAATATAAATGCGTTTTAAAAAAACCCAGCCTTATATTATTAAATTTAAATGAATTTTTATTTTAAATTCAATTATATTACACAGCTTTAAGCAAAAAATATTCAGTTTGACGAAGATTTAAAAAAAAACTACCTTCTTGACCGAATAATAGACGTAGTAAGTATATGTCCTGTTTTAGAAAATATAAATTCGGTTTAAAAAAACCCAGCTTGATATTAATCAATTTTATTAATTTTTTATTTTAAATTCAATTATAAAACACATCTTTAAGAGAAAAATATTTAGTTTGACTAAGATTTAAAAAAAAAAACTACCTTCTTGTCCGAATAATTGACGTAGTAAGAATAAGTCGTGTTTTGAAAATATAAATGCGTTTTAAAAAAACCCAGCTTGATATTAATCAATTTTATTAATTTTTTATTTTAAATTCAATTATAATACACATCTTTAAGAGAAAAATATTTAGTTTGACTAAGATTTGAAAAAAAAAACTACCTTCTTGTCTGAATAATTGACGTAGTAACAATATGTCGTGTTTTGAAAATATAATGCTTTTTAAAAAAACCGAGCCTTATATTATTAAATTTTAAGGAATTTTTATTTTAAGTTCAATTATATTACACAGCTTTAAGCAAAAAATATTCAGTTTGATGAAGATTTAAAAAAAAACTACCTTCTTGTCCGAATAATTGACGTAGTAAGTATATGTCGTGTTTTGAAAATATAAATGCGTTTTAAAAAAACCCAGCCTTATATTATTAAATTTAAATGAATTTTTATTTTAAATTCAATTATATTACACAGCTTTAAGCAAAAAATATTCAGTTTGACGAAGATTTAAAAAAAAACTACCTTCTTGTCCGAATAATTGACGTAGTAAGTATATGTCGTGTTTTTAAAATATAAATGCATTTTAAAAAAATCCAGCCTTATATTATTAAATTTAAAGGAATTTGTATTTTAAATTCAATTATATTACACAGCTTTAAGCAAAAAATATTCAGTTTGATGAAGATTTTAAAAAAACTACCTTCTTGTCCGAATAATTGACGTAGTAAGAATATGTCGTGTTTTGAAAATATAAATGCGTTTTAAAAAAATCCAGCCTTATATTATTAAATTTAAAGGAATTTGTATTTTAAATTCAATTATATTACACAGCTTTAAGCAAAAAATATTCAGTTTGATGAAGATTTTAAAAAAACTACCTTCTTGTCCGAATAATTGACGTAGTAAGAATATGTCGTGTTTTGAAAATATAAATTCGGTTTAAAAAAACCCAGCTTGATATTAATCAATTTTATTAATTTTTTATTTTAAATTCAATTATAAAACACATCTTTAAGAGAAAAATATTTAGTTTGACTAAGATTTAAAAAAAAAAACTACCTTCTTGTCCGAATAATTGACGTAGTAAGAATATGTAATGTTTTGAAAATATAATTGCGTTTTAAAAAAACCCAGCCTAATATTATTAAATTTAAATGAATTTTTATTTTAAATTCAATTATAATACACATCTTTAAGAGAAAAATATTTAGTTTGACTAAGAAAAAAAAAAACTACCTTCTTGTCCGAATAATTGACGTAGTAAGAATAAGTCGTGTTTTGAAAATATAAATGCGTTTTAAAAAAACCCAGCCTTATATTATTAAATTTAAATGAATTTTTATTTTAAATTCAATTATAATACACATCTTTAAGAGTAAAATATTTAGTTTGACTAAGATTTAAAAAAAAAACTACCTTATTGTCCGAATAATTGACGTAGTATGAATATGTCGTGTTTTTAAAATATAAATGCATTTTAAAAAAATCCAGCCTTATATTATTAAATTTAAAGGAATTTGTATTTTAAATTCAATTATATTACACAGCTTTAAGCAAAAAATATTCAGTTTGATGAAGATTTTAAAAAAACTACCTTCTTGTCCGAATAATTGACGTAGTAAGAATATGTCGTGTTTTGAAAATATAAATGCGTTTTAAAAAAATCCAGCCTTATATTATTAAATTTAAAGGAATTTGTATTTTAAATTCAATTATATTACACAGCTTTAAGCAAAAAATATTCAGTTTGATGAAGATTTTAAAAAAACTACCTTCTTGTCCGAATAATTGACGTAGTAAGAATATGTCGTGTTTTGAAAATATAAATTCGGTTTAAAAAAACCCAGCTTGATATTAATCAATTTTATTAATTTTTTATTTTAAATTCAATTATAAAACACATCTTTAAGAGAAAAATATTTAGTTTGACTAAGAAAAAAAAAAACTACCTTCTTGTCCGAATAATTGACGTAGTAAGAATATGTAATGTTTTGAAAATATAATTGCGTTTTAAAAAAACCCAGCCTAATATCATTAAATTTAAATGAATTTTTATTTTAAATTCAATTATATTACACAGCTTTAAGCAAAAAATATTCAGTTTGAAAAAGATTCAAAAAAAAACTACCTTCTTGACCGAATAATAGACGTAGTAAGTATATGTCCTGTTTTAGAAAATATAAATTCGGTTTAAAAAAACCCAGCTTGATATTAATCAATTTTATTAATTTTTTATTTTAAATTCAATTATAATACACATCTTTAAGAGAAAAATATTTAGTTTGACTAAGATTTAAAAAAAAAAACTACCTTATTGTCCGAATAATTGACGTAGTATGAATATGTCGTGTTTTTAAAATATAAATGCGTTTTAAAAAAATCCAGCCTTATATTATTAAATTTAAAGGAATTTGTATTTTAAATTCAATTATATTACACAGCTTTAAGCAAAAAATATTCAGTTTGATGAAGATTTAAAAAAAACTACCTTCTTGTCCGAATAATTGACGTAGTAAGAATATGTCGTGTTTTGAAAATATAAATTCGGTATAAAAAAACCCAGCTTGATATTAATCAATTTTATTAATTTTTTATTTTAAATTCAATTATAAAACACATCTTTAAGAGAAAAATATTTAGTTTGACTAAGATTTAAAAAAAAAAACTACCTTCTTGTCCGAATACTTGACGTAGTAAAAATATGTCGTGTTTTGAAAATATAATGCGTTTTAAAAAAACCGAGCCTTATATTATTAAATTTTAGGGAATTTTTATTTTAAGTTCAATTATATTACACAGCTTTAAGCAAAAAATATTCAGTTTGATGAAGATTTAAAAAAAAAACTACCTTCTTGTCCGAATAATTGACGTAGTAATTATATGTCCTGTTTTGAAAATAAAAATGCGTTTTAAAAAAACCCAGACTTATATTATTAAATTTAAATGAATTTTTATTTTAAATTCAATTATAATACACATCTTTAAGAGTAAAATATTTAGTTTGACTAAGATTTAAAAAAAAAACTACCTTCTTGTCCGAATACTTGACGTAGTAAAAATATGTCGTGTTTTGAAAATATAATGCGTTTTAAAAAAACCGAGCCTTATATTATTAAATTTTAGGGAATTTTTATTTTAAGTTCAATTATATTACACAGCTTTAAGCAAAAAATATTCAGTTTGATGAAGATTTAAAAAAACTACCTTCTTGTCCGAATAATTGACGTAGTAAGTATATGTCGTGTTTTGAAAATATAAATTCGGTATAAAAAAACCCAGCTTGATATTAATCAATTTTATTAATTTTTTATTTTAAATTCAATTATAATACACATCTTTAAGAGAAAAATATTTAGTTTGACTAAGATTTAAAAAAAAAAACTACCTTATTGTCCGAATAATTGTTGTAGTATGAATATGTCGTGTTTTTAAAATATAAATGCATTTTAAAAAAATCCAGCCTTATATTATTAAATTTAAAGGAATTTGTATTTTAAATTCAATTACATTACACAGCTTTAAGCAAAAAATATTCAGTTTGATGAAGATTTTAAAAAAACTAGCTTCTTGACCGAATAATTGACGTAGTAAGTATATGTCCTGTTTTAGAAAATATAAATTCGGTTTAAAAAAACCCAGCTTGATATTAATCAATTTTATTAATTTTTTATTTTAAATTCAATTATAATACACATCTTTAGGAGAAAAATATTTAGTTTGACTAAGATTTAAAAAAAAAAACTACCTTATTGTCCGAATAATTGACGTAGTAAGTATATGTCGTGTTTTTAAAATATAAATGCGTTTTAAAAAAATCCAGCCTTATATTATTAAATTTAAAGGAATTTGTATTTTAAATTCAATTATATTACACAGCTTTAAGCAAAAAATATTCAGTTTGATGAAGATTTTAAAAAAACTACCTTCTTGTCCGAATAATTGACGTAGTAAGAATATGTCGTGTTTTGAAAATATAAATTCGGTATAAAAAAACCCAGCTTGATATTAATCAATTTTATTAATTTTTTATTTTAAATTCAATTATAAAACACATCTTTAAGAGAAAAATATTTAGTTTGACTAAGATTTAAAAAAAAAAACTACCTTCTTGTCCGAATACTTGACGTAGTAAAAATATGTCGTGTTTTGAAAATATAATGCGTTTTAAAAAAACCGAGCCTTATATTATTAAATTTTAGGGAATTTTTATTTTAAGTTCAATTATATTACACAGCTTTAAGCAAAAAATATTCAGTTTGATGAAGATTTAAAAAAAAAACTACCTTCTTGTCCGAATAATTGACGTAGTAAGTATATGTCCTGTTTTGAAAATAAAAATGCGTTTTAAAAAAACCCAGACTTATATTATTAAATTTAAATGAATTTTTATTTTAAATTCAATTATAATACACATCTTTAAGAGTAAAATATTTAGTTTGACTAAGATTTAAAAAAAAAAACTACCTTCTTGTCCGAATACTTGACGTAGTAAAAATATGTCGTGTTTTGAAAATATAATGCGTTTTAAAAAAACCGAGCCTTATATTATTAAATTTTAGGGAATTTTTATTTTAAGTTCAATTATATTACACAGCTTTAAGCAAAAAATATTCAGTTTGATGAAGATTTAAAAAAAAACTACCTTCTTGTCCGAATAATTGACGTAGTAAGTATATGTCGTGTTTTTAAAATATAAATGCATTTTAAAAAAATCCAGCCTTATATTATTAAATTTAAAGGAATTTGTATTTTAAATTCAATTATATTACACAGCTTTAAGCAAAAAATATTCAGTTTGATGAAGATTTTAAAAAAACTACCTTCTTGTCCGAATAATTGACGTAGTAAGAATATGTCGTGTTTTGAAAATATAAATGCGTTTTAAAAAAATCCAGCCTTATATTATTAAATTTAAATGAATTTTTATTTTAAATTCAATTATATTACACAGCTTTAAGCAAAAAATATTCAGTTTGATGAAGATTTCAAAAAAACTACCTTCTTGTCCGAATAATTGACGTAGTAAGAATATGTCGTGTTTTGAAAATATAAATTCGGTTTAAAAAAACCCAGCTTGATATTAATCAATTTTATTAATTTTTTATTTTAAATTCAATTATAAAACACATCTTTAAGAGAAAAATATTTAGTTTGACTAAGATTTAAAAAAAAAACTACCTTCTTGTCCGAATAATTGACGTAGTAAGAATATGTAATGTTTTGAAAATATAATTGCGTTTTAAAAAAACCCAGCCTAATATTATTAAATTTAAATGAATTTTTATTTTAAATTCAATTATATTACACAGCTTTAAGGAAAAAATATTCAATTTGACGAAGATTTAAAAAAAAACTACCTTCTTGTCCTAATAATTGACGTAGTAAGTATATGTCCTGTTTTGAAAATATAAATTCGGTTTAAAAAAACCCAGCTTGACATTAATCAATTTTATTAATTTTTTATTTTAAATTCAATTATAATACACATCTTTAAGAGAAAAATATTTAGTTTGACTAAGAAAAAAAAAACTACCTTCTTGTCTGAATAATTGACGTAGTGACAATATGTCGTGTTTTGAAAATATAAATGCGTTTTAAAAAAACCCAGCCTTATATTATTAAACTTAAAGGAAATTTTATTTTAAATTCAATTATATTACACAGCTTTAAGCAAAAAATATTCAGTTTGATGAAGATTTTAAAAAAACTACCTTCTTGTCCGAATAATTGACGTAGTAAGAATATGTCGTGTTTTGAAAATATAAATTCGGTTTAAAAAAACCCAGCTTGATATTAATCAATTTTATTAATTTTTTATTTTAAATTCAATTATAATACACATCTTTAAGAGAAAAATATTTAGTTTGACTAAGATTTAAAAAAAAAACCTACCTTCTTGTCCGAATAATTGACGTAGTAAGAATATGTAATGTTTTGAAAATATAATTGCGTTTTAAAAAAACCCAGCCTAATATTATTAAATTTAAATGAATTTTTATTTTAAATTCAATTATATCACACATCTTTAAGCAAAAAATATTCAGTTTGACGAAGATTTAAAAAAACTACCTTCTTGTCCGAATAATTGACGTAGTAATTATATGTCGTGTTTTGAAAATATAAAATCGGTTTAAAAAAACCCAGCTTGATATTAATCAATTTTATTTATTTATTTTATTTTAAATTCATTTATAATACACATTTTTAAGAGAAAAATATTTAGTTTGAGTAAGATTTGAAAACAAAAACTACCTTCTTGTCCGAATACTTGACGTAGTAAGAAAGTGTCGTGTTTTGAAAATATAAATGCGTTTTAAAAAAACCCAGCCTTATATTATTAAATTTAAATGGATTTTTATTTTAAATTCAATTATATTACACAGCTTTAAGCAATAAATATTCAGTTTGACGAAGATTTAAAAAAAAACTAGCTTCTTGACCGAATAATTGACGTAGTAAGTATATGTCCTGTTTTAGAAAATATAAATTCGGTTTAAAAAAACCCAGCTTGATATTAATCAATTTTATTAATTTTTTATTTTAAATTCAATTATAATACACATCTTTAAGAGAAAAATATTTAGTTTGACTAAGAAAAAAAAAAACTACCTTCTTGTCCGAATAATTGACGTAGTAAGAATATGTCGTGTTTTGAAAATATAAATGCGTTTTAAAAAACCCAGCTTGATATTAATCAATTTTATTAATTTTTTATTTTAAATTCAATTATAATACACATCTTTAAGAGTAAAATATTTAGTTTGACTAAGATTTAAAAAAAAAAACTACCTTATTGTCCGAATAATTGACGTAGTATGAATATGTCGTGTTTTTAAAATATAAATGCATTTTAAAAAAATCCAGCCTTATATTATTAAATTTAAAGGAATTTGTATTTTAAATTCAATTATATCACACATCTTTAAGCAAAAAATATTCAGTTTGACGAAGATTTAAAAAACTACCTTCTTGTCCGAATAATTGACGTAGTAAGTATATGTCGTGTTTTGAAAATATAAAATCGGTTTAAAAAAACCCAGCTTGATATTAATCAATTTTATATATTTATATTATTTTAAATTCATTTATAATACACATCTTTAAGAGAAAAATATTTAGTTTGACTAAGAAAAAAAAAAAACTACCTTATTGTCCGAATAATTGACGTAGTATGAATATGTCGTGTTTTTAAAATATAAATGCATTTTAAAAAAATCCAGCCTTATATTATTAAATTTAAAGGAATTTGTATTTTAAATTCAATTATATTACACAGCTTTAAGCAAAAAATATTCAGTTTGATGAAGATTTTAAAAAAACTAGCTTCTTGACCGAATAATTGACGTAGTAAGTATATGTCCTGTTTTAGAAAATATAAATTCGGTTTAAAAAAACCCAGCTTGATATTAATCAATTTTATTAATTTTTTATTTTAAATTCAATTATAATACACATCTTTAAAAGAAAAATATTTAGTTTGACTAAGATTTAAAAAAAAAAACTACCTTATTGTCCGAATAATTGACGTAGTATGAATATGTCGTGTTTTTAAATATAAATGCGTTTTAAAAAAATCCAGCCTTATATTATTAAATTTAAAGGAATTTGTATTTTAAATTCAATTATATTACACAGCTTTAAGCAAAAAATATTCAGTTTGATGAAGATTTTAAAAAAACTACCTTCTTGTCCGAATAATTGACGTAGTAAGAATATGTCGTGTTTTGAAAATATAAATTCGGTATAAAAAAACCCAGATTGATATTAATCAATTTTATTAATTTTTTATTTTAAATTCAATTATAAAACACATCTTTAAGAGAAAAATATTTAGTTTGACTAAGATTTAAAAAAAAAAACTACCTTCTTGTCCGAATACTTGACGTAGTAAAAATATGTCGTGTTTTGAAAATATAATGCGTTTTAAAAAAACCGAGCCTTATATTATTAAATTTTAGGGAATTTTTATTTTAAGTTCAATTATATTACACAGCTTTAAGCAAAAAATATTCAGTTTGATGAAGATTTAAAAAAAAACTACCTTCTTGTCCGAATAATTGACGTAGTAAGTATATGTCGTGTTTTGAAAATATAAATGCGTTTTAAAAAAACCCAGCCTTATATTATTAAATTTAAATGAATTTTTATTTTAAATTCAATTATAAGACACATCTTTAAGAGTAAAATATTTAGTTTGACTAAGATTTAAAAAAAAAAACTACCTTATTGTCCGAATAATTGACGTAGTATGAATATGTCGTGTTTTTAAAATATAAATGCATTTTAAAAAAATCCAGCCTTATATTATTAAATTTAAAGGAATTTGTATTTTAAATTCAATTATATTACACAGCTTTAAGCAAAAAATATTCAGTTTGATGAAGATTTTAAAAAAACTACCTTCTTGTCCGAATAATTGACGTAGTAAGAATATGTCGTGTTTTGAAAATATAAATTCGGTTTAAAAAAACCCAGCTTGATATTAATCAATTTTATTAATTTTTTATTTTAAATTCAATTATAAAACACATCTTTAAGAGAAAAATATTTAGTTTGACTAAGATTTAAAAAAAAAAACTACCTACTTGTCCGAATAATTGACGTAGTAAGAATATGTCGTGTTTTGAAAATATAAATTCGGTATAAAAAAACCCAGATTGATATTAATCAATTTTATTAATTTTTTATTTTAAATTCAATTATAAAACACATCTTTAAGAGAAAAATATTTAGTTTGACTAAGATTTAAAAAAAAAAACTACCTTCTTGTCCGAATACTTGACGTAGTAAAAATATGTCGTGTTTTGAAAATATAATGCGTTTTAAAAAAACCGAGCCTTATATTATTAAATTTTAGGGAATTTTTATTTTAAGTTCAATTATATTACACAGCTTTAAGCAAAAAATATTCAGTTTGATGAAGATTTAAAAAAAAACTACCTTCTTGTCCGAATAATTGACGTAGTAAGTATATGTCGTGTTTTGAAAATATAAATGCGTTTTAAAAAAACCCAGCCTTATATTATTAAATTTAAATGAATTTTTATTTTAAATTCAATTATAAGACACATCTTTAAGAGTAAAATATTTAGTTTGACTAAGATTTAAAAAAAAAAACTACCTTATTGTCCGAATAATTGACGTAGTATGAATATGTCGTGTTTTTAAAATATAAATGCATTTTAAAAAAATCCAGCCTTATATTATTAAATTTAAAGGAATTTGTATTTTAAATTCAATTATATCACACATCTTTAAGCAAAAAATATTCAGTTTGACGAAGATTTAAAAAACTACCTTCTTGTCCGAATAATTGACGTAGTAAGTATATGTCGTGTTTTGAAAATATAAAATCGGTTTAAAAAAACCCAGCTTGATATTAATCAATTTTATATATTTATATTATTTTAAATTCATTTATAATACACATCTTTAAGAGAAAAATATTTAGTTTGACTAAGAAAAAAAAAAAACTACCTTATTGTCCGAATAATTGACGTAGTATGAATATGTCGTGTTTTTAAAATATAAATGCATTTTAAAAAAATCCAGCCTTATATTATTAAATTTAAAGGAATTTGTATTTTAAATTCAATTATATTACACAGCTTTAAGCAAAAAATATTCAGTTTGATGAAGATTTTAAAAAAACTAGCTTCTTGACCGAATAATTGACGTAGTAAGTATATGTCCTGTTTTAGAAAATATAAATTCGGTTTAAAAAAACCCAGCTTGATATTAATCAATTTTATTAATTTTTTATTTTAAATTCAATTATAATACACATCTTTAAAAGAAAAATATTTAGTTTGACTAAGATTTAAAAAAAAAAACTACCTTATTGTCCGAATAATTGACGTAGTATGAATATGTCGTGTTTTTAAATATAAATGCGTTTTAAAAAAATCCAGCCTTATATTATTAAATTTAAAGGAATTTGTATTTTAAATTCAATTATATTACACAGCTTTAAGCAAAAAATATTCAGTTTGATGAAGATTTTAAAAAAACTACCTTCTTGTCCGAATAATTGACGTAGTAAGAATATGTCGTGTTTTGAAAATATAAATTCGGTATAAAAAAACCCAGATTGATATTAATCAATTTTATTAATTTTTTATTTTAAATTCAATTATAAAACACATCTTTAAGAGAAAAATATTTAGTTTGACTAAGATTTAAAAAAAAAAACTACCTTCTTGTCCGAATACTTGACGTAGTAAAAATATGTCGTGTTTTGAAAATATAATGCGTTTTAAAAAAACCGAGCCTTATATTATTAAATTTTAGGGAATTTTTATTTTAAGTTCAATTATATTACACAGCTTTAAGCAAAAAATATTCAGTTTGATGAAGATTTAAAAAAAAACTACCTTCTTGTCCGAATAATTGACGTAGTAAGTATATGTCGTGTTTTGAAAATATAAATGCGTTTTAAAAAAACCCAGCCTTATATTATTAAATTTAAATGAATTTTTATTTTAAATTCAATTATAAGACACATCTTTAAGAGTAAAATATTTAGTTTGACTAAGATTTAAAAAAAAAAACTACCTTATTGTCCGAATAATTGACGTAGTATGAATATGTCGTGTTTTTAAAATATAAATGCATTTTAAAAAAATCCAGCCTTATATTATTAAATTTAAAGGAATTTGTATTTTAAATTCAATTATATTACACAGCTTTAAGCAAAAAATATTCAGTTTGATGAAGATTTTAAAAAAACTACCTTCTTGTCCGAATAATTGACGTAGTAAGAATATGTCGTGTTTTGAAAATATAAATTCGGTTTAAAAAAACCCAGCTTGATATTAATCAATTTTATTAATTTTTTATTTTAAATTCAATTATAAAACACATCTTTAAGAGAAAAATATTTAGTTTGACTAAGATTTAAAAAAAAAAACTACCTTCTTGTCCGAATAATTGACGTAGTAAGAATATGTAATGTTTTGAAAATATAATTGCGTTTTAAAAAAACCCAGCCTAATATTATTAAATTTAAATGAATTTTTATTTTAAATTCAATTATATTACACAGCTTTAAGCAAAAAATATTCAATTTGACGAAGATTTAAAAAAAAACTACCTTCTTGTCCTAATAATTGACGTAGTAAGTATATGTCCTGTTTTGAAAATATAAATTCGGTTTAAAAAAACCCAGCTTGACATTAATCAATTTTATTAATTTTTTATTTTAAATTCAATTATAATACACATCTTTAAGAGAAAAATATTTAGTTTGACTAAGAAAAAAAAAACTACCTTCTTGTCTGAATAATTGACGTAGTGACAATATGTCGTGTTTTGTAAATATAAATGCGTTTTAAAAAAACCCAGCCTTATATTATTAAACTTAAAGGAAATTGTATTTTAAATTCAATTATATCACACATCTTTAAGCAAAAAATATTCAGTTTGACGAAGATTTAAAAAACTACCTTCTTGTCCGAATAATTGACGTAGTAAGTATATGTCGTGTTTTGAAAATATAAAATCGGTTTAAAAAAACCCAGCTTGATATTAATCAATTTTATATATTTATATTATTTTAAATTCATTTATAATACACATCTTTAAGAGAAAAATATTTAGTTTGACTAAGAAAAAAAAAAACTACCTTATTGTCCGAATAATTGACGTAGTATGAATATGTCGTGTTTTTAAAATATAAATGCATTTTAAAAAAATCCAGCCTTATATTATTAAATTTAAAGGAATTTGTATTTTAAATTCAATTATATTACACAGCTTTAAGCAAAAAATATTCAGTTTGATGAAGATTTTAAAAAAACTAGCTTCTTGACCGAATAATTGACGTAGTAAGTATATGTCCTGTTTTAGAAAATATAAATTCGGTTTAAAAAAACCCAGCTTGATATTAATCAATTTTATTAATTTTTTATTTTAAATTCAATTATAATACACATCTTTAAAAGAAAAATATTTAGTTTGACTAAGATTTAAAAAAAAAAACTACCTTATTGTCCGAATAATTGACGTAGTATGAATATGTCGTGTTTTTAAATATAAATGCGTTTTAAAAAAATCCAGCCTTATATTATTAAATTTAAAGGAATTTGTATTTTAAATTCAATTATATCACACATCTTTAAGCAAAAAATATTCAGTTTGACGAAGATTTAAAAAACTACCTTCTTGTCCGAATAATTGACGTAGTAAGTATATGTCGTGTTTTGAAAATATAAAATCGGTTTAAAAAAACCCAGCTTGATATTAATCAATTTTATATATTTATATTATTTTAAATTCATTTATAATACACATCTTTAAGAGAAAAATATTTAGTTTGACTAAGAAAAAAAAAAAACTACCTTATTGTCCGAATAATTGACGTAGTATGAATATGTCGTGTTTTTAAAATATAAATGCATTTTAAAAAAATCCAGCCTTATATTATTAAATTTAAAGGAATTTGTATTTTAAATTCAATTATATTACACAGCTTTAAGCAAAAAATATTCAGTTTGATGAAGATTTTAAAAAAACTAGCTTCTTGACCGAATAATTGACGTAGTAAGTATATGTCCTGTTTTAGAAAATATAAATTCGGTTTAAAAAAACCCAGCTTGATATTAATCAATTTTATTAATTTTTTATTTTAAATTCAATTATAATACACATCTTTAAAAGAAAAATATTTAGTTTGACTAAGATTTAAAAAAAAAAACTACCTTATTGTCCGAATAATTGACGTAGTATGAATATGTCGTGTTTTTAAATATAAATGCGTTTTAAAAAAATCCAGCCTTATATTATTAAATTTAAAGGAATTTGTATTTTAAATTCAATTATATTACACAGCTTTAAGCAAAAAATATTCAGTTTGATGAAGATTTTAAAAAAACTACCTTCTTGTCCGAATAATTGACGTAGTAAGAATATGTCGTGTTTTGAAAATATAAATTCGGTATAAAAAAACCCAGATTGATATTAATCAATTTTATTAATTTTTTATTTTAAATTCAATTATAAAACACATCTTTAAGAGAAAAATATTTAGTTTGACTAAGATTTAAAAAAAAAAACTACCTTCTTGTCCGAATACTTGACGTAGTAAAAATATGTCGTGTTTTGAAAATATAATGCGTTTTAAAAAAACCGAGCCTTATATTATTAAATTTTAGGGAATTTTTATTTTAAGTTCAATTATATTACACAGCTTTAAGCAAAAAATATTCAGTTTGATGAAGATTTAAAAAAAAACTACCTTCTTGTCCGAATAATTGACGTAGTAAGTATATGTCGTGTTTTGAAAATATAAATGCGTTTTAAAAAAACCCAGCCTTATATTATTAAATTTAAATGAATTTTTATTTTAAATTCAATTATAAGACACATCTTTAAGAGTAAAATATTTAGTTTGACTAAGATTTAAAAAAAAAAACTACCTTATTGTCCGAATAATTGACGTAGTATGAATATGTCGTGTTTTTAAAATATAAATGCATTTTAAAAAAATCCAGCCTTATATTATTAAATTTAAAGGAATTTGTATTTTAAATTCAATTATATTACACAGCTTTAAGCAAAAAATATTCAGTTTGATGAAGATTTTAAAAAAACTACCTTCTTGTCCGAATAATTGACGTAGTAAGAATATGTCGTGTTTTGAAAATATAAATTCGGTTTAAAAAAACCCAGCTTGATATTAATCAATTTTATTAATTTTTTATTTTAAATTCAATTATAAAACACATCTTTAAGAGAAAAATATTTAGTTTGACTAAGATTTAAAAAAAAAAACTACCTTCTTGTCCGAATAATTGACGTAGTAAGAATATGTAATGTTTTGAAAATATAATTGCGTTTTAAAAAAACCCAGCCTAATATTATTAAATTTAAATGAATTTTTATTTTAAATTCAATTATATTACACAGCTTTAAGCAAAAAATATTCAATTTGACGAAGATTTAAAAAAAAACTACCTTCTTGTCCTAATAATTGACGTAGTAAGTATATGTCCTGTTTTGAAAATATAAATTCGGTTTAAAAAAACCCAGCTTGACATTAATCAATTTTATTAATTTTTTATTTTAAATTCAATTATAATACACATCTTTAAGAGAAAAATATTTAGTTTGACTAAGAAAAAAAAAACTACCTTCTTGTCTGAATAATTGACGTAGTGACAATATGTCGTGTTTTGAAAATATAAATGCGTTTTAAAAAAACCCAGCCTTATATTATTAAACTTAAAGGAAATTTTATTTTAAATTCAATTATATTACACAGCTTTAAGCAAAAAATATTCAGTTTGATGAAGATTTTAAAAAAACTACCTTCTTGTCCGAATAATTGACGTAGTAAGAATATGTCGTGTTTTGAAAATATAAATTCGGTTTAAAAAAAACCCAGCTTGATATTAATCAATTTTATTAATTTTTTATTTTAAATTCAATTATAAAACACATCTTTAAGAGAAAAATATTTAGTTTGACTAAGATTTAAAAAAAAAAACTACCTTCTTGTCCGAATAATTGACGTAGTAAGAATATGTAATGTTTTGAAAATATAATTGCGTTTTAAAAAAACCCAGCCTAATATTATTAAATTTAAATGAATTTTTATTTTAAATTCAATTATATTACACAGCTTTAAGCAAAAAATATTCAGTTTGACGAAGATTTAAAAAAAAACTACCTTCTTGTCTGAATAATTGACGTAGTAAGTATATGTCGTGTTTTGAAAATATAAATTCGGTTTAAAAAACCCAGCTTGATATTAATCAATTTTATTTATTTATTTTATTTTAAATTCATTTATAATACACATCTTTAAGAGAAAAATATTTAGTTTGAGTAAGATTTAAAAAAAATAACAACCTTCTTGTCCGAATACTTGACGTAGTAAGAAAGTGTCGTGTTTTGAAAATATAAATGCGTTTTAAAAAACCCAGCCTTATATTATTAAATTTAAATGAATTTTTATTTTAAATTCAATTATATTACACAGCTTTAAGCAAAAAATATTCAATTTGGCGAAGATTTAAAAAAAAACTACCTTCGTGTCCTAATAATTGACGTAGTAAGTATATGTCCTGTTTTGAAAATATAAATTCGGTTTAAAAAAACCCAGCTTGACATTAATCAATTTTATTAATTTTTTATTTTAAATTCAATTATAATACACATCTTTAAGAGAAAAATATTTAGTTTGACTAAGATTTAAAAAAAAAAACTACCTTCTTGTCCGAATAATTGACGTAGTAAGAATATGTAATGTTTTGAAAATATAATTGCGTTTTAAAAAAACCCAGCCTAATATTATTAAATTAAAATGAATTTTTATTTTAAATTCAATTATAATACACATCTTTAAGAGAAAAATATTTAGTTTGACTAAGATTTAAAAACAAAAACTACCTTCTTGTCCGAATACTTGACGTAGTAAGAAAGTGTCGTGTTTTGAAAATATAAATGCGTTTTAAAAAAACCCAGCCTTATATTATTAAATTTAAATGGATTTTTATTTTAAATTCAATTATATTACACAGCTTTAAGCAAAAAATATTCAATTTGACGAAGATTTAAAAAAAAACTACCTTCGTGTCCTAATAATTGACGTAGTAAGTATATGTCCTGTTTTGAAAATATAAATTCGGTTTAAAAAAACCCAGCTTGACATTAATCAATTTTATTAATTTTTTATTTTAAATTCAATTATAATACACATCTTTAAGAGAAAAATATTTAGTTTGACTAAGAAAAAAAAAAACTACCTTCTTGTCCGAATAATTGACGTAGTAAGAATATGTGGTGTTTTGAAAATATAAATTCGGTTTAAAAAAACCCAGCTTAATATTAATCAATTTTTTTAATTTTTTATTTTCAATTCAATTATAATACACATCTTTAAGAGAAAAATATTTAGTTTGACTAAGATTTAAAAAAAAAACTACCTTCTTGTCTGAATAATTTACGTAGTGAAAATATGTCGTGTTTTGAAAATATAATTGCGTTTTAAAAAAACCCAGCCTAATATTATTAAATTTAAATGAATTTTTATTTTAAATTCAATTATATTACACAGCTTTAAGCAAAAAATATTCAGTTTGACGAAGATTTAAAAAAAAACTACCTTCTTGTCTGAATAATTGATGTAGTAAGAATATGTCGTGTTTTGAAAATATAAATTCGGTTTAAAAAAACCCAGCTTAATATTAATCAATTTTTTTAATTTTTTATTTTCAATTCAATTATAATACACATCTTTAAGAGAAAAATATTTAGTTTGACTAAGATTTAAAAAAAAAACTACCTTCTTGTCTGAATAATTTACGTAGTGACAATATGTCGTGTTTTGAAAATATAATTGCGTTTTAAAAAAACCCAGCCTAATATTATTAAATTTAAATGAATTTTTATTTTAAATTCAATTATATTACACAGCTTTAAGCAAAAAATATTCAGTTTGACGAAGATTTAAAAAAAAACTACCTTCTTGTCCGAATAGTTGACGTAGTAAGAATATGTCGTGTTTTGAAAATATAAATTCGGTTTAAAAAAACCCAGCTTGATATTAATCAATTTTATTTATTTATTTTATTTTAAATTCATTTATAATACACATCTTTAAGAGAAAAATATTTAGTTTGACTAAGATTTAAAAAAAAAAACTACCTTCTTGTCCGAATAATTGACGTAGTAAGAATATGTCGTGTTTTGAAAATATAAATTCGGTTTAAAAAAACCCAGCTTAATATTAATCAATTTTTTTAATTTTTTATTTTCAACTCAATTATAATACACATCTTTAAGAGAAAAATATTTAGTTTGACTAAGATTTAAAAAAAAAACTACCTTCTTGTCTGAATAATTTACGTAGTGACAATATGTCGTGTTTTGAAAATATAAATGCGTTTTAAAAAACCCAGCCTTATATTATTAAACTTAAAGGAATTTTTATTTTAAATTCAATTATATTACACAGCTTTAAGCAAAAAATATTCAGTTTGATGAAGATTTAAAAAAAAACAACCTTCTTGTCCGAATAATTGACGTAGTAAGAATATATCGTGTTTTGAAAATATAAATTCGGTTTAAAAAAACCCAGCTTGATATTAATCCATTTTATTAATTTTTTATTTTAAATTCAATTATAATACACATCTTTAAGAGAAAAATATTTAGTTTGACTAAGATTTAAAAAAAAAACTACCTTGTTGTCCGAATAATTGACGTAGTAAGAATATGTCGTGTTTTGAATATATAATTGCGTTTTAAAAAAACCCAGCCTTATATTATTAAATTTAAATGAATTTTTATTTTAAATTGAATTATATTACACAGCTTTAAGCAGAAAATATTCAGTTTGACGAAGATTTAAAGAAAACTACCTTGTTGTCTGAATAATTGACGTAGTAAGAATATGTCGTGTTTTGAAAATATAAATTCGGTATAAAAAAACCCAGATTGATATTAATCAATTTTATTAATTTTTTATTTTAAATTCAATTATAAAACACATCTTTAAGAGAAAAATATTTAGTTTGACTAAGATTTAAAAAAAAAAACTACCTTCTTGTCCGAATACTTGACGTAGTAAAAATATGTCGTGTTTTGAAAATATAATGCGTTTTAAAAAAACCGAGCCTTATATTATTAAATTTTAGGGAATTTTTATTTTAAGTTCAATTATATTACACAGCTTTAAGCAAAAAATATTCAGTTTGATGAAGATTTAAAAAAAAACTACCTTCTTGTCCGAATAATTGACGTAGTAAGTATATGTCGTGTTTTGAAAATATAAATGCGTTTTAAAAAAACCCAGCCTTATATTATTAAATTTAAATGAATTTTTATTTTAAATTCAATTATAAGACACATCTTTAAGAGTAAAATATTTAGTTTGACTAAGATTTAAAAAAAAAAACTACCTTATTGTCCGAATAATTGACGTAGTATGAATATGTCGTGTTTTTAAAATATAAATGCATTTTAAAAAAATCCAGCCTTATATTATTAAATTTAAAGGAATTTGTATTTTAAATTCAATTATATTACACAGCTTTAAGCAAAAAATATTCAGTTTGATGAAGATTTTAAAAAAACTAGCTTCTTGACCGAATAATTGACGTAGTAAGTATATGTCCTGTTTTAGAAAATATAAATTCGGTTTAAAAAAACCCAGCTTGATATTAATCAATTTTATTAATTTTTTATTTTAAATTCAATTATAATACACATCTTTAAAAGAAAAATATTTAGTTTGACTAAGATTTAAAAAAAAAAACTACCTTATTGTCCGAATAATTGACGTAGTATGAATATGTCGTGTTTTTAAATATAAATGCGTTTTAAAAAAATCCAGCCTTATATTATTAAATTTAAAGGAATTTGTATTTTAAATTCAATTATATTACACAGCTTTAAGCAAAAAATATTCAGTTTGATGAAGATTTTAAAAAAACTACCTTCTTGTCCGAATAATTGACGTAGTAAGAATATGTCGTGTTTTGAAAATATAAATTCGGTATAAAAAAACCCAGATTGATATTAATCAATTTTATTAATTTTTTATTTTAAATTCAATTATAAAACACATCTTTAAGAGAAAAATATTTAGTTTGACTAAGATTTAAAAAAAAAAACTACCTTCTTGTCCGAATACTTGACGTAGTAAAAATATGTCGTGTTTTGAAAATATAATGCGTTTTAAAAAAACCGAGCCTTATATTATTAAATTTTAGGGAATTTTTATTTTAAGTTCAATTATATTACACAGCTTTAAGCAAAAAATATTCAGTTTGATGAAGATTTAAAAAAAAACTACCTTCTTGTCCGAATAATTGACGTAGTAAGTATATGTCGTGTTTTGAAAATATAAATGCGTTTTAAAAAAACCCAGCCTTATATTATTAAATTTAAATGAATTTTTATTTTAAATTCAATTATAAGACACATCTTTAAGAGTAAAATATTTAGTTTGACTAAGATTTAAAAAAAAAAACTACCTTATTGTCCGAATAATTGACGTAGTATGAATATGTCGTGTTTTTAAAATATAAATGCATTTTAAAAAAATCCAGCCTTATATTATTAAATTTAAAGGAATTTGTATTTTAAATTCAATTATATTACACAGCTTTAAGCAAAAAATATTCAGTTTGATGAAGATTTTAAAAAAACTACCTTCTTGTCCGAATAATTGACGTAGTAAGAATATGTCGTGTTTTGAAAATATAAATTCGGTTTAAAAAAACCCAGCTTGATATTAATCAATTTTATTAATTTTTTATTTTAAATTCAATTATAAAACACATCTTTAAGAGAAAAATATTTAGTTTGACTAAGATTTAAAAAAAAAAACTACCTTCTTGTCCGAATAATTGACGTAGTAAGAATATGTAATGTTTTGAAAATATAATTGCGTTTTAAAAAAACCCAGCCTAATATTATTAAATTTAAATGAATTTTTATTTTAAATTCAATTATATTACACAGCTTTAAGCAAAAAATATTCAATTTGACGAAGATTTAAAAAAAAACTACCTTCTTGTCCTAATAATTGACGTAGTAAGTATATGTCCTGTTTTGAAAATATAAATTCGGTTTAAAAAAACCCAGCTTGACATTAATCAATTTTATTAATTTTTTATTTTAAATTCAATTATAATACACATCTTTAAGAGAAAAATATTTAGTTTGACTAAGAAAAAAAAAACTACCTTCTTGTCTGAATAATTGACGTAGTGACAATATGTCGTGTTTTGAAAATATAAATGCGTTTTAAAAAAACCCAGCCTTATATTATTAAACTTAAAGGAAATTGTATTTTAAATTCAATTATATCACACATCTTTAAGCAAAAAATATTCAGTTTGACGAAGATTTAAAAAACTACCTTCTTGTCCGAATAATTGACGTAGTAAGTATATGTCGTGTTTTGAAAATATAAAATCGGTTTAAAAAAACCCAGCTTGATATTAATCAATTTTATATATTTATATTATTTTAAATTCATTTATAATACACATCTTTAAGAGAAAAATATTTAGTTTGACTAAGAAAAAAAAAAACTACCTTATTGTCCGAATAATTGACGTAGTATGAATATGTCGTGTTTTTAAAATATAAATGCATTTTAAAAAAATCCAGCCTTATATTATTAAATTTAAAGGAATTTGTATTTTAAATTCAATTATATTACACAGCTTTAAGCAAAAAATATTCAGTTTGATGAAGATTTTAAAAAAACTAGCTTCTTGACCGAATAATTGACGTAGTAAGTATATGTCCTGTTTTAGAAAATATAAATTCGGTTTAAAAAAACCCAGCTTGATATTAATCAATTTTATTAATTTTTTATTTTAAATTCAATTATAATACACATCTTTAAAAGAAAAATATTTAGTTTGACTAAGATTTAAAAAAAAAAACTACCTTATTGTCCGAATAATTGACGTAGTATGAATATGTCGTGTTTTTAAATATAAATGCGTTTTAAAAAAATCCAGCCTTATATTATTAAATTTAAAGGAATTTGTATTTTAAATTCAATTATATCACACATCTTTAAGCAAAAAATATTCAGTTTGACGAAGATTTAAAAAACTACCTTCTTGTCCGAATAATTGACGTAGTAAGTATATGTCGTGTTTTGAAAATATAAAATCGGTTTAAAAAAACCCAGCTTGATATTAATCAATTTTATATATTTATATTATTTTAAATTCATTTATAATACACATCTTTAAGAGAAAAATATTTAGTTTGACTAAGAAAAAAAAAAAACTACCTTATTGTCCGAATAATTGACGTAGTATGAATATGTCGTGTTTTTAAAATATAAATGCATTTTAAAAAAATCCAGCCTTATATTATTAAATTTAAAGGAATTTGTATTTTAAATTCAATTATATTACACAGCTTTAAGCAAAAAATATTCAGTTTGATGAAGATTTTAAAAAAACTAGCTTCTTGACCGAATAATTGACGTAGTAAGTATATGTCCTGTTTTAGAAAATATAAATTCGGTTTAAAAAAACCCAGCTTGATATTAATCAATTTTATTAATTTTTTATTTTAAATTCAATTATAATACACATCTTTAAAAGAAAAATATTTAGTTTGACTAAGATTTAAAAAAAAAAACTACCTTATTGTCCGAATAATTGACGTAGTATGAATATGTCGTGTTTTTAAATATAAATGCGTTTTAAAAAAATCCAGCCTTATATTATTAAATTTAAAGGAATTTGTATTTTAAATTCAATTATATTACACAGCTTTAAGCAAAAAATATTCAGTTTGATGAAGATTTTAAAAAAACTACCTTCTTGTCCGAATAATTGACGTAGTAAGAATATGTCGTGTTTTGAAAATATAAATTCGGTATAAAAAAACCCAGATTGATATTAATCAATTTTATTAATTTTTTATTTTAAATTCAATTATAAAACACATCTTTAAGAGAAAAATATTTAGTTTGACTAAGATTTAAAAAAAAAAACTACCTTCTTGTCCGAATACTTGACGTAGTAAAAATATGTCGTGTTTTGAAAATATAATGCGTTTTAAAAAAACCGAGCCTTATATTATTAAATTTTAGGGAATTTTTATTTTAAGTTCAATTATATTACACAGCTTTAAGCAAAAAATATTCAGTTTGATGAAGATTTAAAAAAAAACTACCTTCTTGTCCGAATAATTGACGTAGTAAGTATATGTCGTGTTTTGAAAATATAAATGCGTTTTAAAAAAACCCAGCCTTATATTATTAAATTTAAATGAATTTTTATTTTAAATTCAATTATAAGACACATCTTTAAGAGTAAAATATTTAGTTTGACTAAGATTTAAAAAAAAAAACTACCTTATTGTCCGAATAATTGACGTAGTATGAATATGTCGTGTTTTTAAAATATAAATGCATTTTAAAAAAATCCAGCCTTATATTATTAAATTTAAAGGAATTTGTATTTTAAATTCAATTATATTACACAGCTTTAAGCAAAAAATATTCAGTTTGATGAAGATTTTAAAAAAACTACCTTCTTGTCCGAATAATTGACGTAGTAAGAATATGTCGTGTTTTGAAAATATAAATTCGGTTTAAAAAAACCCAGCTTGATATTAATCAATTTTATTAATTTTTTATTTTAAATTCAATTATAAAACACATCTTTAAGAGAAAAATATTTAGTTTGACTAAGATTTAAAAAAAAAAACTACCTTCTTGTCCGAATAATTGACGTAGTAAGAATATGTAATGTTTTGAAAATATAATTGCGTTTTAAAAAAACCCAGCCTAATATTATTAAATTTAAATGAATTTTTATTTTAAATTCAATTATATTACACAGCTTTAAGCAAAAAATATTCAATTTGACGAAGATTTAAAAAAAAACTACCTTCTTGTCCTAATAATTGACGTAGTAAGTATATGTCCTGTTTTGAAAATATAAATTCGGTTTAAAAAAACCCAGCTTGACATTAATCAATTTTATTAATTTTTTATTTTAAATTCAATTATAATACACATCTTTAAGAGAAAAATATTTAGTTTGACTAAGAAAAAAAAAACTACCTTCTTGTCTGAATAATTGACGTAGTGACAATATGTCGTGTTTTGAAAATATAAATGCGTTTTAAAAAAACCCAGCCTTATATTATTAAACTTAAAGGAAATTTTATTTTAAATTCAATTATATTACACAGCTTTAAGCAAAAAATATTCAGTTTGATGAAGATTTTAAAAAAACTACCTTCTTGTCCGAATAATTGACGTAGTAAGAATATGTCGTGTTTTGAAAATATAAATTCGGTTTAAAAAAAACCCAGCTTGATATTAATCAATTTTATTAATTTTTTATTTTAAATTCAATTATAAAACACATCTTTAAGAGAAAAATATTTAGTTTGACTAAGATTTAAAAAAAAAAACTACCTTCTTGTCCGAATAATTGACGTAGTAAGAATATGTAATGTTTTGAAAATATAATTGCGTTTTAAAAAAACCCAGCCTAATATTATTAAATTTAAATGAATTTTTATTTTAAATTCAATTATATTACACAGCTTTAAGCAAAAAATATTCAGTTTGACGAAGATTTAAAAAAAAACTACCTTCTTGTCTGAATAATTGACGTAGTAAGTATATGTCGTGTTTTGAAAATATAAATTCGGTTTAAAAAACCCAGCTTGATATTAATCAATTTTATTTATTTATTTTATTTTAAATTCATTTATAATACACATCTTTAAGAGAAAAATATTTAGTTTGAGTAAGATTTAAAAAAAATAACAACCTTCTTGTCCGAATACTTGACGTAGTAAGAAAGTGTCGTGTTTTGAAAATATAAATGCGTTTTAAAAAACCCAGCCTTATATTATTAAATTTAAATGAATTTTTATTTTAAATTCAATTATATTACACAGCTTTAAGCAAAAAATATTCAATTTGGCGAAGATTTAAAAAAAAACTACCTTCGTGTCCTAATAATTGACGTAGTAAGTATATGTCCTGTTTTGAAAATATAAATTCGGTTTAAAAAAACCCAGCTTGACATTAATCAATTTTATTAATTTTTTATTTTAAATTCAATTATAATACACATCTTTAAGAGAAAAATATTTAGTTTGACTAAGATTTAAAAAAAAAAACTACCTTCTTGTCCGAATAATTGACGTAGTAAGAATATGTAATGTTTTGAAAATATAATTGCGTTTTAAAAAAACCCAGCCTAATATTATTAAATTAAAATGAATTTTTATTTTAAATTCAATTATAATACACATCTTTAAGAGAAAAATATTTAGTTTGACTAAGATTTAAAAACAAAAACTACCTTCTTGTCCGAATACTTGACGTAGTAAGAAAGTGTCGTGTTTTGAAAATATAAATGCGTTTTAAAAAAACCCAGCCTTATATTATTAAATTTAAATGGATTTTTATTTTAAATTCAATTATATTACACAGCTTTAAGCAAAAAATATTCAATTTGACGAAGATTTAAAAAAAAACTACCTTCGTGTCCTAATAATTGACGTAGTAAGTATATGTCCTGTTTTGAAAATATAAATTCGGTTTAAAAAAACCCAGCTTGACATTAATCAATTTTATTAATTTTTTATTTTAAATTCAATTATAATACACATCTTTAAGAGAAAAATATTTAGTTTGACTAAGAAAAAAAAAAACTACCTTCTTGTCCGAATAATTGACGTAGTAAGAATATGTGGTGTTTTGAAAATATAAATTCGGTTTAAAAAAACCCAGCTTAATATTAATCAATTTTTTTAATTTTTTATTTTCAATTCAATTATAATACACATCTTTAAGAGAAAAATATTTAGTTTGACTAAGATTTAAAAAAAAAACTACCTTCTTGTCTGAATAATTTACGTAGTGAAAATATGTCGTGTTTTGAAAATATAATTGCGTTTTAAAAAAACCCAGCCTAATATTATTAAATTTAAATGAATTTTTATTTTAAATTCAATTATATTACACAGCTTTAAGCAAAAAATATTCAGTTTGACGAAGATTTAAAAAAAAACTACCTTCTTGTCTGAATAATTGATGTAGTAAGAATATGTCGTGTTTTGAAAATATAAATTCGGTTTAAAAAAACCCAGCTTAATATTAATCAATTTTTTTAATTTTTTATTTTCAATTCAATTATAATACACATCTTTAAGAGAAAAATATTTAGTTTGACTAAGATTTAAAAAAAAAACTACCTTCTTGTCTGAATAATTTACGTAGTGACAATATGTCGTGTTTTGAAAATATAATTGCGTTTTAAAAAAACCCAGCCTAATATTATTAAATTTAAATGAATTTTTATTTTAAATTCAATTATATTACACAGCTTTAAGCAAAAAATATTCAGTTTGATGAAGATTTTAAAAAAACTACCTTCTTGTCCGAATAATTGACGTAGTAAGAATATGTCGTGTTTTGAAAATATAAATTCGGTTTAAAAAAAACCCAGCTTGATATTAATCAATTTTATTAATTTTTTATTTTAAATTCAATTATAAAACACATCTTTAAGAGAAAAATATTTAGTTTGACTAAGATTTAAAAAAAAAAACTACCTTCTTGTCCGAATAATTGACGTAGTAAGAATATGTAATGTTTTGAAAATATAATTGCGTTTTAAAAAACCCCAGCCTAATATTATTAAATTTAAATGAATTTTTATTTTAAATTCAATTATATTACACAGCTTTAAGCAAAAAATATTCAGTTTGACGAAGATTTAAAAAAAAACTACCTTCTTGTCTGAATAATTGACGTAGTAAGTATATGTCGTGTTTTGAAAATATAAATTCGGTTTAAAAAACCCAGCTTGATATTAATCAATTTTATTTATTTATTTTATTTTAAATTCATTTATAATACACATCTTTAAGAGAAAAATATTTAGTTTGAGTAAGATTTAAAAAAAATAACAACCTTCTTGTCCGAATACTTGACGTAGTAAGAAAGTGTCGTGTTTTGAAAATATAAATGCGTTTTAAAAAACCCAGCCTTATATTATTAAATTTAAATGAATTTTTATTTTAAATTCAATTATATTACACAGCTTTAAGCAAAAAATATTCAATTTGGCGAAGATTTAAAAAAAAACTACCTTCGTGTCCTAATAATTGACGTAGTAAGTATATGTCCTGTTTTGAAAATATAAATTCGGTTTAAAAAAACCCAGCTTGACATTAATCAATTTTATTAATTTTTTATTTTAAATTCAATTATAATACACATCTTTAAGAGAAAAATATTTAGTTTGACTAAGATTTAAAAAAAAAAACTACCTTCTTGTCCGAATAATTGACGTAGTAAGAATATGTAATGTTTTGAAAATATAATTGCGTTTTAAAAAAACCCAGCCTAATATTATTAAATTAAAATGAATTTTTATTTTAAATTCAATTATAATACACATCTTTAAGAGAAAAATATTTAGTTTGACTAAGATTTAAAAACAAAAACTACCTTCTTGTCCGAATACTTGACGTAGTAAGAAAGTGTCGTGTTTTGAAAATATAAATGCGTTTTAAAAAAACCCAGCCTTATATTATTAAATTTAAATGGATTTTTATTTTAAATTCAATTATATTACACAGCTTTAAGCAAAAAATATTCAATTTGACGAAGATTTAAAAAAAAACTACCTTCGTGTCCTAATAATTGACGTAGTAAGTATATGTCCTGTTTTGAAAATATAAATTCGGTTTAAAAAAACCCAGCTTGACATTAATCAATTTTATTAATTTTTTATTTTAAATTCAATTATAATACACATCTTTAAGAGAAAAATATTTAGTTTGACTAAGAAAAAAAAAAACTACCTTCTTGTCCGAATAATTGACGTAGTAAGAATATGTGGTGTTTTGAAAATATAAATTCGGTTTAAAAAAACCCAGCTTAATATTAATCAATTTTTTTAATTTTTTATTTTCAATTCAATTATAATACACATCTTTAAGAGAAAAATATTTAGTTTGACTAAGATTTAAAAAAAAAACTACCTTCTTGTCTGAATAATTTACGTAGTGAAAATATGTCGTGTTTTGAAAATATAATTGCGTTTTAAAAAAACCCAGCCTAATATTATTAAATTTAAATGAATTTTTATTTTAAATTCAATTATATTACACAGCTTTAAGCAAAAAATATTCAGTTTGACGAAGATTTAAAAAAAAACTACCTTCTTGTCTGAATAATTGATGTAGTAAGAATATGTCGTGTTTTGAAAATATAAATTCGGTTTAAAAAAACCCAGCTTAATATTAATCAATTTTTTTAATTTTTTATTTTCAATTCAATTATAATACACATCTTTAAGAGAAAAATATTTAGTTTGACTAAGATTTAAAAAAAAAACTACCTTCTTGTCTGAATAATTTACGTAGTGACAATATGTCGTGTTTTGAAAATATAATTGCGTTTTAAAAAAACCCAGCCTAATATTATTAAATTTAAATGAATTTTTATTTTAAATTCAATTATATTACACAGCTTTAAGCAAAAAATATTCAGTTTGACGAAGATTTAAAAAAAAACTACCTTCTTGTCCGAATAGTTGACGTAGTAAGAATATGTCGTGTTTTGAAAATATAAATTCGGTTTAAAAAAACCCAGCTTGATATTAATCAATTTTATTTATTTATTTTATTTTAAATTCATTTATAATACACATCTTTAAGAGAAAAATATTTAGTTTGACTAAGATTTAAAAAAAAAAACTACCTTCTTGTCCGAATAATTGACGTAGTAAGAATATGTCGTGTTTTGAAAATATAAATTCGGTTTAAAAAAACCCAGCTTAATATTAATCAATTTTTTTAATTTTTTATTTTCAACTCAATTATAATACACATCTTTAAGAGAAAAATATTTAGTTTGACTAAGATTTAAAAAAAAAACTACCTTCTTGTCTGAATAATTTACGTAGTGACAATATGTCGTGTTTTGAAAATATAAATGCGTTTTAAAAAACCCAGCCTTATATTATTAAACTTAAAGGAATTTTTATTTTAAATTCAATTATATTACACAGCTTTAAGCAAAAAATATTCAGTTTGATGAAGATTTAAAAAAAAACAACCTTCTTGTCCGAATAATTGACGTAGTAAGAATATATCGTGTTTTGAAAATATAAATTCGGTTTAAAAAAACCCAGCTTGATATTAATCCATTTTATTAATTTTTTATTTTAAATTCAATTATAATACACATCTTTAAGAGAAAAATATTTAGTTTGACTAAGATTTAAAAAAAAAACTACCTTGTTGTCCGAATAATTGACGTAGTAAGAATATGTCGTGTTTTGAATATATAATTGCGTTTTAAAAAAACCCAGCCTTATATTATTAAATTTAAATGAATTTTTATTTTAAATTGAATTATATTACACAGCTTTAAGCAGAAAATATTCAGTTTGACGAAGATTTAAAGAAAACTACCTTGTTGTCTGAATAATTGACGTAGTAAGAATATGTAATGTTTTGAAAATATAATTGCGTTTTAAAAAAACCCAGCCTAATATTATTAAATTTAAATGAATTTTTATTTTAAATTCAATTATATTACACAGCTTTAAGCAAAAAATATTCAGTTTGACAAAGATTCAAAAAAAAACTACCTTCTTGACCGAATAATAGACGTAGTAAGTATATGTCCTGTTTTAGAAAATATAAATTCGGTTTAAAAAAACCCAGCTTGATATTAATCAATTTTATTAATTTTTTATTTTAAATTCAATTATAATACACATCTTTAAGAGAAAAATATTTAGTTTGACTAAGATTTAAAAAAAAACCTACCTTCTTGTCCGAATAATTGACGTAGTAAGAATATGTAATGTTTGAAAATATAATTGCGTTTTAAAAAAACCCAGCCTAATATTATTAAATTTAAATGAATTTTTATTTTAAATTCAATTATATCACACATCTTTAAGCAAAAAATATTCATTTTGACGAAGATTTAAAAAAACAACCTTCTTGTCCGAATAATTGACGTAGTAAGTATATGTCGTGTTTTGAAAATATAAAATCGGTTTAAAAAAACCCAGCTTGATATTAATCAATTTTATTTATTTATTTTATTTTAAATTCATTTATAATACACATCTTTAAGAGAAAAATATTTAGTTTGAGTAAGATTTAAAAACAAAAACTACCTTCTTGTCCGAATAATTGACGTAGTAACAATATGTCGTGTTTTGAAAATATAAATGCGTTTTAAAAAAAACCCAGCCTTATATTATTAAATTTTAAGAAATTTTTATTTTAAGTTCAATTATATTACACAGCTTTAAGCAAAAAATATTCAGTTTGATGAAGATTTAAAAAAAAACTACCTTCTTGTCCGAATAATTGACGTAGTAAGTATATGTCGTGTTTTGAAAATATAAATGCGTTTTAAAAAAACCCAGCCTTATATTATTAAATTTAAATGAATTTTTATTTTAAATTCAATTATATTACACAGCTTTAAGCAAAAAATATTCAGTTTGACGAAGATTTAAAAAAAAACTACCTTCTTGTCCGAATAATTGACGTAGTAAGTATATGTCGTGTTTTGAAAATATAAAATCGGTTTAAAAAAACCCAGCTTGATATTAATCAATTTTATTTATTTATTTTATTTTAAATTCAATTATAATACACATCTTTAAGAGAAAAATATTTAGTTTGACTAAGATTTAAAAAAAAAAACTACCTTCTTGTCTGAATAATTGACGTAGTAAGAATATGTAATGTTTTGAAAATATAATTGCGTTTTAAAAAAACCCAGCCTAATATTATTAAATTAAAATGAATTTTTATTTTAAATTCAATTATAATACACATCTTTAAGAGAAAAATATTTAGTTTGACTAAGATTTAAAAACAAAAACTACCTTCTTGTCCGAATACTTGACGTAGTAAGAAAGTGTCGTGTTTTGAAAATATAAATGCGTTTTAAAAAAACCCAGCCTTATATTATTAAATTTAAATAGATTTTTATTTTAAATTCAATTATATTACACAGCTTTAAGCAAAAAATATTCAATTTGACGAAGATTTAAAAAAAAACTACCTTCGTGTCCTAATAATTGACGTAGTAAGTATATGTCCTGTTTTGAAAATATAAATTCGGTTTAAAAAAACCCAGCTTGACATTAATCAATTTTATTAATTTTTTATTTTAAATTCAATTATAATACACATCTTTAAGAGAAAAATATTTAGTTTGACTAAGAAAAAAAAAAACTACCTTCTTGTCCGAATAATTGACGTAGTAAGAATATGTGGTGTTTTGAAAATATAAATTCGGTTTAAAAAAACCCAGCTTAATATTAATCAATTTTTTTAATTTTTTATTTTCAATTCAATTATAATACACATCTTTAAGAGAAAAATATTTAGTTTGACTAAGATTTAAAAAAAAAACTACCTTCTTGTCTGAATAATTTACGTAGTGACAATATGTCGTGTTTTGAAAATATAATTGCGTTTTAAAAAAACCCAGCCTAATATTATTAAATTTAAATGAATTTTTATTTTAAATTCAATTATATTACACAGCTTTAAGCAAAAAATATTCAGTTTGACGAAGATTTAAAAAAAAACTACCTTCTTGTCTGAATAATTGATGTAGTAAGTATATGTCGTGTTTTGAAAATATAAATTCGGTTTAAAAAAACCCAGCTTGATATTAATCAATTTTATTTATTTATTTTATTTTAAATTCATTTATAATACACATCTTTAAGAGAAAAATATTTAGTTTGACTAAGATTTAAAAAAAAAAACTACCTTCTTGTCCGAATAATTGACGTAGTAAGAATATGTCGTGTTTTGAATATATAATTGCGTTTTAAAAAAACCCAGCCTTATATTATTAAATTTAAATTAATTTTTATTTTAAATTGAATTATATTACACAGCTTTAAGCAAAAAATATTCAGTTTGACGAAGATTTAAAAAAAAACTACCTTGTTGTCTGAATAATTGACGTAGTAAGTATATGTCGTGTTTTGAAAATATAAATGCGTTTTAAAAAAACCCAGCCTTATATTATTAAATTTAAATGAATTTTTATTTTAAATTCATTTATAAAACACATCTTTAAGAGAAAAATATTTAGTTTGACTAAGATTTAAAAAAAAAAACTACCTTCTTGTCCGAATAATTGACGTAGTAAGAATATGTAATGTTTTGAAAATATAATTGCGTTTTAAAAAAACCCAGCCTAATGTTATTAAATTTAAATGAATTTTTATTTTAAATTCAATTATATTACACAGCTTTAAGCAAAAAATATTCAGTTTGACAAAGATTCAAAAAAAAACTACCTTCTTGACCGAATAATAGACGTAGTAAGTATATGTCCTGTTTTAGAAAATATAAATTCGGTTTAAAAAAACCCAGCTTGATATTAATCAATTTTATTAATTTTTTATTTTAAATTCAATTATAATACACATCTTTAAGAGAAAAATATTTAGTTTGACTAAGATTTAAAAAAAAAACCTACCTTCTTGTCCGAATAATTGACGTAGTAAGAATATGTAATGTTTGAAAATATAATTGCGTTTTAAAAAAACCCAGCCTAATATTATTAAATTTAAATGAATTTTTATTTTAAATTCAATTATATCACACATCTTTAAGCAAAAAATATTCATTTTGACGAAGATTTAAAAAAACAACCTTCTTGTCCGAATAATTGACGTAGTAAGTATATGTCGTGTTTTGAAAATATAAAATCGGTTTAAAAAAACCCAGCTTGATATTAATCAATTTTATTTATTTATTTTATTTTAAATTCATTTATAATACACATCTTTAAGAGAAAAATATTTAGTTTGAGTAAGATTTAAAAACAAAAACTACCTTCTTGTCCGAATACTTGACGTAGTAAGAAAGTGTCGTGTTTTGAAAATATAAATGCGTTTTAAAAAAACCCAGCCTTATATTATTAAATTTAAATGGATTTTTATTTTAAATTCAATTATATTACACAGCTTTAAGCAAAAAATATTCAGTTTGACAAAGATTCAAAAAAAAACTACCTTCTTGACCGAATAATAGACGTAGTAAGTATATGTCCTGTTTTAGAAAATATAAATTCGGTTTAAAAAAACCCAGCTTGATATTAATCAATTTTATTAATTTTTTATTTTAAATTCAATTACAATACACATCTTTAAGAGAAAAATATTTAGTTTGACTAAGATTTAAAAAAAAAACCTACCTTCTTGTCCGAATAATTGACGTAGTAAGAATATGTAATGTTTGAAAATATAATTGCGTTTTAAAAAAACCCAGCCTAATATTATTAAATTTAAATGAATTTTTATTTTAAATTCAATTATATCACACATCTTTAAGCAAAAAATATTCATTTTGACGAAGATTTAAAAAAACAACCTTCTTGTCCGAATAATTGACGTAGTAAGTATATGTCGTGTTTTGAAAATATAAAATCGGTTTAAAAAAACCCAGCTTGATATTAATCAATTTTATTTATTTATTTTATTTTAAATTCATTTATAATACACATCTTTAAGAGAAAAATATTTAGTTTGAGTAAGATTTAAAAACAAAAACTACCTTCTTGTCCGAATAATTGACGTAGTAACAATATGTCGTGTTTTGAAAATATAAATGCGTTTTAAAAAAAACCCAGCCTTATATTATTAAATTTTAAGAAATTTTTATTTTAAGTTCAATTATATTACACAGCTTTAAGCAAAAAATATTCAGTTTGATGAAGATTTAAAAAAAAACTACCTTCTTGTCCGAATAATTGACGTAGTAAGTATATGTCGTGTTTTGAAAATATAAATGCGTTTTAAAAAAACCCAGCCTTATATTATTAAATTTAAATGAATTTTTATTTTAAATTCAATTATATTACACAGCTTTAAGCAAAAAATATTCAGTTTGACGAAGATTTAAAAAAAAACTACCTTCTTGTCCGAATAATTGACGTAGTAAGTATATGTCGTGTTTTGAAAATATAAAATCGGTTTAAAAAAACTCAGCTTGATATTAATCAATTTTATTTATTTATTTTATTTTAAATTCAATTATAATACACATCTTTAAGAGAAAAATATTTAGTTTGACTAAGATTTAAAAAAAAAAACTACCTTCTTGTCTGAATAATTGACGTAGTAAGAATATGTAATGTTTTGAAAATATAATTGCGTTTTAAAAAAACCCAGCCTAATATTATTAAATTAAAATGAATTTTTATTTTAAATTCAATTATAATACACATCTTTAAGAGAAAAATATTTAGTTTGACTAAGATTTAAAAACAAAAACTACCTTCTTGTCCGAATACTTGACGTAGTAAGAAAGTGTCGTGTTTTGAAAATATAAATGCGTTTTAAAAAAACCCAGCCTTATATTATTAAATTTAAATAGATTTTTATTTTAAATTCAATTATATTACACAGCTTTAAGCAAAAAATATTCAATTTGACGAAGATTTAAAAAAAAACTACCTTCGTGTCCTAATAATTGACGTAGTAAGTATATGTCCTGTTTTGAAAATATAAATTCGGTTTAAAAAAACCCAGCTTGACATTAATCAATTTTATTAATTTTTTATTTTAAATTCAATTATAATACACATCTTTAAGAGAAAAATATTTAGTTTGACTAAGAAAAAAAAAAACTACCTTCTTGTCCGAATAATTGACGTAGTAAGAATATGTGGTGTTTTGAAAATATAAATTCGGTTTAAAAAAACCCAGCTTAATATTAATCAATTTTTTTAATTTTTTATTTTCAATTCAATTATAATACACATCTTTAAGAGAAAAATATTTAGTTTGACTAAGATTTAAAAAAAAAACTACCTTCTTGTCTGAATAATTTACGTAGTGACAATATGTCGTGTTTTGAAAATATAATTGCGTTTTAAAAAAACCCAGCCTAATATTATTAAATTTAAATGAATTTTTATTTTAAATTCAATTATATTACACAGCTTTAAGCAAAAAATATTCAGTTTGACGAAGATTTAAAAAAAAACTACGTTCTTGACCGAATAATAGACGTAGTAAGTATATGTCGTGTTTTGAAAATATAAATTCGGTTTAAAAAAACCCAGCTTGATATTAATCAATTTTATTTATTTATTTTATTTTAAATTCATTTATAATACACATCTTTAAGAGAAAAATATTTAGTTTGAGTAAGATTTAAAAAAAAAAACTACCTTCTTGTCCGAATAATTGACGTAGTAAGAATATGTAATGTTTTGAAAATATAATTGCGTTTTAAAAAACCCAGCCTAATATTATTAAATTTAAATGAATTTTTATTTTAAATTCAATTATATTACACAGCTTTAAGCAAAAAATATTCAGTTTGACGAAGATTTAAAAAAAAAACTACCTTCTTGTCTGAATAATTGATGTAGTAAGTATATGTCGTGTTTTGAAAATATAAATTCGGTTTAAAAAAACCCAGCTTGATATTAATCAATTTTATTTATTTATTTTATTTTAAATTCATTTATAATACACATCTTTAAGAGAAAAATATTTAGTTTGAGTAAGATTTAAAAAAAAAAACAACCTTCTTGTCCGAATACTTGACGTAGTAAGAAAGTGTCGTGTTTTGAAAATATAAATGCGTTTTAAAAAAACCCAGCCTTATATTATTAAATTTAAATGAATTTTTATTTTAAATTCAATTATATTACACAGCTTTAAGCAAAATATATTCAGTTTGACGAAGATTTAAAAAAAAAACTACCTTCTTGACCGAATAATAGACGTAGTAAGTATATGTCGTGTTTTAGAAAATATAAATTCGATTTAAAAAAACCCAGCTTGATATTAATCAATTTTATTAATTTTTTATTTTAAATTCAATTATAAAACACATCTTTAAGAGAAAAATATTTAGTTTGACTAAGATTTAAAAAAAAAACCTACCTTCTTGTCCGAATAATTGACGTAGTAAGAATATGTAATGTTTTGAAAATATAATTGCGTTTTAAAAAAACCCAGCCTAATATTATTAAATTTAAATGAATTTTTATTTTAAATTCAATTATATTACACAGCTTTAAGCAAAAAATATTCAGTTTGACAAAGATTTAAAAAAAAACTACGTTCTTGACCGAATAATAGACGTAGTAAGTATATGTCCTGTTTTAGAAAATATAAATTCGGTATAAAAAAACCCAGCTTGATATTAATCAATTTTATTAATTTTTTGTTTTAAATTCAATTATAAAACACATCTTTAAGAGAAAAATATTTAGTTTGACTAAGATTTAAAAAAAAAAACTACCTTCTTGTCCGAATAATTGACGTAGTAAGAATATGTAATGTTTTGAAAATATAATTGCGTTTTAAAAAAACCCAGCCTAATATTATTAAATTTAAATGAATTTTTATTTTAAATTCAATTATATTACACAGCTTTAAGCAAAAAATATTCAGTTTGACAAAGATTTAAAAAAAAACTACGTTCTTGACCGAATAATAGACGTAGTAAGTATATGTCGTGTTTTGAAAATATAAATTCGGTATAAAAAAACCCAGCTTGATATTAATCAATTTTATTAATTTTTTATTTTAAATTCAATTATAAAACACATCTTTAAGAGAAAAATATTCAGTTTGACGAAGATTTAAAAAAAAACTACCTTCTTGTCCGAATTATTGACGTAGTATGAATATGTCGTGTTTTGAAAATATAAATGCGTTTTAAAAAAATCCAGCCTTATATTATTAAATTTAAATGAATTTTTATTTTAAATTCAATTATATTACACAGCTTTAAGCAAAAAATATTCAGTTTGACAAAGATTTAAAAAAAAACTACCTTCTTGACCGAATAATAGACGTAGTAAGTATATGTCCTGTTTTAGAAAATATAAATTCGGTTTAAAAAAACCCAGCTTGATTTTAATCAATTTTATTAATTTTTTATTTTAAATTCAATTATAATACACATCTTTAAGAGAAAAATATTTAGTTTGAGTAAGATTTAAAAACAAAAACTACCTTCTTGTCCGAATACTTGACGTAGTAAGAAAGTGTCGTGGTTTGAAAATATAAATGCGTTTTAAAAAAACCCAGCCTTATATTATTAAATTTAAATGGATTTTTATTTTAAATTCAATTATATTACACAGCTTTAAGCAAAAAATATTCAGTTTGACGAAGATTTAAAAAAAACTAGCTTCTTGACCGAATAATTGACGTAGTAAGTATATGTCCTGTTTTAGAAAATATAAATTCGGTTTAAAAAAACCCAGCTTGATATTAATCAATTTTATTAATTTTTTATTTTAAATTCAATTATAATACACATCTTTAAGAGAAAAATATTTAGTTTGAGTAAGATTTAAAAACAAAAACTACCTTCTTGTCCGAATACTTGACGTAGTAAGAAAGTGTCGTGTTTTGAAAATATAAATGCGTTTTAAAAAAACCCAGCCTTATATTATTAAATTTAAATGGATTTTTATTTTAAATTCAATTATATTACACAGCTTTAAGCAAAAAATATTCAGTTTGACGAAGATTTAAAAAAAAGTAGCTTCTTGACTGAATAATTGACGTAGTAAGTATATGTCCTGTTTTAGAAAATATAAATTCGGTTTAAAAAAACCCAGCTTGATATTAATCAATTTTATTAATTTTTTATTTTAAATTCAATTATAATACACATCTTTAAGAGAAAAATATTTAGTTTGACTAAGAAAAAAAAAAAACTACCTTCTTGTCCGAATAATTGACGTAGTAACAATATGTCGGTTTTTTGAAAATATAAATGCGTTTTAAAAAAACCCAGCCTTATATTATTAAATTTTAAGGAATTTTTATTTTAAGTTCAATTATATTACACAGCTTTAAGCAAAAAATATTCAGTTTGATGAAGATTTAAAAAAAAACTACCTTCTTGTCCGAATAATTGACGTAGTAAGTATATGTCGTGTTTTGAAAATATAAATGCGTTTTAAAAAAACCCAGCCTTATATTATTAAATTTAAATGAATTTTTATTTTAAATTCAATTATATTACACAGCTTTAAGCAAAAAATATTCAGTTTGACTAAGATTTAAAAAAAAAAACTACCTTCTTGTCCGAATAATTGATTTAGTAAGAATATGTAATGTTTTGAAAATATAATTGCGTTTTAAAAAAACCCAGCCTAATATTATTAAATTTAAATGAATTTTTATTTTAAATTCAATTATATTACACAGCTTTAAGCAAAAAATATTCAGTTTGACAAAGATTTAAAAAAAAACTACCTTCTTGACCGAATAATAGACGTAGTAAGTATATGTCCTGTTTTAGAAAATATAAATTCGGTTTAAAAAAACCCAGCTTGATATTAATCAATTTTATTAATTTTTTATTTTAAATTCAATTATAATACACATCTTTAAGAGAAAAATATTTAGTTTGAGTAAGATTTAAAAACAAAAACTACCTTCTTGTCCGAATACTTGACGTAGTAAGAAAGTGTCGTGTTTTGAAAATATAAATGCGTTTTAAAAAAACCCAGCCTTATATTATTAAATTTAAATGGATTTTTATTTTAAATTCAATTATATTACACAGCTTTAAGCAAAAAATATTCAGTTTGACGAAGATTTAAAAAAAACTAGCTTCTTGACCGAATAATTGACGTAGTAAGTATATGTCCTGTTTTAGAAAATATAAATTCGGTTTAAAAAAACCCAGCTTGATATTAATCAATTTTATTAATTTTTTATTTTAAATTCAATTATAATACACATCTTTAAGAGAAAAATATTTAGTTTGACTAAGAAAAAAAAAAAACTACCTTCTTGTCCGAATAATTGACGTAGTAACAATATGTCGTGTTTTGAAAATATAAATGCGTTTTAAAAAAACCCAGCCTTATATTATTAAATTTTAAGGAATTTTTATTTTAAGTTCAATTATATTACACAGCTTTAAGCAAAAAATATTCAGTTTGATGAAGATTTAAAAAAAAACTACCTTCTTGTCCGAATAATTGACGTAGTAAGAATATGTCGTGTTTTGAAAATATAAATTCGGTTTAAAAAAACCCAGCTTGATATTAATCAATTTTATTAATTTTTTATTTTAAATTCAATTATAAAACACATCTTTAAGAGAAAAATATTTAGTTTGACTAAGATTTAAAAAAAAAAACTACCTTCTTGTCCGAATAATTGATTTAGTAAGAATATGTAATGTTTTGAAAATATAATTGCGTTTTAAAAAAACCCAGCCTAATATTATTAAATTTATATGAATTTTTATTTTAAATTCAATTATATTACACAGCTTTAAGCAAAAAATATTCAGTTTGACAAAGATTTAAAAAAAAACTACGTTCTTGACCGAATAATAGACGTAGTAAGAATATGTCGTGTTTTAGAAAATATAAATTCGGTTTAAAAAAACCCAGCTTGATATTAATCAATTTTATTAATTTTTTATTTTAAATTCAATTATAAAACACATCTTTAAGAGAAAAATATTTAGTTTGACTAAGATTTAAAAAAAAAAACTACCTTCTTGTCCGAATAATTGATTTAGTAAGAATATGTAATGTTTTGAAAATATAATTGCGTTTTAAAAAAACCCAGCCTAATATTATTAAATTTAAATGAATTTTTATTTTAAATTCAATTATATTACACAGCTTTAAGCAAAAAATATTCAGTTTGACAAAGATTTAAAAAAAAACTACCTTCTTGACCGAATAATAGACGTAGTAAGTATATGTCCTGTTTTAGAAAATATAAATTCGGTTTAAAAAAACCCAGCTTGATATTAATCAATTTTATTAATTTTTTTTTTTAAATTCAATTATAATACACATCTTTAAGAGAAAAATATTTAGTTTGAGTAAGATTTAAAAACAAAAACTACCTTCTTGTCCGAATACTTGACGTAGTAAGAAAGTGTCGTGTTTTGAAAATATAAATGCGTTTTAAAAAAACCCAGCCTTATATTATTAAATTTAAATGGATTTTTATTTTAAATTCAATTATATTACACAGCTTTAAGCAAAAAATATTCAGTTTGACGAAGATTTAAAAAAAAGTAGCTTCTTGACTGAATAATTGACGTAGTAAGTATATGTCCTGTTTTAGAAAATATAAATTCGGTTTAAAAAAACCCAGCTTGATATTAATCAATTTTATTAATTTTTTATTTTAAATTCAATTATAATACACATCTTTAAGAGAAAAATATTTAGTTTGACTAAGAAAAAAAAAAACTACCTTCTTGTCCGAATAATTGACGTAGTAACAATATGTCGTGTTTTGAAAATATAAATGCGTTTTAAAAAAACCCAGCCTTATATTATTAAATTTTAAGGAATTTTTATTTTAAGTTCAATTATATTACACAGCTTTAAGCAAAAAATATTCAGTTTGATGAAGATTTAAAAAAAAACTACCTTCTTGTCCGAATAATTGACGTAGTAAGTATATGTCGTGTTTTGAAAATATAAATGCGTTTTAAAAAAACCCAGCCTTATATTATTAAATTTAAATGAATTTTTATTTTAAATTCAATTATATTACACAGCTTTAAGCAAAAAATATTCAGTTTGATGAAGATTTAAAAAAAAACTACCTTCTTGTCCGAATAATTGACGTAGTAAGTATATGTCTTGTTTTGAAAATATAAATGCGTTTTAAAAAAACCCAGCCTTATATTATTAAATTTAAATGAATTTTTATTTTAAATTCAATTATATTACACAGCTTTAAGCAAAAAATATTCAGTTTGACGAAGATTAAAAAAAAAACTACCTTCTTGTCCGAATAATTGACGTAGTAAGTATATGTCGTGTTTTGAAAATATAAATTCGGTATAAAAAAACCCAGCTTTATATTAATCAATTTTATTAATTTTTTATTTTAAATTCAATTATAAAACACATCTTTAAGAGAAAAATATTTAGTTTGACTAAGATTTAAAAAAAAAAAACTACCTTCTTGTCCGAATAATTGACTTAGTAAGAATATGTAATGTTTTGAAAATATAATTGCGTTTTAAAAAAACCCAGCCTAATATTATTAAATTTAAATGAATTTTTATTTTAAATTCAATAATATTACACAGCTTTAAGCAAAAAATATTCAGTTTGACAAAGATTTAAAAAAAAACTACGTTCTTGACCGAATAATAGACGTAGTAAGTATATGTCCTGTTTTAGAAAATATAAATTCGGTTTAAAAAAACCCAGCTTGATATTAATCAATTTTATTAATTTTTAATTTTAAATTCAATTATAAAACACATCTTTAAGAGAAAAATATTTAGTTTGACTAAGATTTAAAAAAAAAAACTACCTTCTTGTCCGAATAATTGACGTAGTAAGAATATGTAATGTTTTGAAAATATAATTGCGTTTTAAAAAACCCAGCCTAATATTATTAAATTTAAATGAATTATTATTTTAAATTCAATTATATTACACAGCTTTAAGCAAAAAATATTCAGTTTGACAAAGATTTAAAAAAAAACTACGTTCTTGACCGAATAATAGACGTAGTAAGTATATGTCCTGTTTTAGAAAATATAAATTCGGTTTAAAAAAACCCAGCTTGATATTAATCAATTTTATTAATTTTTTATTTTAAATTCAATTATAAAACACATCTTTAAGAGAAAAATATTTAGTTTGACTAAGATTTAAAAAAAAACCTACCTTCTTGTCCGAATAATTGACGTAGTAAGAATATGTAATGTTTTGAAAATATAATTGCGTTTTAAAAAAACCCAGCCTAATATTATTAAATTTAAATGAATTTTTATTTTAAATTCAATTATATTACACAGCTTTAAGCAAAAAATATTCAGTTTGACAAAGATTTAAAAAAAAACTACGTTCTTGACCGAATAATAGACGTAGTAAGTATATGTCCTGTTTTAGAAAATATAAATTCGGTTTAAAAAAACCCAGCTTGATATTAATCAATTTTATTAATTTTTTATTTTAAATTCAATTATAAAACACATCTTTAAGAGAAAAATATTTAGTTTGACTAAGATTTAAAAAAAAAAACTACCTTCTTGTCTGAATAATTGACGTAGTAAGAATATGTAATGTTTTGAAAATATAATTGCGTTTTAAAAAAACCCAGCCTAATATTATTAAATTTAAATGAATTTTTATTTTAAATTCATTTATATTACACAGCTTTAAGCAAAAAATATTCAGTTTGACAAAGATTTAAAAAAAAACTACGTTCTTGACCGAATAATAGACGCAGTAAGTATATGTCCTGTTTTAGAAAATATAAATTCGGTTTAAAAAAACCCAGCTTGATATTAATCAATTTTATTAATTTTTTATTTTAAATTCAATTATAAAACACATCTTTAAGAGAAAAATATTTAGTTTGACTAAGATTTAAAAAAAAAAACTACCTTCTTGTCCGAATAATTGACGTAGTAAGAATATGTAATGTTTTTAAAATATAATTGCGTTTTAAAAAAACCCAGCCTAATATTATTAAATTTAAATGAATTTTTATTTTAAATTCAATTATATTACACAGCTTTAAGCAAAAAATATTCAGTTTGACAAAGATTTAAAAAAAAACTACGTTCTTGACCGAATAATAGACGTAGTAAGTATATGTCCTGTTTTAGAAAATATAAATTCGGTATAAAAAAACCCAGCTTGATATTAATCAATTTTATTAATTTTTTATTTTAAATTCAAATATAAAACACATCTTTAAGAGAAAAATATTTAGTTTGACTAAGATTTAAAAAAAAAAACTACCTTCTTGTCCGAATAATTGACGTAGTAAGAATATGTAATGTTTTGAAAATATAATTGCGTTTTAAAAAAACCCAGCCTAATATTATTAAATTTAAATGAATTTTTATTTTAAATTCAATTTTATTACACAGCTTTAAGCAAAAAATATTCAGTTTGACAAAGATTTAAAAAAAAACTACGTTCTTGACCGAATAATAGACGTAGTAAGTATATGTCGTGTTTTGAAAATATAAATTCGGTATAAAAAAACCCAGCTTGATATTAATCAATTTTATTAATTTTTTATTTTAAATTCAATTATAAAACACATCTTTAAGAGAAAAATATTTAGTTTGACTAAGATTTAAAAAAAAAACCTACCTTCTTGTCCGAATAATTGACGTAGTAAGAATATGTAATGTTTTGAAAATATAATTGCGTTTTAAAAAAACCCAGCCAAATATTATTAAATTTAAATGAATTTTTATTTTAAATTCAATTATATTACACAGCTTTAAGCAAAAAATATTCAGTTTGAAGAAGATTTAAAAAAAAACTACCTTCTTGACCGAATAATAGACGTAGTAAGTATATGTCCTGTTTTAGAAAATATAAATTCGGTTTAAAAAAACCCAGCTTGATATTAATCAATTTTATTAATTTTTTATTTTAAATTCAATTATAATACACATCTTTAAGTGAAAAATATTTAGTTTGACTAAGATTTAAAAAAAAAACCTACCTTCTTGTCCGAATAATTGACGTAGTAAGAATATGTAATGTTTTGAAAATATAATTGCGTTTTAAAAAAACCCAGCCTAATATTATTAAATTTAAATGAATTTTTATTTTAAATTCACTTATATCACACATCTTTAAGCAAAAAATATTCAGTTTGACGAAGATTTAAAAAAACTACCTTCTTGTCCGAATAATTGACGTAGTAAGTATATGTCGTGTTTTGAAAATATAAATGCGTTTTAAAAAAACCCAGCCTTATATTATTAAATTTAAATGAATTTTTATTTTAAATTCAATTATATTACACAGCTTTAAGCAAAAAATATTCAGTTTGACGAAGATTTAAAAAAAAACTACCTTCTTGTCCGAATTATTGACGTAGTAAGTATATGTCGTGTTTTGAAAATATAAATGCGTTTTAAAAAAACCCAGCCTTATATTATTAAATTTAAATGAATTTTTTATTTTAAATTCAATTATAATACACATCTTTAAGAGAAAAATATTTAGTTTGACTATGATTTGAAAAAAAAAACTACCTTCTTGTCTGAATAATTGACGTAGTAACAATATGTCGTGTTTTGAAAATATAAATGCGTTTTAAAAAAACCCAGCCTTATATTATTAAATTTAAATGAATTTTTATTTTAAATTCAATTATATTACACAACTTTAAGCAAAACAATTCAGTTTGACGAAGATTTAAAAAAAAACTACCTTCTTGACCGAATAATTGACGTAGTAAGTATATGCCCTGTTTTAGAAAATATAAATTCGGTTTAAAAAAACCCAGCTTGATATTAATCAATTTTATTAATTTTTTATTTTAAATTCAATTATAATACACATCTTTAAGAGAAAAATATTTAGTTTGACTAAGAAAAAAAAAAAACTACCTTCTTGTCCGAATAATTGACGTAGTAAAAATATGTCGTGTTTTGAAAATATAAATGTGTTTTAAAAAAACCCAGCCTTATATTATTAAATTTAAATGAATTTTTATTTTAAATTCAATTATATTACACAGCTTTAAGCAAAAAATATTCAGTTTGACGAAGATTTAAAAAAAAACTACCTTGTTGTCCGAATAATTGACGTAGTAAGTATATGTCGTGTTTTGAAAATATAAATGCGTTTTAAAATAACCCAGCTTTATATTATTAAATTTAAATGAATTTTTATTTTAAATTCAATTATATTACACAGCTTTAAGCAAAAAATATTCAATTTGACGAAGATTTAAAAAAATACTAACTTCTAGTCCGAATATATGACGTAGTAAGAATAGGTCGTGTTTTGAAAATATAAATGTGTTTTAAAAAAATCCAGCCTTATATTATTAAATTTGAAGGATTTTTTATTTTAAAGTCAATTATATTACACAGCTTTAAGCAAAAAATATTCAGTTTGACTAAGATTTAAAAAAAAAACTTCCTTCTTGTCCGAATAATTGACGTAGTAAGAATATGTCGTGTTTTGAAAATATAAATGCGCTTTAAAAAAACCCAGCCTTATATTATTAAATTTAAAGGAATTTTTATGTTAAATTCAATTATATTACACAGCTTTAAGCAAAAAATATTCAGTTAAACGAAGATTTAAAAAAAAACTACCTTCTTGTCCGAATAATTGACGTAGTAAGTATATGCCCTGTTTTAGAAAATATAAATTCGGTTTAAAAAAACCCAGCTTGATATTAATCAATTTTATTTATTTATATTATTTTAAATTCAATTATAATACACATCTTTAAGAGAAAAATATTTAGTTTGACTAAGATTTAAAAAAAAAAAACTACCTTCTTGTCCGAATAATTGACGTAGTAAGAAAGTGACGTGTTTTGAAAATATAAATGCGTTTTAAAAAACCCAGCCTTATATTATTAAATTTAAATGAATTTTTATTTAAAATTCAATTATATTACACAGCTTTAAGCAAAAAATATTCAGTTTGACGAAGATTTAAAAAAAAACTACCTTCTTGACCGAATAATTGACGTAGTAAGTATATGTCCTGTTTTAGAAAATATAAATTCGGTTTAAAAAAACCCAGCTTGATATTAATCAATTTTATTAATTTTTTATTTTAAATTCAATTATAATACACATCTTTAAGAGAAAAATATTTAGTTTGACTAAGAAAAAAAAAAAAACTACCTTCTTGTCCGAATAATTGACGTAGTAAAAATATGTCGTGTTTTGAAAATATAAATGCGTTTTAAAAAAACCCAGCCTTATATTATTAAATTTAAATGAATTTTTATTTTAAATTCAATTATAAAACACATCTTTAAGAGAAAAATATTTAGTTTGACTAAGATTTGAAAAAAAAAACTACCTTCTTGTCTGAATAATTGACGTAGTAACAATATGTCGTGTTTTGAAAATATAAATGCGTTTTAAAAAAACCCAGCCTTATATTATTAAATTTTAAGGAATTTTTATTTTAAATTCAATTATAATACACATCTTTAAGAGTAAAATATTTAGTTTGACAAAGATTTAAAAAAAAACTACGTTCTTGACCGAATAATAGACGTAGTAAGTATATGTCCTGTTTTAGAAAATATAAATTCGGTTTAAAAAAACCCAGCTTGATATTAATCAATTTTATTAATTTTTTATTTTAAATTCAATTATAAAACACATCTTTAAGAGAAAAATATTTAGTTTGACTAAGATTTAAAAAAAAAACCTACCTTCTTGTCCGAATAATTGACGTAGTAAGAATATGTAATGTTTTGAAAATATAATTGCGTTTTAAAAAAACCCAGCCTAATATTATTAAATTTAAATGAATTTTTATTTTAAATTCAATTATATTACACAGCTTTAAGCAAAAAATATTCAGTTTGACAAAGATTTAAAAAAAAACTACGTTCTTGACCGAATAATAGACGTAGTAAGTATATGTCCAGTTTTAGAAAATATAAATTCGGTTTAAAAAAACCCAGCTTGATATTAATCAATTTTATTAATTTTTAATTTTAAATTCAATTATAAAACACATCTTTAAGAGAAAAATATTTAGTTTGACTAAGATTTAAAAAAAAAAACTACCTTCTTGTCCGAATAATTGACGTAGTAAGAATATGTAATGTTTTGAAAATATAATTGCGTTTTAAAAAACCCAGCCTAATATTATTAAATTTAAATGAATTATTATTTTAAATTCAATTATATTACACAGCTTTAAGCAAAAAATATTCAGTTTGACAAAGATTTAAAAAAAAACTACGTTCTTGACCGAATAATAGACGTAGTAAGTATATGTCCTGTTTTAGAAAATAGAAATTCGGTTTAAAAAAACCCAGCTTGATATTAATCAATTTTATTAATTTTTTATTTTAAATTCAATTATAAAACACATCTTTAAGAGAAAAATATTTAGTTTGACTAAGATTTAAAAAAAAACCTACCTTCTTGTCCGAATAATTGACGTAGTAAGAATATGTAATGTTTTGAAAATATAATTGCGTTTTAAAAAAACCCAGCCTAATATTATTAAATTTAAATGAATTTTTATTTTAAATTCAATTATATTACACAGCTTTAAGCAAAAAATATTCAGTTTGACAAAGATTTAAAAAAAAACTACGTTCTTGACCGAATAATAGACGTAGTAAGTATATGTCCTGTTTTAGAAAATATAAATTCGGTTTAAAAAAACCCAGCTTGATATTAATCAATTTTATTAATTTTTTATTTTAAATTCAATTATAAAACACATCTTTAAGAGAAAAATATTTAGTTTGACTAAGATTTAAAAAAAAAAACTACCTTCTTGTCCGAATAATTGACGTAGTAAGAATATGTAATGTTTTGAAAATATAATTGCGTTTTAAAAAAACCCAGCCTAATATTATTAAATTTAAATGAATTTTTATTTTAAATTCAATTATATTACACAGCTTTAAGCAAAAAATATTCAGTTTGACAAAGATTTAAAAAAAAACTACGTTCTTGACCGAATAATAGACGTAGTAAGTATATGTCCTGTTTTAGAAAATATAAATTCGGTTTAAAAAAACCCAGCTTGATATTAATCAATTTTATTAATTTTTTATTTTAAATTCAATTATAAAACACATCTTTAAGAGAAAAATATTTAGTTTGACTAAGATTTAAAAAAAAAAACTACCTTCTTGTCCGAATAATTGACGTAGTAAGAATATGTAATGTTTTGAAAATATAATTGCGTTTTAAAAAAACCCAGCCTAATATTATTAAATTTAAATGAATTTTTATTTTAAATTCAATTATATTACACAGCTTTAAGCAAAAAATATTCAGTTTGACAAAGATTTAAAAAAAAACTACGTTCTTGACCGAATAATAGACGTAGTAAGTATATGTCCTGTTTTAGAAAATATAAATTCGGTATAAAAAAACCCAGCTTGATATTAATCAATTTTATTAATTTTTTATTTTAAATTCAATTATAAAACACATCTTTATGAGAAAAATATTTAGTTTGACTAAGATTTAAAAAAAAAAACTACCTTCTTGTCCGAATAATTGACGTAGTAAGAATATGTAATGTTTTGAAAATATAATTGCGTTTTAAAAAAACCCAGCCTAATATTATTAAATTTAAATGAATTTTTATTTTAAATTCAATTATATTACACAGCTTTAAGCAAAAAATATTCAGTTTGACAAAGATTTAAAAAAAAACTACGTTCTTGACCGAATAATAGACGTAGTAAGTATATGTCGTGTTTTGAAAATATAAATTCGGTATAAAAAAACCCAGCTTGATATTAATCAATTTTATTAATTTTTTATTTTAAATTCAATTATAAAACACATCTTTAAGAGAAAAATATTTAGTTTGACTAAGATTTAAAAAAAAAACCTACCTTCTTGTCCGAATAATTGACGTAGTAAGAATATGTAATGTTTTGAAAATATAATTGCGTTTTAAAAAAACCCAGCCTAATATTATTAAATTTAAATGAATTTTTATTTTAAATTCAATTATATTACACAGCTTTAAGCAAAAAATATTCAGTTTGAAGAAGATTTAAAAAAAAACTACCTTCTTGACCGAATAATAGACGTAGTAAGTATATGTCCTGTTTTAGAAAATATAAATTCGGTTTAAAAAAACCCAGCTTGATATTAATCAATTTTATTAATTTTTTATTTTAAATTCAATTATAATACACATCTTTAAGAGAAAAATATTTAGTTTGACTAAGATTTAAAAAAAAAACCTACCTTCTTGTCCGAATAATTGACGTAGTAAGAATATGTAATGTTTTGAAAATATAATTGCGTTTTAAAAAAACCCAGCCTAATATTATTAAATTTAAATGAATTTTTATTTTAAATTCAATTATATCACACATCTTTAAGCAAAAAATATTCAGTTTGACGAATATTTAAAAAAAAACTACCTTCTTGTCCGAATTATTGACGTAGTAAGTATATGTCGTGTTTTGAAAATATAAATGCGTTTTAAAAAAACCCAGCCTTATATTATTAAATTTAAATGAATTTTTTATTTTAAATTCAATTATAATACACATCTTTAAGAGAAAAATATTTAGTTTGACTATGATTTGAAAAAAAAAACTACCTTCTTTTCTGAATAATTGACGTAGTAACAATATGTCGTGTTTTGAAAATATAAATGCGTTTTTAAAAATCCCAGCCTTATATTATTAAATTTTAAGGAATTTTTATTTTAAATTCAATTATAATACACATCTTTAAGAGTAAAATATTTAGTTTGACTAAGATTTAAAAAAAAAAACTACCTTCTTGTCCGAATAATTGACGTAGTAAGAAAGTGACGTGTTTTGAAAATATAAATGCGTTTTAAAAAACCCAGCCTTATATTATTAAATTTAAATGAATTTTTATTTTAAATTCAATTATATTACACAACTTTAAGCAAAACAATTCAGTTTGACGAAGATTTAAAAAAAAACTACCTTCTTGACCGAATAATTGACGTAGTAAGTATATGCCCTGTTTTAGAAAATATAAATTCGGTTTAAAAAAACCCAGCTTGATATTAATCAATTTTATTAATTTTTTATTTTAAATTCAATTATAATACACATCTTTAAGAGAAAAATATTTAGTTTGACTAAGAAAAAAAAAAAACTACCTTCTTGTCCGAATAATTGACGTAGTAAAAATATGTCGTGTTTTGAAAATATAAATGTGTTTTAAAAAAACCCAGCCTTATATTATTAAATTTAAATGAATTTTTATTTTAAATTCAATTATATTACACAGCTTTAAGCAAAAAATATTCAGTTTGACGAAGATTTAAAAAAAAACTACCTTGTTGTCCGAATAATTGACGTAGTAAGTATATGTCGTGTTTTGAAAATATAAATGCGTTTTAAAATAACCCAGCTTTATATTATTAAATTTAAATGAATTTTTATTTTAAATTCAATTATATTACACAGCTTTAAGCAAAAAATATTCAATTTGACGAAGATTTAAAAAAATACTAACTTCTAGTCCGAATATATGACGTAGTAAGAATAGGTCGTGTTTTGAAAATATAAATGTGTTTTAAAAAAATCCAGCCTTATATTATTAAATTTGAAGGATTTTTTATTTTAAAGTCAATTATATTACACAGCTTTAAGCAAAAAATATTCAGTTTGACTAAGATTTAAAAAAAAAACTTCCTTCTTGTCCGAATAATTGACGTAGTAAGAATATGTCGTGTTTTGAAAATATAAATGCGCTTTAAAAAAACCCAGCCTTATATTATTAAATTTAAAGGAATTTTTATGTTAAATTCAATTATATTACACAGCTTTAAGCAAAAAATATTCAGTTAAACGAAGATTTAAAAAAAAACTACCTTCTTGTCCGAATAATTGACGTAGTAAGTATATGTCCTGTTTTAGAAAATATAAATTCAGTTTAAAAAAACCCAGCTTGATATTAATCAATTTTATTTATTTATATTATTTTAAATTCAATTATAATACACATCTTTAAGAGAAAAATATTTAGTTTGACTAAGATTTAAAAAAAAAACTACCTTCTTGTCCGAATAATTGACGTAGTAAGAAAGTGACGTGTTTTGAAAATATAAATGCGTTTTAAAAAACCCAGCCTTATATTATTAAATTTAAATGAATTTTTATTTAAAATTCAATTATATTACACAGCTTTAAGCAAAAAATATTCAGTTTGACGAAGATTTAAAAAAAAACTACCTTCTTGACCGAATAATTGACGTAGTAAGTATATGTCCTGTTTTAGAAAATATAAATTCGGTTTAAAAAAACCCAGCTTGATATTAATCAATTTTATTAATTTTTTATTTTAAATTCAATTATAATACACATCTTTAAGAGAAAAATATTTAGTTTGACTAAGAAAAAAAAAAAAACTACCTTCTTGTCCGAATAATTGACGTAGTAAAAATATGTCGTGTTTTGAAAATATAAATGCGTTTTAAAAAAACCCAGCCTTATATTATTAAATTTAAATGAATTTTTATTTTAAATTCAATTATAAAACACATCTTTAAGAGAAAAATATTTAGTTTGACTAAGATTTGAAAAAAAAAACTACCTTCTTGTCTGAATAATTGACGTAGTAACAATATGTCGTGTTTTGAAAAAAAAAATCGTTTTAAAAAAACCCAGCCTTATATTATTAAATTTTAAGGAATTTTTATTTTAAATTCAATTATAATACACATCTTTAAGAGTAAAATATTTAGTTTGACTAAGATTTAAAAAAAAAAACTACCTTCTTGTCCGAATAATTGACGTAGTAAGAAAGTGACGTGTTTTGAAAATATAAATGCGTTTTAAAAAACCCAGCCTTATATTATTAAATTTAAATGAATTTTTATTTTAAATTCAATTATATTACACAACTTTAAGCAAAACAATTCAGTTTGACGAAGATTTAAAAAAAAACTACCTTCTTGACCGAATAATTGACGTAGTAAGTATATGCCCTGTTTTAGAAAATATAAATTCGGTTTAAAAAAACCCAGCTTGATATTAATCAATTTTATTAATTTTTTATTTTAAATTCAATTATAATACACATCTTTAAGAGAAAAATATTTAGTTTGACTAAGAAAAAAAAAAACTACCTTCTTGTCCGAATAATTGACGTAGTAAAAATATGTCGTGTTTTGAAAATATAAATGCGTTTTAAAAAAACCCAGCCTTATATTATTAAATTTAAATGAATTTTTATTTTAAATTCAATTATATTACACAGCTTTAAGCAAAAAATATTCAGTTTGACGAAGATTTAAAAAAAAACTACCTTGTTGTCCGAATAATTGACGTAGTAAGTATATGTCGTGTTTTGAAAATATAAATGCGTTTTAAAATAACCCAGCTTTATATTATTAAATTTAAATGAATTTTTATTTTAAATTCAATTATATTACACAGCTTTAAGCAAAAAATATTCAATTTGACGAAGATTTAAAAAAATACTAACTTCTAGTCCGAATATATGACGTAGTAAGAATAGGTCGTGTTTTGAAAATATAAATGTGTTTTAAAAAAATCCAGCCTTATATTATTAAATTTGAAGGATTTTTTATTTTAAAGTCAATTATATTGCACAGCTTTAAGCAAAAAATATTCAGTTTGACTAAGATTTAAAAAAAAAACTTCCTTCTTGTCCGAATAATTGACGTAGTAAGAATATGTCGTGTTTTGAAAATATAAATGCGCTTTAAAAAAACCCAGCCTTATATTATTAAATTTAAAGGAATTTTTATGTTAAATTCAATTATATTACACAGCTTTAAGCAAAAAATATTCAGTTAAACGAAGATTTAAAAAAAAACTACCTTCTTGTCCGAATAATTGACGTAGTAAGTATATGTCCTGTTTTAGAAAATATAAATTCGGTTTAAAAAAACCCAGCTTGATATTAATCAATTTTATTTATTTATATTATTTTAAATTCAATTATAATACACATCTTTAAGAGAAAAATATTTAGTTTGACTAAGATTTAAAAAAAAAATACTACCTTCTTGTCCGAATAATTGACGTAGTAAGAAAGTGACGTGTTTTGAAAATATAAATGCGTTTTAAAAAACCCAGCCTTATATTATTAAATTTAAATGAATTTTTATTTAAAATTCAATTATATTACACAGCTTTAAGCAAAAAATATTCAGTTTGACGAAGATTTAAAAAAAAACTACCTTCTTGACCGAATAATTGACGTAGTAAGTATATGTCCTGTTTTAGAAAATATAAATTCGGTTTAAAAAAACCCAGCTTGATATTAATCAATTTTATTAATTTTTTATTTTAAATTCAATTATAATACACATCTTTAAGAGAAAAATATTTAGTTTGACTAAGAAAAAAAAAAAAACTACCTTCTTGTCCGAATAATTGACGTAGTAAAAATATGTCGTGTTTTGAAAATATAAATGCGTTTTAAAAAAACCCAGCCTTATATTATTAAATTTAAATGAATTTTTATTTTAAATTCAATTATATTACACTGCTTTAAGCAAAAAATATTCAGTTTGACGAAGATTTAAAAAAAAACTACCTTGTTGTCTGAATAATTGACGTAGTAAGTATATGTCGTGTTTTGAAAATATAAATGCGTTTTAAAAAAACCCAGTCTTATATTATTAAATTTAAATGAATTTTTATTTTAAATTCAATTATAAAACACATCTTTAAGAGAAAAATATTTAGTTTGACTAAGATTTAAAAAAAAAAACTACCTTCTTGTCCGAATAATTGACGTAGTAAGAATATGTAATGTTTTGAAAATATAATTGCGTTTTAAAAAAACCCAGCTTAATATTATTAAATTTAAATGAATTTTTATTTTAAATTCAATTATAATACACATCTTTAAGAGAAAAATATTTAGTTTGACTAAGAAAAAAAAAAAACTACCTTCTTGTCCGAATAATTGACGTAGTAAGAATATGTCGTGTTTTGAATATATAATTGCGTTTTAAAAAAACCCAGCCTTATATTATTAAATTTAAATGAATTTTTATTTTAAATTGAATTATATTACACAGCTTTAAGCAAAAAATATTCAGTTTGACGAAGATTTAAAAAAAAAACTACCTTGTTGTCTAAATAATTGACGTAGTAAGTATATGTCGTGTTTTGAAAATATAAATGCGTTTTAAAAAAACCCAGCCTTATATTATTAAATTTAAATGAATTTTTATTTTAAATTCAATTATAAAACACATCTTTAAGAGAAAAATATTTAGTTTGACTAAGATTTAAAAAAAAAAACTACCTTCTTGTCCGAATAATTGACGTAGTAAGAATATGTAATGTTTTGAAAATATAATTGCGTTTTAAAAAAACCCAGCCTAATATTATTAAATTTAAATGAATTTTTATTTTAAATTCAATTATAATACACATCTTTAAGAGAAAAATATTTAGTTTGACTAAGAAAAAAAAAAAAACTACCTTCTTGTCCGAATAATTGACGTAGTAAGAATATGTCGTGTTTTGAATATATAATTGCGTTTTAAAAAAACCCAGCCTTATATTATTAAATTTAAATGAATTTTTATTTTAAATTGAATTATATTACACAGCTTTAAGCAAAAAATATTCAGTTTGACGAAGATTTAAAAAAAAACTACCTTGTTGTCTGAATAATTGACGTAGTAAGTATATGTCGTGTTTTGAAAATATAAATGCGTTTTAAAAAAACCCAGCCTTATATTATTAAATTTAAATGAATTTTTATTTTAAATTCATTTATAAAACACATCTTTAAGAGAAAAATATTTAGTTTGACTAAGATTTAAAAAAAAAAACTACCTTCTTGTCCGAATAATTGACGTAGTAAGAATATGTAATGTTTTGAAAATATAATTGCGTTTTAAAAAAACCCAGCCTAATATTATTAAATTTAAATGAATTTTTATTTTAAATTCAATTATATTACACAGCTTTAAGCAAAAAATATTCAGTTTGGCAAAGATTCAAAAAAAAACTACCTTCTTGACCGAATAATAGACGTAGTAAGTATATGTCCTGTTTTAGAAAATATAAATTCGGTTTAAAAAAACCCAGCTTGATATTAATCAATTTTATTAATTTTTTATTTTAAATTCAATTATAATACACATCTTTAAGAGAAAAATATTTAGTTTGACTAAGATTTAAAAAAAAAACCTACCTTCTTGTCCGAATAATTGACGTAGTAAGAATATGTAATGTTTGAAAATATAATTGCGTTTTAAAAAAACCCAGCCTAATATTATTAAATTTAAATGAATTTTTATTTGAAATTCAATTATATCACACATCTTTAAGCAAAAAATATTCATTTTGACGAAGATTTAAAAAAACAACCTTCTTGTCCGAATAATTGACGTAGTAAGTATATGTCGTGTTTTGAAAATATAAATGCGTTTTAAAAAAACCCAGCCTTATATTATTAAATTTAAATGAATTTTTATTTTAAATTCAATTATATTACACAGCTTTAAGCAAAAAATATTCAGGTTGACGAAGATTTAAAAAAAAACTACCTTGTTGTCTGAATAATTGACGTAGTAAGTATATGTCGTGTTTTGAAAATATAAATGCGTTTTAAAAAAACCCAGCCTTATATTATTAAATTTAAATGAATTTTTATTTTAAATTCAATTATAAAACACATCTTTAAGAGAAAAATATTTAGTTTGACTAAGATTTAAAAAAAAAAACTACCTTCTTGTCCGAATAATTGACTTAGTAAGAATATGTAATGTTTTGAAAATATAATTGCGTTTTAAAAAAACCCAGCCTAATATTATTAAATTTAAATGAATTTTTATTTTAAATTCAATTATATTACACAGCTTTAAGCAAAAAATATTCAGTTTGACAAAGATTTAAAAAAAAAACTACGTTCTTGACCGAATAATAGACGTAGTAAGTATATGTCCTGTTTTAGAAAATATAAATTCGGTTTAAAAAAACCCAGCTTGATATTAATCAATTTTATTAATTTTTTATTTTAAATTCAATTATAATACACATCTTTAAGAGAAAAATATTTAGTTTGACTAAGAAAAAAAAAAACTACCTTCTTGTCCGAATAATTGACGTAGTAACAATATGTCGTGTTTTGAAAATATAAATGCGTTTTAAAAAAACCCAGCCTTATATTATTAAATTTTAAGTAATTTTTATTTTAAGTTCAATTATATTACACAGCTTTAAGCAAAAAATATTCAGTTTGATGAAGATTTAAAAAAAAACTACCTTCTTGTCCGAATAATTGACGTAGTAAGTATATGTCGTGTTTTGAAAATATAAATGCGTTTTAAAAAAACCCAGCCTTATATTATTAAATTTAAATGAATTTTTATTTTAAATTCAATTATATTACACAGCTTTAAGCAAAAAATATTCAGGTTGACGAAGATTTAAAAAAAAACTACCTTCTTGTCCGAATAATTGACGTAGTAAGTATATGTCGTGTTTTGAAAATATAAATGCGTTTTAAAAAAATCCAGCCTTATATTATTAAATTTAAAGGAATTTGTATTTTAAATTCAATTATATTACACAGCTTTAAGCAAAAAATATTCAGTTTGATGAAGATTTTAAAAAAACTACCTTCTTGTCCGAATAATTGACGTAGTAAGTATATGTCGTGTTTTGAAAATATAAATGCGTTTTAAAAAAACCCAGCCTTATATTTTTAAATTTAAATGAATTTTTATTTTAAATTCAATTATATTACACATCTTTAAGCAAAAAATATTCAGTTTGATGAAGATATAAAAAAAAACTACCTTCTTGTCCGAATAATTGACGTAGTAAGTATATGTCGTGTTTTGAAAATATAAATGCGTTTTAAAAAAATCCAGCCTTATATTATTAAATTTAAAGGAATTTGTATTTTAAATTCAATTATATTACACAGCTTTAAGCAAAAAATATTCAGTTTGATGAAGATTTTAAAAAAACTACCTTCTTGTCCGAATAATTGACGTAGTAAGTATATGTCGTGTTTTGAAAATATAAATGCGTTTTAAAAAAACCCAGCCTTATATTATTAAATTTTAAGGAATTTTTATTTTAAGTTCAATTATATTACACAGCTTTAAGCAAAAAATATTCAGTTTGATGAAGATTTTAAAAAAACTACCTTCTTGTCCGAATAATTGACGTAGTAAGTATATGTCGTGTTTTGAAAATATAAATGCGTTTTAAAAAAACCCAGCCTTATATTATTAAATTTAAATGAATTTTTATTTTAAATTCAATTATATTACACAGCTTTAAGCAAAAAATATTCAGGTTGACGAAGATTTAAAAAAAAACTACCTTCTTGTCCGAATAATTGACGTAGTAAGTATATGTCGTGTTTTGAAAATATAAATGCGTTTTAAAAAAATCCAGCCTTATATTATTAAATTTAAAGGAATTTGTATTTTAAATTCAATTATATTACACAGCTTTAAGCAAAAAATATTCAGTTTGATGAAGATTTTAAAAAAACTACCTTCTTGTCCGAATAATTGACGTAGTAAGTATATGTCGTGTTTTGAAAATATAAATGCGTTTTAAAAAAACCCAGCCTTATATTATTAAATTTTAAGGAATTTTTATTTTAAGTTCAATTATATTACACAGCTTTAAGCAAAAAATATTCAGTTTGATGAAGATTTTAAAAAAACTACCTTCTTGTCCGAATAATTGACGTAGTAAGTATATGTCGTGTTTTGAAAATATAAATGCGTTTTAAAAAAACCCAGCCTTATATTATTAAATTTAAATGAATTTTTATTTTAAATTCAATTATATTACACAGCTTTAAGCAAAAAATATTCAGGTTGACGAAGATTTAAAAAAAAACTACCTTCTTGTCCGAATAATTGACGTAGTAAGTATATGTCGTGTTTTGAAAATATAAATGCGTTTTAAAAAAACCCAGCCTTATATTATTAAATTTTAAGGAATTTTTATTTTAAGTTCAATTATATTACACAGCTTTAAGCAAAAAATATTCAGTTTGATGAAGATTTTAAAAAAACTATCTTCTTGTCCGAATAATTGACGTAGTAAGTATATGTCGTGTTTTGAAAATATAAATGCGTTTTAAAAAAACCCAGCCTTATATTTTTAAATTTAAATGAATTTTTATTTTAAATTCAATTATATTACACAGCTTTAAGCAAAAAATATTCAGGTTGACGAAGATTTAAAAAAAAACTACCTTCTTGTCCGAATAATTGACGTAGTAAGTATATGTCGTGTTTTGAAAATATAAATGCGTTTTAAAAAAACCCAGCCTTATATTATTAAATTTTAAGGAATTTGTATTTTAAATTCAATTATATTACACAGCTTTAAGCAAAAAATATTCAGTTTGATGAAGATTTTAAAAAAACTATCTTCTTGTCCGAATAATTGACGTAGTAAGTATATGTCGTGTTTTGAAAATATAAATGCGTTTTAAAAAAACCCAGCCTTATATTTTTAAATTTAAATGAATTTTTATTTTAAATTCAATTATATTACACATCTTTAAGCAAAAAATATTCAGTTTGATGAAGATTTAAAAAAAAACTACCTTCTTGTCCGAATAATTGACGTAGTAAGTATATGTCGTGTTTTGAAAATATAAATGCGTTTTAAAAAAATCCAGCCTTATATTATTAAATTTAAAGGAATTTGTATTTTAAATTCAATTATATTACACAGCTTTAAGCAAAAAATATTCAGTTTGATGAAGATTTTAAAAAAACTACCTTGTTGTCCGAATAATTGACGTAGTAAGTATATGTCGTGTTTTGAAAATATAAATGCGTTTTAAAAAAACCCAGCCTTATATTATTAAATTTTAAGGAATTTTTATTTTAAGTTCAATTATATTACACAGCTTTAAGAGAAAAATATTTAGTTTGACTAAGATTTAAAAAAAAAAACTACCGTCTTGTCCGAATAATTGACGTAGTAAGTATATGTCGTGTTTTGAAAATATAAATGCGTTTTAAAAAAACCCAGCCTTATATTATTAAATTTAAATGGATTTTTATTTTAAATTCAATTATATTACACAGCTTTAAGCAAAAAATATTCAGTTTGACGAAGATTTAAAAAAAACTAGCTTCTTGACCGAATAATTGACGTAGTAAGTATATGTCCTGTTTTAGAAAATATAAATTCGGTTTAAAAAAACCCAGCTTGATATTAATCAATTTTATTAATTTTTTATTTTAAATTCAATTATAATACACATCTTTAAGAGAAAAATATTTAGTTTGACTAAGAAAAAAAAAAAACTACCTTCTTGTCCGAATAATTGACGTAGTAACAATATGTCGTGTTTTGAAAATATAAATGCGTTTTAAAAAAACCCAGCCTTATATTATTAAATTTTAAGGAATTTTTATTTTAAGTTCAATTATATTACACAGCTTTAAGCAAAAAATATTCAGTTTGATGAAGATTTAAAAAAAACTACCTTCTTGTCCGAATAATTGACGTAGTAAGTATATGTCGTGTTTTGAAAATATAAATGCGTTTTAAAAAAACCCAGCCTTATATTATTAAATTTAAATGAAATTTTATTTTAAATTCAATTATATTACACAGCTTTAAGCAAAAAATATTCAGGTTGATGAAGATTTTAAAAAAACTACCTTCTTGTCCGAATAATTGACGTAGTAAGTATATGTCGTGTTTTGAAAATATAAATGCGTTTTAAAAAAACCCAGCCTTATATTATTAAATTTTAAGGAATTTTTATTTTAAGTTCAATTATATTACACAGCTTTAAGAGAAAAATATTTAGTTTGACTAAGATTTAAAAAAAAAAACTACCTTCTTGTCCGAATAATTGACGTAGTAAGTATATGTCGTGTTTTGAAAATATAAATGCGTTTTAAAAAAACCCAGCCTTATATTATTAAATTTAAATGGATTTTTATTTTAAATTCAATTATATTACACAGCTTTAAGCAAAAAATATTCAGTTTGACGAAGATTTAAAAAAAACTAGCTTCTTGACCGAATAATTGACGTAGTAAGTATATGTCCTGTTTTAGAAAATATAAATTCGGTTTAAAAAAACCCAGCTTGATATTAATCAATTTTATTAATTTTTTATTTTAAATTCAATTATAATACACATCTTTAAGAGAAAAATATTTAGTTTGACTAAGAAAAAAAAAAAACTACCTTCTTGTCCGAATAATTGACGTAGTAACAATATGTCGTGTTTTGAAAATATAAATGCGTTTTAAAAAAACCCAGCCTTATATTATTAAATTTTAAGGAATTTTTATTTTAAGTTCAATTATATTACACAGCTTTAAGCAAAAAATATTCAGTTTGATGAAGATTTAAAAAAAAACTACCTTCTTGTCCGAATAATTGACGTAGTAAGTATATGTCGTGTTTTGAAAATATAAATGCGTTTTAAAAAAACCCAGCCTTATATTATTAAATTTAAATGAATTTTTATTTTAAATTCAATTATATTACACAGCTTTAAGCAAAAAATATTCAGGTTGACGAAGATTTAAAAAAAAAAAACAACCTTCTTGTCCGAATAATTGACGTAGTAAGTATATGTCGTGTTTTGAAAATATAAATGCGTTTTAAAAAAATCCAGCCTTATATTATTAAATTTAAAGGAATTTGTATTTTAAATTCAATTATATTACACAGCTTTAAGCAAAAAATATTCAGTTTGATGAAGATTTTAAAAAAACTACCTTCTTGTCCGAATAATTGACGTAGTAAGTATATGTCGTGTTTTGAAAATATAAATGCGTTTTAAAAAAACCCAGCCTTATATTTTTAAATTTAAATGAATTTTTATTTTAAATTCAATTATATTACACATCTTTAAGCAAAAAATATTCAGTTTGATGAAGATTTAAAAAAAAACTACCTTCTTGTCCGAATAATTGACGTAGTAAGTATATGTCGTGTTTTGAAAATATAAATGCGTTTTAAAAAATCCAGCCTTATATTATTAAATTTAAAGGAATTTGTATTTTAAATTCAATTATATTACACAGCTTTAAGCAAAAAATATTCAGTTTGATGAAGATTTTAAAAAAACTACCTTCTTGTCCGAATAATTGACGTAGTAAGTATATGTCGTGTTTTGAAAATATAAATGCGTTTTAAAAAACCCAGCTTGATAATAATCAATTTTATTGATTAATATTAAGCTGGGTTTGTAATATCAAGCTGGGTTTGTAATATCAAGATGGTAGCTTGATTAATATCAAGCTAAAAAAAGAAATCAAAACCGAAATTCAAAGTTGGCGATCTTGTGCGCATAAGCAAGTATAAACTGGTATTTAAGAAAATTTTCTCAATTGGCAAATATTCATTAAATGTACCGTCAATAATAAATATCTGACAGCTAGATATTTGTTATTGAGGTTGTGCACACTGAAAGCAGATCGTACACTTATGTACGAACCTACCACCAGACTGGTCAACGTAAACTTGGCAGGTTTTACGAATACGAATTTACAAAACAAAATACCCGGATAAATACCTGAAACAAATGATCGTACGCCGCCTGGGCGTACTGTTGGGTGTATTGTTGGTTAAAAGGATGTGTATGGATAACTCGTATGAATAATAGATCGAAAATCCAAAATTATTTACAGAGGAAACAAAATTGAAGAAACAGAAGTGTAAGATAAAAGTACCCAATTTCGATAAGTTTAATTGCGGTTCCGGTATAAAAAATAACAGACAAGACTCTTTATTGCCAAACACGATACGATCAATCGTATGCGGCAGTTCGGATTGCCGTAAAATTAACGCCGTTTTCAATTTATTATTCGATCTCAACGGGTTATGCTATTAAACTCTGTACGTGTACTCGAAATCGCTTCATCAGCCGAATTATCAACTGCTGAGAAAATTAATGGAAAAAGTGACAGAGATTGGATGCTTCGGTATATACCGATAACGATTAAGTTATCCCACCGGCCGAGGTGTGACCGTATTTTATGATGTGCGATGTTGTTCTTAAGAACGATCAATATATAATCGAAATATACTTCACTATGGGCCGACATAAATTCATAGATTGTTTTTATATGACGCAATCTTATTTTGAAACGCCGAGACGATTGATCAGAAAAAATTGTGACTTTTAGATATTGTTCGAACAGTCGGACATAGATGTTTGTCACGTTTACGACGATCACGTCAGAAAGGATAAATTTTTTTTTCGATTTGAAGAACATATTATCTAAGGCGTGTGATAAACCGTTCGGCCTTTTAGTGATTGATAAAGATAGGCAACTCGATAAAGGCTGTTTTCCGAACAGATTCGTCACATTCCGAACATATTGGTCACAAATGTTGATTAGTGTTAACGACCGGTAACGGCCTCGAAAGTAGTTCCAGATAGGGAAGCTTAAATATACAAGACAATACACAATTTTTTAATTATAACGATTCATCTACTAATTAATCGATTATTAATCAGAAAAATTATTCGGCCCGAATTTGGGCCAACGCAATATTTCATATAAAGTGGCTCCAAAAGAAACCAATCATTCAATACATAAGACAAAAAGAATACATTACAGTCCAAACTGAAATCTACGCTTTGGGTGGTCTACAATTTGGGTGGATACAACCGATGAAAACAATATAGGAACATTTCTCGGCTTCAAATCGAAACTGATAGCGTCGGATATAGTGCACACTTCCGAGAAAACCGGTGAATATAGTCCTTGTGAACGTGATCCTCGTCAAGTATTAGATGACACTCGGCATTTACGCCAATTCCAAACAATTGGCGATCGTATGCTGCACGAATTTCTTCATCGGCGGATCCCGGCTGTATGATCGAAGAGATCCGGTAGAAACCGATATATTTCCCGGTCACGGAACGTTCTGTTGGCGAGATAGAAATACAGTTGACCGACGAGAACGATCGCCTATTGAATCTACATGACGAACCTGTAAGCTTATGTCAGATATTGAGCAAACTAAATAGTTAACATTTTGGACCCGCTTTCGATTGTAAAAACCTCGCCACAGTAAAAAACAGTACCACAGCTATTCGCCAAACGTAACTTCTGCTTATACGAACGGTGAAAAAATCCATATACCGATCAATCAAACTGACGTGTACACCTTCCGTGCGAGAGTTTTCTTCAAGTGGAAGGACGTTAATGGAAACGGCAGGCTTGCGTAAGATAAAAAGGCTACGAAAGCGCGTTTAGTGAAAACGTCTTGGCATTTATGTTTGACCAGATACTATACGAAGTGAATGGAATAGAGGTCAGTCGGGTAAAAAACCTGGTAGTAAAGAGCACATAAAGAACTTTTTGTCGTTACAAGAAAGCGAAAAGAATGCAATAGGTAATGATGGATGGGTGTTCGGTGATGGTATGATTCCGTTAGATGAAAACGGGTGGTTTTACATTGGAGATAATGATAGTATTCGCAGAATCTTTGAAGAAGGTAGTCGGGTGCATGAATCAGGAACTGGTATTGAAAAAAACCGGCGATAATAGTAACGCAATAGTGGTTACAAAAGCAAACCACGAGTGAAAACTGACAATAACAAAGATCTCTGGTGACGTACTGTACTTACGCCCGGCGTTCAAGGAAACGGTGGACTTGAAAAACAGAATTAAATCGAATAAAAATTTGCCTATAGGGTTCTATAACTGGGACATGTAATTGAATGGTAGGGGGTGCCGCAGACTGATAGATACACATGCAACTTACAGACGACATCGGTAGAGAAAGAGCCGCGTTGAGCGATAGTAGCGTTTCATATGGTCAGGAGACGTGATCCCACATATGGTCAAGTTCGATCACTGCCATTTGAGGTATATTATAGTGTACAATAATGCAGAATACTAACCGTACGACGAGTTTAGAAGCGACAGCAGCAAGATGTACAGGACGTTTAAAGACTTTCAAGAATCATATATCTGCATGAGACGCCACAGCCGGCGTATAATTTCTCTAACTTCTTGAAGGTCATTCCAATTTTCGTAGTCGACTGCTCACATCAGAACGAATCAGTGAAATCCAGTCCTGGTGAGTTGAAAGAACTGTAAAACAAGACCATTCGTATTTAAAAAATTGTTACATGCACTTAAAAACTCACGGGACACTTCCCCAGGACCGGTCAACATTCGCGTTTCCATGCTTTCACACCTTCCTAATTCGGCACTACAACAACTTTTGAATATTTTCAACGGTTTATTCTCCGAACAACTCTTCTCACCCGGCTGGTCTGAAGCATTTATTATACCAGTACTAAAACCCGGTAAAGACCAAACGAACCCCTCAAGCTACCGCCCTATTTCATTAACAAGCGTTTTGTGTACAATAATGGAGAGAATGGTAAACCGCAGACTTACATGGTACTTGGAGAAACATGGCTTTCTATCTCCAGAACAGTGTGGTTTTCGATAAGGATTATCTTCTATTGGCCATTTAGTGTCACTGGAAATAGCCATACAAAACGCTTTCCTAAATCGGCAGCACCTCGTCGCTATCTTCTTCGAAATAAAAAAGGCGTATGACACAGCCTGGCGACGTGGTTTTCTAAACACTCTCAAAGAATGGGGAATCAAGGGCAATATGCTTTCTTTTATCCGGGGATTCTTAAATCACCGAACGGCTCGTGTTCGTGTAGATGATTCGCTCTCAGATAGTGTCATCTTGGAGAATGGAGTGCCCCAAGGTAGCGTATTAAGTGCCACCTTATTTTCTGTAGCCATAAACGATATTACCAAATGTGTGCAGGCTCCTGTCTCATGTTCTCTATTTGCTGACGACTTTGCTATCTATATTGCAAGCCGTTCAACACCTACAGCAGAGGGACTACTGCAGAACACTATATCTCACCTTGAAGCTTGGTCCAGGATTACTGGTTTCACATTTTCATCCGAAAAAAGAAAATGTGTCGTTTTTCTCGGCTACGAAACCCTTCTATTCCGCAAGTTTTTCTGAACGGAGATACTATTACTATTTCTACCTACGTCAAGTTTTTAGGTTTATTTTTTGATAGCCGACTTACTTGGGTCAAACATATAAAAGAATTAAAAACAAAATGTTCCAAACTTCTAGATATGATGCGAGTACTTACTAACACCAACTGGGGAGCCGATAGGTCATGTATGATACGTTTTTACTATTCCTTTGTTCGCTCCCGTTTAGATTATGGTTGTGTCGCCTACTCTTCAGCTCGTCAATTCGTGCTTAAAATGCTGGATAGTGTACATCTTGTTTTCCTTCGGCTTGCCACAGGTGCGTTTAGATCAAGTCCTGTCGCAAGCTTACTGGTAGACTGTGGTGAACCATCACTTTGGGATAGACAAGACCAGCATTTATTATCTTATTTTGCAAGTCTCAGAGGACAGCCAAATCACCCGGCTCTTGACTCGGTCTTTAGAAATCCTAATCTAGGAAAGTATGAGGACCATCCACATCGTACTGCACCTGTAGGTGTCCGTACCCAGCGTCTGCTGCAGCATATAAACGTTGACTCACCGACATTTTTTCCTACCTATCCTTGCTCATATCCTCCATGGAGAATAAACCTTATAAATTTTACTTTTGACCTTACGACATACAATAAACAATCAACACTACCTATTGTTTTCCAGCAAATGTTTCAGTGTGTTCTCTCCAAGATGAAACCAGACGCGGTTGTATACACTGATGGATCGAAACAAAACGATACCGTTGGCTGTGCATTTGTTGTCAATGAAAGAACTTATATGTTTGGTCTACCCGGTATTACGAGTGTGTTTACCGCTGAACTATACGCTATAAATAAGGCTCTAAACTTCATTAACCCTAAATATAGAAAAATTCTTATTTGCAGTGACTCGTGTAGTGCTCTCCAAGCCTTGAAAAACTTTTATTCCACACATCCTATCGTCATTGAAATTTACAACGCAATCGCTGAGTTTAATAATCGCAACACAGAAGTAAGTTTTTGCTGGGTCCCAAGCCACGTAGGGATTTTAGGTAATGAACATGCAGATTCCGCTGCCAAAGAAGCATGTAACCAGCCTCCTTTCACCACCCGAGTTGCTACTTCTGATTTTATTAATTATGTAAAACAATCACTAAGAGCAAAGTGGCAAGGTGACTGGGCGGCTACTGTAGATAATAAACTCCGGCAGATTAAAAATTCTGTGTTGCCATGGTACTCCTCATGTAGAAAATCTCGGCGTGAGGAAGTAGTCCTCTGTCGGTTGCGGATAGGAAACACCAGGGTCACACACGGGCACCTGATGACAAGAGAACAAGCACCCCTATGCGCAAGATGCAACTGCCACGTGACTGTGCGCCACATACTCGTGGACTGCATATGTTATGCGGCATTGCGTCGTAAATTTAAACTACCCAGAAACATCCGTGGTATCTTGTGTAATGATAAGGAGGTTTTAAACCGGATGTTTCTGTTTTTGCGTAGTATAGGGTTAATACAAAAAATTTAATTACTCTAGTCTTATGTATTGTTTTTGTTATCCGAGTAGCGAGCCTTTTACACTCATAATCTGAATTTTGTTATATATATATATTCATATTTTGTTGTTTTTTTTTTGTTTTTTTTTATGTTTTTTAAATTCGTCTGTGATATTAGTTGTAAGTTTTATCTCTTTTTTTTAGTATTAAGTTTTATTTAGTTTTAATATGATAGTTTTTAACGTAGTTTTAAGTTACATGTTAGTGTTTTTGTTATCCGAGAATGGGCCTTTTACACCCATTCCGGATTTTGCTTACTTTGATAGTAGTTTTAAGTTTTAATTACTTTTACTTTTACTTTTATTTTTATTTATTTATGTATTTTCCGGGCGATGATAACGACCGCTCGTTTTTCGCCCTAAAAAAAAAAAAAAAAAAAAAGAAAATTATTATGAAAGTATAATAATTGGAGTATCCAGAAAGCAACAAAAAGGAGAACACTTTTTGTAAAGAATAGGTCCGTTTTACAATCTTCTTTTGTTATACTGCTAGCTGACAAAAAATAAACACCTGCTACACCGTGAGAAAAGCTACCGGTCCTGGTTATGGAATACCTAGGAACGAAAGCTGTCGTTCTCAGGCTACGAGTTGATTCCTGCCCGACAGGCAAAAAGGCTAGAAGTATAAATAGCCCAGTAAGACGTACTAAAGATTAATTGTATTAGAACCAGTCAGCAAAGCGTTATGACGTCAGTTCCGCAAGGGCAATTTTGCGAAGAGTTCAGCGAGCAGAGGGTGCGAGTTGTATGGAGTCGTGTGGGTTCGGCGGAGTTCTGCAAACCAGTCAAGCGAGACGTTACGACGACGGTTCATCCCAACCCCGTAGGGGAAGACACCCACCTTCTGACGTTACCGGCCGCTACACCACCTCCTCCGTTCCGGGCCCTGAGACGCTTTACCGGACGTCGTCTTTAGACTCTCTAACTGATTAGATCTCACAGTCATAAGCCAGGCCTCGGTCGGCATGCTACTGATATAAATTATTTGACAGAAATTTTCATCAGTAAAATATATATCAAAATTTGCCTTAACATAGGCTTCAAACGGACATCTTCACATCCAACCTAACATGATTCCCTCAAACTTACTAACCGAGACCGGGGAAGCGCGGACAACGATCCTAGTCTAATTTGACAACACCGTTCGTAACTTCGAATGTCAGAGAAAACGACCTAGTTGTAAGTTAAATCAGTGCTACACTCATACGAATCAAAATTATGTTTTACGCAACATAGAAATTCAGACCTACACTTAATAAGTCAACCACATTACGTCACCTAACAGGGGGAACGTAACCTCACTCCGGTCCGCGCAGGAGCCGGGGACTAACCTCGCACTACCACCCGATCCAATTATGGAGTCTCGCGCGGCATTACCAAGTCACAATCAGGGACCGCCACCGGCGGAAATTAAGCCACGCCCTCAGTTGCACGGGCTACTATACACCGGCAGCGTGTCCACCCCGCCAATGGGAGCCCCAAACCAAATTACACCCAACAGCAATAGAACCGTGGCACGATACTAATGCGTCTACCTCCAACCAATCCAATTCCTAGGTCGAAACCCTAGCCTTCCGAAATCGTACCATGATAAAATACCTCGATTGAACTCCCTCTGCAGACCTACACTCCGCAAGGGCACGACAAACCCAGCCACTCCTCGCGGATCATCCAGTTAATACGGAGATCCAGAAAGGAATGTATTCTTTCAAGTCTTCCCTAACTGTTCGTGAACGTTCTACCTCATATCGGGGGCAGACATGGAGGTTGTGATCTACTGTATCATCAGCCCCACAATCCGGACATCGACTTGAATCAACCAAATGAAACCTAGCCAAACTTGCCCGAAAGGCACCATGCTCCGAGAGAAAATTTGTTATATACCGACTGGTGGAAACCCACTTAATTGCACCTAAATCAGACACTATAGGAAATATATCATGCGTGTAGCGACCTGTGGGGAATTCACCCTCCTGTCCTATCTAAACGCAAGGCCCCGGTCTTCAATCTCCTACTTTTGTTCTGACATAAATAGGTTATTTACCTTTGAAATATAGCGTTTCCTCGCTCATTAACCTAGATATCTATTATTGGTTTGACTCCGGCTATAACACAGACCGCCTCCCGCGAGACTGTTCTGTAACCGCCTCTAACAGCCAGCAAGAGGAGTCACTGGTCCAGCAGCAAAATGTCCTAAGAGCCATGCGGTGAACCCAGACAGACATATAGCATAATAGCCTCACCTACACCTTTGTAAAGGATACACATGGTACGGTAATTCAACCCGCAATCGGGTTGAATCCCATAAAAAGCATCAGCAGACTCTTTGGCTACATATTCTAGATGTTTCTTGAACAGTAAATTCTCATCAAGAATAACACTCGGTTACTTTTGAGCGTAACGTACCGAATTTGGAGACCAATCATTTGAACCCGGATTCGTCGGGAAGCTGCCAATCGGAACTTAAGCAACATCAGTGTGGTTTTCTCTGTGCTGAAAATCATTTTATGTAGAAGACAGTCGTTGGGTCTCATCAGATGTTAACAACATCGCAAAAGCAGTCCGATACAGCGAAGTGAAAGTGTTAGTTATCTGTCTCCATCTTCGTCTCCTCCTCAGTCTAGTGCCTCTCCGTCTAGTAAAGCACATATTTCACACAGTATAAGTAGGATACGGAGTTTGAGAAGACTCACTCCCATTGGAGATCGTAGGGAAAGTAGATTGCGTACACCTAGTTTAGTTACAAGTCCGCCGCCAACCCCTACACTGCGGTCAAAATCGTTACAACCACCGCACTCTAGTTCTTTTCCTAGACAAACTCAAGAATCTGATGATGAAAGTGATGCATCCCTGCGGTTCTATTTGGAAAAAACCTTGTACCCCCTGAAGGTGAGGCAGTTAATGGGTTATTCGAGACATCACTAAGTCATTAAAAGGCGGTCAAAAGACAAACGCTATACCGATGAACTGTAGGACGAATCAATATCTCCGATCGGGGAGATATGAGTCGTAGTTGTACGACGAAGATCGTCGACGATATGATTCGTAATTGTATGATCGTAGTTTGTACGACGAACAAAACGATCATCTACTAGCAGAGAAAAACTGACGAAAAGAAGAATGCATTACGATGATGATGATGCAGGATCAAGCGACTTCGGACTGCTAAAACTAAATCTCAATCCACAACAGTCGAGACCTGAATACATTTACTGGAATTATCCGAATGAATTAGTCGATAGACTTCGAGATCTATACCAAGAATGTAGGGATGGTAATACGAGCATGAACAACGAAATCTTTGCCATAGTAGAGGCAGTAAAAAGTATGGCATCATTTAAGTGACTACACCATCACCGGTTACCGTTGTAGTATATTGATTTTGTTTTATTTTTCTTAAATGTAGAAGATGCCGAGATTAAAGATTGCTAGCGGTGGCGATAATAGCAAACGAGGTAAGGCTTCTCGAATTCTACCAGTTGTCGGCTTTGCTTTGACCTCAGACGGTGATTATGATATGAAAGTAGACGACTGTGTAAAGCAGGCAATCCCGATAAAGAGAGGGATGCCGTCAATTGTGGGTGGGTTACTAATATGTTTAGCGGATACGATAACCTCGTTAAAGTACGTATTTTCAAAGAATATATAAATTAAGTCGATTGAAGATATAGATAAATCGATTGATGATATAAAAACTTTGATATTAATAATCATTCAAAATTAAAGGGAGTGGAAAAGCAATAGGAAAATTTCATGAATGACGTTAATCACAAGAATGACATGTATCAGAAGCGATTAGAGAATATAATATCGATAACGAAAAAGCAAATTCGATTAGGTAGAAAACGAGTGAAAGACCTTAGCTGAAGGTTTTGTAATCAGACCCAGTGCTGGCGATAATTTCCAATATCGTTAATGAATATTGGGTCACGAATGTGACCCACTATTCATTAACCATTGATTCTTGAATCATGAATCCGTTGATTCGTCCTATAGTTCATCGTGTTAATAATGGCGAATAGGTTGGTGAAGAAGAAGCAAAAAACTACGACTAGGAAAAAAGGTCCTGGAATCGTGTCATAGTTGGGTAATGTTGTCGACACTGAAGTGAATAGAGCTGCAGATTATCTACTGGTAGAAGCTCACTTACCCTTTCATCAGTAGTGCGGTCCTGGCACTAAGCTTAAGAAGAGATTGAGAAGAGGTGACCCCGGCATAATGTAGGATCATGCATGCAAAAAGCACGACATCGCTTATGCTAAATACAACGATAACGCGTCCAGAACTAAAAAAGCTAATGGAGAGCTGGCTGAAAGAGCTTGGCAACGGGTGATGGCGGCCGATTAAAGCTTAGCAGAGAAAGTAGCTGCTTGAGTGGTAACGAATACGATGCAGTTGAAATCCAAATTCTGCGGTAGAGTCAATAAAATGATTGTCGATTAAATTTTAAAAATAAATCGGGTTGAAAACTAAATAAATAAGGCGGTAGATTAAACGTAAAATGTGATGGTAGTGTTAAAAAAAACCACATATGCCAATCCGTCCACTAAATGATAAGAAATAAGAGATGTTTTCGTGCAAGATAATTTTCCGAAAAAGCCGTGGAAGTGGGGCAGCTACAGTCAATATAGATACGACTAAGAGACCTGGTACGCATTGAGTTTGCTGTAGGAAGGAGGATAAAGCAGTAGACTATTTCGATAGTACTGGCAAAATACCCTCTCCATTAGAGCTTTTTTTTTTTGTGGAGGGCGAAAAACGTCTGTACGTTATCATCGCCCGGGTATTTTGATTTTTTTTATGAAAAAAAATAGGTTTTAAACCTATGTTTAAAATCTATGTCTCTCCGTTCAGAAAAACTTGCGGAATAGAAGGGTTGCGTAGCCGAGAAAAACTACACATTTTGTTTTTTTGGATGAAAATGTGAAACCAGTAATCCTGGACCAAGCTTCAAGGTGAGATATAGTGTTCTGCAGTAGTCTCTCTGCTGTAGGTGTTGAACGGCTTGCAATGTAAATAGCAAAATGGTCAGCAAATAGAGAACATGAGACAGGAGCATGCAGACATTTGTTAATACCGCTTATGGCTACAGAAAATAAGGTGGCACTTAATACACTACCTTGGGGCACTCTATTTTCCAAGATGATACTATCTGAGAGCGAATCACTGCCGTGAAAGTCATCACAAACAGACCAATTAAAATGAGGGAGCACATTCGGTGAGCATATGGAGAGATCAAGGTTAGATACAGTACCAGATGATAAGGACATGAATGTGTGTGATCCATTATTCAGTAGGCAAAGGTCAAAGTCTTGTCTCAATCTGTTTATCATATTTCCTCGAGTGGAGCAGAAGGGTGAGCCCCGGGAAATATGATGGCATTGAAGTCTCCTACTATTAACGATGGAGATGGTATTTGCGTGAGAAGATTTGAGACATCTAAAGCACTGAACTCAGTGTTCGGTGAGAGATACAGATTGCAGATATGCAATTTGAAGGGAATAGAGACCTTTACTGCAATAGCAGGAATGACAGTGGTTAGTTGAATTCTTGTAGCTGACACCCCATTCTTCATGAAAATCGCTACTCCACCACTCTCCCTACTGTCTACTAGGCAGTCGTATCTCTCACAGAAGTATCCTCTGAGTGTAATTGGGTCATGTTATAGAAGGTGAGTTTCTTGGAAACACATGATTAGTGGATCATGTGCGTGCGCTAGTACTCTAATATCTTCAATGCGGGACCGAATACCTCTAACATTCCACTGAATAATGTTCATAAGTGTAAAAAAAATAAATAAAAAATTAAATAATTAAATTTCGGAAATTATATAAAAATTAGCTGTATGTGATTCGGTTTTCTTTTTTGTATTTTTTATTCTAAAGAACTCCGATGCCCTAGGGTCCGGTGGTTCTTCAACCATATCCTCCAGTATATGAGGTGATGGTGGAGGAGATTTATTTGAATGGGATGCTGCAGTTAACATCCCAGAGAGGGTGGTTAAGTGGGTTCCCTTTACGGGGAGCTTATTAGGTGGCTTACTGCCAGCTGTAATAGTCGCTACTTGTGCTGGTACGACTTTGGGAACAGGAACTTTCGTATGTATCACACTGTTGGATTCACTAACTGCAACGAAAGACTTTTTATTCATCTTTGTCAGCTCTGAGATAGTGGCTGTAAGTGAAGCTACTTGATCAGAAAGCATCTAAACAAGTTTTTTAAGTTCATTGCAGGATCCGCACTGCTGATTATTAACGTTTGTAAGAGTTTGTTTCGATGTAGCGGTGGCAAAAGATACATCTGGTTTAACCAGATTCCGTGAATTATTTAACTTTTTGTATTCTCTTCGTGCGGCCGGGAAAGATAGCTTTTGCTCCGTACAGATTTAGAGAATTGCCTTTTCGTCTTTAAAGATTGGGCAATCTCGGGAGCGGGCTGTATGTGGACCACTGCAGTTTGCACATTTTTCACTTTCTTCGCAGTTAGTGTCATTGTGGTCTTCTTTAGCACATCGAGCACAGATCTCAGTTTTCGTGCAAGATGTTGTAGTGTGACCAAAACCTTGGCATCTGAAACATCGCCATGGGTTGGGTATGAATGGTCGTACCCGAACCGAGAGGTAACCCACTTTAATCTTCTCTGGTGGAACAGGGAGATTGACTGTTAGTATAAGAGATGGTGTCGGTTCTTCTGTTCCGTTCTGCCGTTTCATAATACGTTTCACTTCAACAACATCTTGGTGGCAAAGCTCGTCAACTATTTCAGTGATATCTATATCTAAAAGGTCTCGACAAAAAATTACACCTCGGCTCGTATTTAAAATTTTGTGGCTTTCTGCACTTATATTTATACCACCCATATTACGGAGACGTAAGATAGATCGACTCTGTTCGTGCCACTTGCACCTGTTACAGTTTTGTTTATTAAGAAAGGTGAAACGTTTTGGAGGGAGCCACCTTCCTGACTATTTCGGAGAACAACGAATCTAATATTTTTAGAGTTCAAGTCTGAAGATTTGCAGTTCTCTTCGGTAGGACTTTTATCCTCGTCAGACAAAGCTGATCGAGGTCTCTTCACAAGACGTAATTTGGTGGTTTTTCAGATGGACCACCAACCATCTTGGAATTTAATATAGGAACAGAAATTTTGGTCCCACGAGTATCGGCGAAAAATGGACCACTCCAGCAGAGCGCACGCGTACTGGAGCTAGAGCTAAGTACAACTGGGTTCGCCCTGGTGCCCAGAGGACATCGTTCGAGACTCACTACGTAGAGCCTTTCACCCATCGGCACAATTTGTTCCCACCTTGGGTTACGGTTGCGTTTCGTAAGATGTCGCAACACCACCGAGTGTTAATGTAAGAAATATCAGTGTAGGATGTTGTTGTGTAATTGTGTAAGAGTGTATTTTGTAATTTATGTAGTGTTCTTGGTGTAGTATATGTGTATCATGTAAAGTGTTCTGCAGCTCACTGTATAGTGGGAAGAATAGCTGCAGAGGCTGGCCCGTGGGAACGCCAACCCCCAAAGTCTTAAAGAATAAGACTCCCCGTCGGGGCCATTAGAACTGATGTGCTTCTATGGTAAGAACCATGATGTTTCCTTAAACTATATTAGACAACAAGCAAAGGATGATGTTATATGCGGTCAACTTTGCCTACGGTTTCTGTGTGGGTTGATTCACACTTAATCATCTAGATTCAGTCAACTCTAAAATCTAAATCGACGACAGTGAACTTTAGTATTTTTACGTCTCCTCGCAATGGCAGTGTAGTATTGTCTACACTCTCATCTCTGGGTTCGTTTCTGAATTTACACCTGAGTTCATTGTATAAGCCACGACCTTGTGGTAGTAGTGTAATTCCTCTATTAGCTTCGATAACTCCGGCTTTACTATACGAGGTTTGTAAATAAAGTAATGAGACTGGATCAGAAAAACTTTTTATTTACAAAGTAGTTCTCTTGGGAAGCCACACAACGCTTGAAACGGTTTTTACACTCTTCATAGCAGTGTTGGAATTCAGAAACTGGTTCCTTCAGATATCCTTCAGACTGTCGGTTACGTTTTTTTTTAATGTTTTCTTCTGTTCCAAAATGGTGTCCTTTGAGGACACCTACCATTACGAGGTCAAAACCATTTCTAACACAACCATTTCACAACGAACCGTTTCTTGTGTTCCTGTGATAGAACTTGTAACGCCACTCTAATCATGTCGAACTTAATTCACATTAGAAATTCGCGTCTTCACTGACCTCGCAAAATAATCTCGCTTACTGACATCTCGCAGACTTACATCATAACGTTTCACTTAGACTGATTCGCAGAACTGATTTTTAACTGGTCTCCCCGGCGTATTTATACTCCTATCTTCTTTACCTGCCGGACCGGACCCAACTGGAAGAGTGAGAATGATCGACCGCTCTCACATTTTCCCATGAAATTTCTAAATCTTGGTCCGATAGCTCTTCTCACGGAAGAACATCTGTTTAGGTGTGTCAGTGGGCAGTATTACAAAAGACGATTGTTAAACGAACTTGTTACCTGTACTAAAAGGGTTTCTTTTAGTCCCTTTCTGGATTCCTCCCATTATATTTTCTACTACTTTCTTTTTAATTTTAGGAATCTATTACTCAGGTCCGTTATACCGGTCTTGTTACCATATGTTGCAAAGCTAAAAAATACGGTATGCTCTCAATCTAAGCCTAATTTTCATGAAATAGTTTATTATTTGAACCTGAAAATTTTGTTATTATTGAACTTTAACAAAATTTTCAGGTTAACAAAAATAATAACAAATAAATAGGTTAATAATAATTAAAAAAAAAGAATCTTTCCGATAAGCCAACTGGTTCCTTGGCTTTATTCAAACACCTGTAAAAATAAACACATAGACATACTAATTTATCCAGAGGGTCTCCCGAAGAAACGGAAAGAATTTCAGGCATGTTCTACAAGTGAAAATAAAGAATAAGTTCATATAAAAATGATATATATTTATTTGTAATTTCTCTTTATTATAAGTAATATTGAAAAAAAGGTGTTAGTTTTCTTGTTTCTTTTTAGTTTGAGATAAATTTCGCCCAACATTTCTGTTCCAAGGATAAAATGAAGTCATATTAAAATTCTTGGAACTTAAATAAAGAGGTAAATTTGATAGTTTCATGTGATTTTTGACCTGAAAACTGAGTAAAATTCAGATTTATTATATAAAGAGTGATTGTATTATTAAGTTTGTAATATGTTTTTATTTATTTATTTATTTTAATAACTAATATGTTTCTATACATTTTTCATTATTATAACGATTCTTGTTGTTTTACTTTAAAGTTATAATGCAGAATTTTTTTTTCACGTTTCAATTACTTTGTATTACAATTCAAATTTCTTAAAGATTTTCTACGTCCAGAAGAATCTAACTTAATGGATTTTTTTTACAAAATTCTCATTCTTTCCGGGCAATTTATCTAATTTATTGTACGTCAAACTTAAAAAAAAACTGTTTTGTGAAACCAATTTTTTGTGTTTTAGAATAATTTTCCCAAAATGACTATAAATGCAGTTCTGAAATCTACTTTACTCAATTCTTCAGGTTAATAATAATCATATGAAACCAACAAATTTACTCCTTAATTTAAAATATGAAACTTTCATTACGGCCTCATTTTACCCTTGAAGAAGAATTCAAGGCGATACTATTCGCAAGCTATAACTTGAAAACGAATCGTTTCCGATTCCATGTTTCTAAGAAGTTTTACTTTGTCCTGAAATTTTTTCCTTATTTTTTCGTAAGAAACTCTGTATAAGAAGTTTTATAAAAATGTACCTTGAAATTATGGGTAATTACTTTTTTGAATTTAATTCTGAAACATATACAAATTTAGCAGTTCATCGAAATTGGTTAATTGTTTAAAAATAAATTTCTTTTAATTAAATTTTTATATATTTTCAAACGAGAATAAACTAACAAAAATTGCTTGTGAAAATTGCAATCAAAGGTACACAAGAAGTTCTTTTACACCATTAAATTTAACAATATGAAAGTAGCATATTAATGATTGAAAAAAATAATCATTACAGCTAAGCGGTATGAACTATCTTCCATAAATTAACAATTTTTTTCTATCTATATATGGCACATATATATATAAAAGAGATAATATAAAAATAGAGATAAGAAAATCGTAATCGTGTAATATATTATAAAAATTGATGAACAGAAATGTAAAAGAAAGAAGAAAGAAAAAGAAAAATTAAGACGTAAGTTCCCTTGAGATACTCAACATAGATTGATTACTCGGCTCTTGATTGAAGAAGCCATTAACTTGGTGCCCCCTCTTCTTTTCCATCCCCCAAACTACTACAGTTACACCCTGTAACCACCCTCTTTTCCACCCTCTCCTTCCACGATACCGTACCGTACCGTCCTCTTACAAGCCCTTTCTTCATCTTACTGTTTCCATCATCTTCAAGGAAAACAAACAAGAGAGAGAATTCAAGTAGAAAATCTTGTACCTTATTCTGTTATCCCTGCCTTCCCCGCACCCGTTTTTATCCACCACTCTTTACCATTCATCTCTTATTAATGTAAGATTGTTTTAGTTTACAACGTTATTTACAATAACATGAAGTTATTATGCGGCAATAATGACAGTAAACAAAAGGGGAAAGAGGAAAATACTAACACATTATTGAAAAATACATTACATAGCATATTATTTAAATACTAATTATAATTTTAGCATTCCGATCTCGATAAATATATTCCTTAAAAATCATCTAATCTTCGTAGAGAATGAACGATGAACTTGAAGAAGAAAATTGGACAAGTCTGTAACTTTGGATGAAGAATTAATTAAATGTTTAAATTGAAATTTAATTAATAGATACAACAATACATCGTAAATATAATAATATTTTTATAAAAAAAATATATATATAATAATAAATTTACATATTGAGATATAAAGATTTATATAAGAGGGGCACTAAGTTAAAAATCTTGCAATGATAAAAATTACATTAAAAAACAAAAAATCCAAAGTAAAGTTCACGGGGAACTTTCAGAATATCTCCCACTCAACGCAGAAGTAAGACAATACAATGAGATGGGCTTTCGGCATTATTACATAATTGACTCCTTGAGAAATTGATAAAAGAGTGACAAACAAAAATTGATACTCAAAATTCACCAACCAGTTATATTAGGCAGAGGAAAACTAAAAATAGGCTGCCTAGTATTTCGAACGACTTACTAATCTTAACTCGCGACATTTCAACAAAAATGCATCTCTATATGCACAAAATTACGATATTACAACACTGTCTTTAATTCGGAATGTCTCTATTAACCAGAAACTCTTATTTTGAATAGAAAAGCGGACAAAAATTGAGACAAAGGAATGCAAAATAATAAGAAAGATTCTAGGACTCTTTGAAGGTTTGTGAATTCAAATGCACTTTAGAAAATATAAATTAAAATTATACGAATACATAAAAGAATGAACCCAGATACACTCACGAAAGAAATAGTAGAAATTTATGAAAACACAATTAAAGCAAATACAGATACGGTAGAATGGATTGGTGAAATTAAAATGACATAAAGCTGGCAGGAATAACTCAAGTAGACATTCGAAACAGAATAAATTTTGCACACAAAATTCAGATATAGCTAACCCTCAAGAGAATAGACCGAAAAAAAACCTAGTCCAAAGAGAAAAAAGAGGCTCACAGCAGAAGAATGAAAGAAATATGGGCACCAAAGAAAGCAAAGAAACATCTCTAAATACTTTCCTAAATTGGGATTATGTGTAACGAAAAATGTTATTTATACATAATGCACAGCAGATATTTTTTCTTTTAGCTTTTACAATTAAAATATGACTTGAAACTTTATATATTAAAAAAAAAATAATAATAATCAATATAGATAACTTACACTTGGTTCATTTTATTTTTGCAGATAGTTTGAAAATTAAAATCACAACTTATTCTTACACAGTTCCATAATAACGTTAAAATATTGAGTTGGTAAGAGTTTTGTGCTACAATGAAATTTTTTTAAACTTATATATGATAATTATTAATTAAATTTAATTGCTTTAAAGTCTTTATAAAAAAAAGTATTAAAGAAAACCTATTTTGAATCCTAACTATATTCTAGACTCGTGAAGTTCGCGCAAAAACTTTAAAATTCTACTTACTAATGAGTCTTTTCTCATGATTTTGTACCTTATTTGAGCGATTTTGTAGTAAGGTTTTCCAGTTAATAACTATTTTCTAAGTAACTTCAGATTTTTCGTTCAGAAAATGATATTTATAAGAGGCTGCAAGAAAAATTTAGACATATTTTAAAAATATTTTTATGATTTATACATTTTAGTTAAATTCAAGTTCGATTAACATTTAGTAAAAATTTTGTACTTCTGTTAAGTTTCTGTTGATAAATTTCAAACACTACAGTAAAGATTGACAGAAAAAGATTAGGAAACTGGAGCATTAAAAAATCCCCAAATGAAAATATTATTCATAAACAAGATTATCCTTGATGTTTTAACTAATATGAACCTAACTATTAAGTTTCTAATTCATCAGGAAAATAGAACTGTAAATGGTGAGGTAAAACTATAAAATTGTGTCTTTTAGAATATATAACCTTTAAAAATACAATTTTCAATTAAACAAATAGTGATAAAATACAATTAAAATAACCTGTGCATAAGTCGTTACTACTTGACGAAAAACCATCATAACGAAGAGAAAGTAAAAAAAAAAATGTCTCTGAGGAAGTAATGTGAACCGAAACAGCTGTTATAGTATTTTTAAAAAGAAAAATTTCTTGAAAATCAAACAACATAGTTTGTTATTTTCTTTTTGCCATAATTAAAATGTAGTTCATAAATTTCAGCAAATTAGATTTATATATATATATATTTTTTTTTTTTTGCTCAATAACAATTATAATTACAGTCGGCTCTCCTGCGGAGCCACAAGTAAGTTACCTGACAAAAGCACGTAATAAGAAGGTCCTTAGGAACCCCCAAAATAAATAATACACAATAAATAGTTGCAAGCAAACTTAAAATCAAATATGAAATTTCAAGCTCAGTCATAAATCACAAACCATTAATTTTAGGACCATATAGTCCTCAAAACAAACATTAATAACAAATAAAAAAGAAAAAGAAAGAGAAGTAACAAGAAATCAGATACGACACCACTAAACTTGACGGTGTTAGATTCTAGACTGTTACGCAGACCCTAAGTCGAGTACATGGGCTCGTTTCAACCGTCGGACGCCTCTGCTGTTAACTCTAAAGTGGTTTACATTATTTTCAAGCCTCTGCAGGTATTTGACATTGCGCTGTTGGGCAATCTCACGAACCGATCGGAGCTCCAGATAATCCTGAATCTCATCATTCCGTGTGAACCACGGAGCTTCAGCAATTACCCTCGCCACTTTGTTCTGAAATCGTTGTATAATTTCCACATTACTATTACTAGCCGTTCCTACAATTCTACACCGTATGTCCAGATTGGGCTCAGGATACTCTTATAAATTAAGATCTTGTTGGATAATGTGAGGCCTGAGTTCCTCCGTAGCAGCCAATGACCTGCTGCCCTGTACCTCGCGTTTAGCTGTTTCCTCTTCATCCTCACGTGACACTTCTAGGTCAACCGCCTATCCAGGTGAAGTCCAGATACCGCACAGTCTCCGTTTGCGGATCAAAACACCATCGAAGTACACACCGGGACAGTCACCTTTCCGCATTGCAAATGTGACGTGCCTCGACTTACCCTGATTAACCTTAATCCTCCACTTTTTCATCCATTTTTAGGGTCTGCGAGGCTAGGCCAGGGTTTTCGTTAACGGCCAGGATAGCAGTGTCATCAGCGAACGTGGCGACGATCCAATCATCCAGGACCAAAATGTCCGCAGCCAATATGGAATACAACACAGGGCCCAGCACAGAGTCCTGAGGGACACCCGATCCAATCTCAAAGAACCTTGAAAACTAGTCATTACATTTTTACCTGAGCAAAACGCCCCTCAAGATAATTCCGCAAGTCTAGGAAGTAGGATTGAGAAAGTTGTCGCTTTAACTTGTACAGTAAGCCAGGTATCCATACCTTATCAAAGGTCTGTTGGATGTCTAAGAACGCCGCCGAGCAGAATGTCTGCTCCTTTAGACACCCACTGATGACTCTATGGGATTGTGTGTGTGTGTGTGTGTGTATGTGTGTATATGTATATGTATATTACACAAGAAAGTAAATACCCTGAAATTATAAACATAGGTCAGAGTATTTTAAACAAATCTAGATAAAATTAATTTGTCATTAGGTTTAAAGATTTCTAATAATTTGTTTTATTGATGCGTTGTTTAATTTGGTTTTTCTTTTTTTTTTAAATTTTGATTATCTTTCTTTCTAAAATAATTAATTCTTATGTTTTGTAATATTGAAAATATTGCTTCGTTTAATATCTAGTTAAAGATCTGTAGTTGTAATATTTTGTGCCAATTCATAAATAATGTCATACCTCAAAATATTTTACTTATGTGATTTTCATTTCTTACCAAAAATCAACCACACCTCACTTTAAGTAATTCATTACATTTCACCCCATTATTTTTACATATATATTAAAATATTTTTAACCATTTTTGTGGTGACGTTTTTTTTAAATAATGTTCAAACTGAAAGATTTTTTCATCCATTTAAAAAACTTTGAGGATAATTTTAGACGTTGAGTAGAAAATCTTAAACTAGGTTTATTAAACTCGTGTTTAACATTGGTCATTGAAACATTAAGCAATAAAAGATCGCTTAATATTTTGATATTCATCGTTATAAAAATTATTAACGTTTGATAAGTAATTTAATAAGTTTTTCAATTTAAGCCGATTGTTTCAAATTATTTTTGTTTTAATATTCGTATAAGATAACAGAAAAACGAGATTATCTGTTGTTTTTATTATTTTTCGCTAAAGTTGAATGAACTAACTTTAACTAAAATAAATTCAATTTATTGAAATTTCAGCTCTGTCTTCTATTTATTTCTTCATTTGGAACACTTACCATTGGACCTTCCTCTAGATGAAAAACAGATCTTAATGGTATTCAGAATTCAGGATACACTAAAAAAAATAAAAAATAAAAATAAACCCCTCATTCCTTTTAGTAAATTAAAAACTACGCAATCAGAATCGATTTTAAAAAACAATTTTAAACGATTAAAAGAAGCATATTGAATTGTACATATTTTTACTAAATGTTTTTGAGTAAAGTTTTGAACTGGGTTCCCTGATTCATCTTGTGAGGATAGTTGTTCATCGTAGTGTTCTCAAAGATTACAAGAAGTTTAAGGAATAAATATCAATGTGTTACCTGAATAACGATTATATGTACTTTTACTAGATTTATATGCCTATTGTATTTATAGATTAAATCACATTTAAATATAATATTTAACGTTTAAGTACATTTATTAACCATTGCGGGAAAAAAAACGGACGGGATGGAGTATGGTTTTTTTTTTAACTGTCAAAGAATTAAATAAAATATATATTATTCTTTTAATAATATTTGTTTTTGCAAATATCTATTATAATAAAGATTATACCTTTATTATACATAAGAACAGTAGTTTATGTAACAGTCTATTACGTGCTATAGGGCAAACAAGAAGAGAAATCTAATAGATCTTTTTTCGCTAAAATATTCATATAAGTTGATATTAGTGAATCTGTACAACATTAGCTAGCATATTTAAATATTAAATATACACATTTATTTAACAATTAAATAACGCAACTATGTAATAGCGACTATTATTTGTAAATAAAATTAGTTTTTTTTAATTTTGGGTAATGTCTAATAATACTACCTCACTAAGTGGAAACAGTTTACATTATTCTATAAATGTGATGATATAAAGCATCTGAGGTAAAATATATAAAAGTTAAGGGTTTTTTCTCGGAGAGTAATGATTTTCATTATGTAGAACTAAATATTTATCCCGTTTATGATGAGCAAAATAGTTTTTGTATTTCATTTTACTTGACTTGATGTTTTTTATACTGTACATAGTTAAGTGAAGAAGACAATTGGGAAATAATTTCAGTCCTTTATTCACCTAATAAAGCTGGCAAGAAATATATTTTTTTTTTCATGAAAATTGTTATATCGTTGGTGGAAACGACTAATATTTCAGCATCATTCAGCATCATAGCATCATTATACTGTTTGCACCATGCTAACACTTAATTCACTATACATATATTATAAATTGTTTTTTTAAAGAATTTCAATTATTATTTAAATTTATTTATTTCGATTAAAAAATATATTTCCTAAGACAGAGTTTTATTTATTTATTTTTGTTTTTAACTGCTCGAACTACTATCTGTTGGTAAACAAAAAATATTAATATCGCGTTACATCCTGTAAGAAATCATAAATGTGTAAAATATATGTCTACATAAGTATGTAGTAGTTGTGCAGTGCTCAATTTAATTTCTCTTCACTAAGAGATTTCAAATCTAATCAACGATAGTCTCGTATAGCTCCCTGTAACATTTCAGTTCATAGATTGTAACAGTATTTCTTTCATTTTTATGTACAGTATTAATTCCGTACTAACATATGTAGTAATTAATAATATGTTTTTTTATTTCTATTTTTTCAGATGATTACTTACGATATAGAAGCTAAACGATAATAAATTAAAAATATTTTTGCTACCAAATACTCTTGTGATACAGAAAGGGAAGAAGCAAAGCGATTAAAAAAAGAGTAGTTAATATTGCAATACTTAATATATTATTTTAAAATGTTTAGTTTCAACGAAAAGAAAAGATCCGTGTATTTTTGACAAAAGTTCAGCCAGTAATAGGAATACTCTTCAACATATTTAATTATTCACGCTAGCAATAACTCCTAACGCCCAGCTACAGAACTATGTTGTAGAATAATTGTGTTAGACTCATTCCTATTAAAAGACCTTAATGTTTTCTATAAAACAGTTAATCGAAACGCGAGTAGACACAAAGATGGACAACATAATACAGTATCGCTAAATCACGGCTTATCAGTAAATTATCTCGTTTCGACAACCTCTATTGTAAATATTTTGTAGTAATAAACGATAAAAGACAGTAAAAGTAGGTCTTAAAAATTAAATTAAATCTGTAATAAAACAACTCTAGTAATTTTATCTTCTTGCTTACCCTTCATTAAATAAAAATAAAAAGCGTGTTTGTTACACTAATATTATTTTATAACTAAATAAACGACAATTGAAACGGTTTTTAAATGAAAGTAAAGGATACACTTTGATTAAAATTTCTTTTTTTTATTGACCAGTTTTTGAGAACATGAAAATAACTTTTTTTTTTAAATATGAAAACATCATACCTAAAAAAGAAGACAAATATTTAATTTGAATTGTTATAAAAAATATTTCATACAAAAGAACACATATTTCTTGCATCAACACATATAAGAATGTACAATAATTGAAAAAGAAGATAAAATATTATAAAAAAAGGTTATAATTTGATTTAATATAAGAAACTCACACACAATTAGCGTACCACTCTAGGGGTCAATGCCAGAAAAAGAAAGAAAAAATATATTTGTAGCAAGATATAAATAAGGAATTTATTAATGAGAAATTACGTAAAACTCAAATATAAATCGATAAACAGATACTCTGAATCACGTGTAACCACCGAAAATCATTTTAAATATATAGTTTCTGATAGTAAGTTGAAGGTAAGTAAAAGCGAGAGAGTGTTGCAAAGGTAACAGTCATTCTTCTTGTCTGCGAGTGGTGTCATAGGATAACGGTATAGAATTCGGTGAACCGGGCCGGGCGGGCTGTTCTGTGCACGGCAGGCAAGCAAGAGCAAAAGCAAGTCTAGTCAGATAGTTTTGTAGGAAACCCTGCAAACGCGTGAGAGAGACGGAGATACCCCCAGAAATTGATTACAGACATTAGTTTGCTGACACCGTGGACACTTTTATTAATGCTTCTCTCCCCCTCTTAACCGTCCCCCCATACCACACCCCACTCCATATACACTGACTCCCCGAACAGCCCAGCACTCCCTCTACAACAACCCAACAGCTCCTGTTTCTGACTGTTTCCTGTGTGCCCTTTTTCCCCCGTTTGCTGCTCCCTATGCTCGTTCTAGCTCCCTTTTTACGTTTTTATTAGGATTCTCCTTTTCTTTCATTCCCTCTAAATATATATATATATATATATATATATATATATATACATACACACATACCCTTTCACTCTATCTCTTTCTCCGTCTCACCCCCACTCTATTTCTTTAGTCCCTACATCAACCACCCCTTCTTCTATCCAGTTGAACCCCTATCTTTAATTCACACAAATTCATTTTCTTGTTATTTATTCATTCCACGCGCTTTTGTCAACATGCATTTACAAAGGGAATCATTATTTCACCAGCACTATAGTATTCTTTATCCTTGTCTTAACCGATTCTAATACAAATATTTTCAGAACACAACAAAACAAAACGAAAAATTCAAATTAGCTAAAAAAAGTAAATAAATAAACATCGTTATGATAATGAGAAGTATAAATAATTTACATAATAAAATCTATAATGTAAGAACGATAAAGTTTAAAATATTCTAAAGAATGTAGTATGATAGAATATAATTTACATTTTTGTTATAAAACATCATTCTTAATAAATTAAAATTTTTACCAAAATCAATTGAATCATAAAATTATTTATGTAGACTAATTACTGATTATAATCTCAATCGGTGATTTTTAATACTGATCCATTTTGGCGAAAAATATTTCCTCAGTGCCCCTTTAAGTAGATATAATAAAACGAGATAAAAACTCGTAAACAAATTTAAAAAAGAAATATTAATGAAAATTGTTTAATTTGTAAAGGTGTTTATTTCAGCGATTCATAAACCCTATATTATTTCAGTGTTAATTTTTTAATCTCAAAAATTATGATTGTAAAAAGAACGTTATTAAAAAAAATATATATTTTATTGTGAAACTGTTCCAAGGTCATTTGAATTTAAGGTTTAAATAACTTAAATATTAGAAATACAACCATTCCACTCATTGCTCCTGAGTTTCTTCCTTTTTTAAGCATTCCCGAGAGAACAATGTAAGTGTCAATAATGTGGATGTGTTATTACACATCCACATATTATATAATTATATTATATACAATCCACAGATATATAATAATATAATATACATGTATAATAATATAATATATAATATATTTATTATATATAATATACATATATCTAATATATGTATATATTAGATATAATATATGAATAATATACATTAAATCTGAAGAGCATTTTTATCATCGTAATTTAAATTTCAATAATACGTACCATAAAAAAATTCAGATAAATATATGACATTTTTTAAGGTATTTAATAAAAAGAGAACATGAAAAAAACAATAGTTTTATTCTCATCTTTTACAAAGTATATATTTCTTACAAAATTACGTTGTAACTTAGTAACAATTTTTGCAAACGTAAAACAAAATAAACACACTTATATAGACTTAAATAAAATATACACAGCTATAGGAATATATACATGGATAATATATATAGTACTCTAGTAATAACAATGATAGCAAATTACCTAACATATTCTTGATCTACTACGATTTTTATATCGTAAAATAATACAAACAAGGTACCCCCGAGGAAATACTAGATGGGTGTTACAATTTTTTATAACGTAACAAATGTAAAAATTGAAATTATTAAATAATTTAATTGTTTACGCTAGGTGCCGTATTAATGTGCAACTTTTAGAAAGATAGAAATAGTAGAGGTGTATAATTACTCACGGTGCAGAGGATGATTTGGAATTCAGAATATGTATTCAGTTAATTTATTCATTTTAATGTACTTGACTTTATTATATTTACTTATCTTATTTAAACTGAATTAATAATATTATTTATATTTAAAATATTTGTTATTTATAATTCTTATACATCTAATTTTTCGATAAATTAGCTTATTTTTGAAGAGAAACTTTTGATATAATCCTCTTTGAGTAGGCGTTATTTTAATGCCGATTTAATTTTTGTTATTATTTTTAGTTGTTTGATGTCTGCAGGAATTTACATTGAAAAATTCTTCATCGATAAGAAATATTAATTATTTCGTAATTATTAATTAATTAATTAGTAAAAGAATAACATTACTCGTACTTTTAATCTTGTTTAGTGCGTACACAGAAAAATATGCGTACACAAAATTCAATTTTTAAATATTTTAATTTTTTTTTTAAAGAAAAAATACTGAATCCTTGAAAATGTCGGTAATGAAATAAAGCATACGAAGAGCGGAAACTATTTCAACTCGATACTAAATTCAGATTTTTTTAATGTTACAAATTGCAATGAAACATTTGATAATATTAAAAGAAATTTTTTTTCACATATTCAGTAACAATACAAATTTCCAGAAAAACGCATGTTAATCGCAACAAATGAGAAAATATAAAGATCAAATCGGTAAAATAATTAAATCAGTTAAGGAAACCGACATTATAATTTAAATAATATTTTTCATTTAAGTTAAACACCTACCGGGTTGGTCTAATGATAAAACTCTTCATCGTAAATCAGCTGATTTCAAAGTCAAAGGTTCTTAGGTTCAAATCCTAGTGAAGGTGTTGGTTATATTTGGATTTGAATACTAGATTGTGGATAATGGTGTTCTTTGGTGGTTAGGATTCAATTAAGTACACCTCTCAGGTATGGTCGGTCTAAGTCTACACAAGACTACACCTCATTTACTTGTACATAACTCATTGCACCACGTTGCTTATTGTTCACTAGTTAAACAGATAACAACGTACAAATTAGGCATAATATATTTAAGTTAAATAAGTTATTGTTTCTATTTTACTATTTGTGTGTGTGTGTGTGTGTGTGTTTATATATATATATATATATATATATCTTTAAATCTTCCTTGAATTTATTATTAGTACTAAAGACAATATTCATTTTGTCATGATTAAAGCTGACCAACCAAATCGTGAATCAGTAATGTTACTTAAAGCAATATAAAGTAACGTGAAAATAATTTACAATTATAACTCCACTCAATTTTAATCCTGGATCATGAAGTATCACAAAGCATCTGTCATGTCGGTGATTATAGTCATTACATTTCTGAAAAAAAAAAAAATAATAATAATTTTACAACTTTGTTACTACAGTAGGTTTTCAAGAATCTAGTCTCTAACTTTTACTATTTTAATTATATTTTAGGATCGCTTTTGAAGGTTTGCTAACTAATCGTACAGAATTGCCGGTTACGTAAACAATAAAAGTAAAATAAATACTTATAGGTTAGGCTATAATCTATTCAAATTAAAAAACATATGTTTGAATATTTTAGAGCCCGTGCATCATATAAATTCTTTCTAGTAAATATTTGATACACTATTTAAACTTAGATAGTAAATGTTAAATTTCAAGGACCCTAATAAAGGCGATACACGTTACTTTTTTGATGAAACGTTCAACAAAAGAAATGAAGAACAATATTTTTGTTAATAATTACATAAAGTATAATAAAAAAATGTAGGTTCACAGGGGTCTTTATAAAATAAAGAAGAAACCTTTACTCAATTTCATATCTGAACATACTGCCCACCAAAAAATCGGGAGATTTTTGTAATGTTCATCGATACGAGTTAAGAAATAATGACATTTGATAACACTTGTATAAATAAATTTTGAATTTAATAAGTTCTTTAAACATATTAGAACAAATAGAAATTTCTTTTGAATAAATAAACCCCTTTGAATCAACAAATCTTGAGTTGAATAATTAAGCAGAATAAATAAGAACGAATAACCAAATCGCTTGAATAAGTGGAATTTTCAAATCGGTGGATGCCTTGATTAAATAAATACTTCATTATCCGTAACGCGTACTAAATTGTTTAATTCTGTAAATGTTTTTACTAGTAATCAATATTTCCGCTGTAAAGGAGGAATATTTTCATTTAACGTTATTATTAAGACTCCATCACAGATTTCCCTCTTAAAGGTTTTACATTTGTTACGTTGTTACAATTGATCTACGTAATCCTTCGACCACTCATTCCAAATAGATTGTGCAAATTTTTGCATTAGTTACCAACGGCCCAAACGATTAATAAAAATTATAGTGAAATCCGGGCCAGGAATTTAGGTGAGAGGAGATACAATAAGAAAATGTTCGGGTGTTAATAGTAGCGATCCCTCGAATCGGAAGATACAACATTTTATGGGCGAGAGTTTAAACAAGCTTCAGTTTACGTAAATATGGTGTACAATTCTTCAAAATTAAGAATAAATTCCTTATGACACAACAAATATTTAAACTTTAACACTCTTTAAGCCCGTTTCCTGCAACCCACCGAAATGCGTGGATGAAGGAGGGATGACTATAAAATTTATACCTTGGGATGTGGAAAAGGAATGAACATTGTATTGTAAGTTGTTTGATTTAAATACTATAAAAACTTCATGGGGAATTTTGTTTGCGGCCTTTAAGTTTGTTCTGTTATCGGAAAATATTTATTTGGAATAGCTGTACGAGAATTAAGGCCTGTCAATACGGCATTAAATGCTCCCCATGTTAAACCGGATACTATTTACAGATGTATAGCCTTAGTTGAAAGGTATATGAATAAGCATGTGTAATATTCTGATATGACCTTTGATATCTGCCCACCATTCCAATCATTAATAGACCACCAATATCGACAGTGCAACAAAAGAACGAACGCTTTAGACGGAGTAACTCGAACGTACTGTAATTTACCAAGTTGTTGATTTAATCTTTTAGCACTAAAGCGAAAGCGTTTTATAAGTTTTTAAATAATGATCTTACGATTGATAATCTAACATTTTTCACGTAGAGAAACTAATTGAATGCCGTCATGTAAAAGATGTAAATGTTCGCTTAAGATTATTAATTTTGTTACGTGTGGGTTAGGACGAAAGTTAAATTGGTGTTTATTATTACAGGATAACTTGGAACTCTGAAGGCGACCCCCTACACTAAGAATACCTGATGACTCTATAAATGGATCGAAATGAAATCTATCGTTCAAATTGAATGTCGCCAATTTCTAAAATAAAACGCTTTAACTGTGATAATTGAATTTGTTTTCGTAAACAGTAAGTATCATTTAATTCCTTAACGGATAATGTACCAATAATTTTTTCAGAATAATCTGATTTAGCATTATTAATGAATCAGAAGCAATAGCTTAAGTTACGAATTAATCTTGCTGATGACGAAAAATCTTCCGTAATATTTTTGAGTAACGTAAAAGCAAACGAAAATTGAATTCCTTTACGTACTACAATATCACACTTAGAGTAAAATCAGTAAATCAACTTCGCGATAGGATATCAGCAGGATTTTAAAATGAATTGACGTGTTATTATTTGGCATTACACTATTGAATTTCTGAAACTATATTAGCAACGAATACCTTCCACCTTGGTGATTCACTATGAATCCATTGAAGTGCTATAGTGGAGTCGGAATACAAATGAATTTCATCGATGCGAGTGCACTTGATTAGTCAAACGAGTTAGTAGTAAACAAGCACATAACTCAAGTCATGGTAGAGAGATCTTTTAAAGTGGTGTAACCCTAGACTTGAACAGAGTAGATTAGATGAAGTTTTTCCATTAGAATAAATGATTCTGACATACATACAACTCGCGTAACCTTTGAGTGATACATCAGCAAATCCATGAATTTGAAACGATTTAATAAAACTATTATTCTTAATATATCTATTAACGATAATGTTGCAAACTAATCTTAATTGGCTGAACAGATCTTGCCATTGGAACAATAAATCATCCATTTTCTTTATGTCAGCAGTGACAATATAATTATGTAGTCTAAATCTACAGATTATTGAGAAAACTGAACAAAGTACTAACTAGTAATGTGTCATTGAGGGACAAACTATTTGAAAATTTAGCTGAATCATCAAAAACAATTCGTAGTTTAGTTTTTAAACCTGACTTCTTTAATACAGGATGATGAGGTAAGTAAAAGATGTTTGAATCTGAAGTTAACCAATCATGTGATTTCAATTCAGATGTATAGCCTTGATTTAAAGATTCATAAATGAGATCAGAATATTCTTTGACAGTAAGATTACTTTCTCTCAAGAATATTAAGCTTACTTTCCAAACGTAAAAATCTTTGCTTGGCAATGTTAAGAGAATCACCAAGGTTCATTTCTGGCTTACGAGAGAGTGTTACTACAAATCTTCCATGTTCATTTCGAATTATGTTTTGTGTGAAGTTTGTTTCCCAACTATTTCATGAATTAAAAAATGATGTCTTCTCGAACATTTGACGTACTTATTTACTGAGACAATACTTAATAAAACGACCAGGACGTAAACAATACTTAAAATAAAACAACATTTTTTTGTTAGAAATTCTTGGAGACCATCGATATATAGTTTTATACACGTTTTACATTTATATATATATATAGAGTGATTTGAATGACAAAAAAATGACTTTTTGTGATAACCAAGTTGCTTGATTTTGTGAGTTGTACTGGTGTACTTTTGTAAGTTGTTTTAGTACCCATCGTTGTAACATTAAATTTATGTGAGTTGTTGGATGATGAGTAACACACTGTTTTAAAATCCGATTTAACAGTTACATTGTTCAGAAATTGTCTTATACTCTCAAGAAATTCAATTAAGCTTTTAAAATTAGAATTGCAAGAAAGACAATCTTTTCAATAAATTGAAAAATAATAGACAAAGACTGCATTTGAATTGAATTCATCTCAAGAATATTCTACGTATGATGGTTTAGTCTATTACTAAATCTATTTTTTTAATAAAGTAATTGCTACTTAATAATTATCATTTACGATGGATAGATTTTTTATTTGAAACCTTTAAATATAAGAGAGATCATTTCTAGAATTAATCAAATCGTTAAACATAATAAAATAATATTGTCACTCAAAAATATTTTCGATAAATGATGGTAGTTTGATCGGTGGCAATCGGTTAGGATTGGCTAAAGTGTGAGATATACTCTGATTTGAGATTGAGTTATCAGAAGTATAACAATCGATAAATTCATTTAATTTAAATTCTAAGATAAGTAAGTATCTTCAATTTGGATCCTGTCCTTTGCAACATCTTCATTAGAATTTAGTTCTTCGTTTTTAGATTAATGTTATGTATCATACCTTTGCGACAGTTCTTGAAAACGACTTTCGATGAATATCTGTCATTTATTAGCGGGTTAAAAATTTGCTAATACAAGTTTAAATCCTAGTAATGGATGATTAACAACCGTACGTTTACTATTCAATGTCGTTAAAGCCGCTTGTGTATTTTCTAAAACATAAGGCATGTTTACAAGAATAATAATAATAATTCTACTAATCAAGTGAATGATTGTTGAAATATTGATTGTTGGATATATTAAATATCACAATATTAAAATTACTTGTTACAAATTTAATACATACCCTTTCCGGTGGATCAATCTCTATGAACAATTACTGACATACATTTTAATTGCTTAGCTTATGAATCTTATAGGATTGCCGGTTGTGTAAATAATTCAAATTGAACATATATTATTTTAATATTTTACAGTCCGCCCACCATACAAATTCTTTCTACAAAAAAATTTGTTACGTTGTTTAAAATTTTAGATAGGTTTATAATTATCAAGATATGATGAATTATTCTCCAGATTTACTTTTTACGATTTAATTAAAAGTAAGAATAAAAAGTAGGTTTTTGAAAATATTGCATAGTTTCTTTCATAAAAATGGAATCTGTTCTCTCCTTTAAGCTACATCTTAAAGGAATTAAAAAAGAACTACCTAAAAAAAGAATGACAAAGATTTTTTGCATTAATTAGAGTTTTACAAATATTATATTGCTAGATTAAAGATTGATTAATAAATTAGTTTAGTTTAATTAAAAACAGAAGGTTAAGTTTTCAATGACTTATCTTCTATTTTATCTATAATATTTATGATAACGTAGTAGTGAGTTTGTTTTGCATTCAGGAGGTTCTGGTTACAAATACCAATCAGTTTTTGCATTATTTTCAGATGATATAAAATCAATCTTATTATCAATTTACAGAGCTCGAAGAATATCAAGTTGAAATCAAAACCACGGCTATCTTTGATCCCTAAATCAAGGAGGTTGCTCTATATATCCGAATAATTTCTAGATATCACACTAATTAATCGGTCGACAGATAGAATATAAAATTGCAATGAATAAATCTTACCAAAATTGAACCATCGATGGAAAAATAATTTTATTTTAATTATTATGAGAATATTTTATAATTTTATTAAAATATTGTTTAGTTAGTGCTAAATTTGTACTAAATTATTGAGAATAACGACAGAAACTTCAGAGAATACATTTGCTGTGATAATTTTATGATAAAGTATAAAAAATTCTTAAAATCACTGTAGGTTCGTTGATTTAAATAGAAAATCTTTTTTAAATAAATAATTCTAAAGTTCATAATTCAATATAAAAATAAATTAGGATGGGTGGAATGGCTGCCCATCGAATCAGTAGTAGTAAGTTTTCCCATCCTCAAAATTATTTGTAAACACACCATCAAAAAACCCTTACGAAGTATGAAAACATTTTCACGTATAATTTAAAATATTTTAATCAGAACTGATGAATAAATAAAGCAGTTGCTTTAATTCATTCTTAACACACCGGGTATATATTCAAACGCGTAAAATGTATTTTTTTATATAGAGTTTTTTTGCAAACAAAAGAGCACAGAACACTATCAGCTAATATATCGTTCAGTATCGGTCAGTTATAGTAATTAATCAATATTTAATAAAATAATATAGGCTGTAATAAAAGGAAATCTTCAATAAGAGGTAGAACTAGCTGACTGGTTGTAACAAAGATGTTCTAATTTTTTTTTATTGAAGCAGATGATGCGTGCAATTGAAATTTAGAATTAAACATGGATTAACGATCACAGGCTTTTCAGATATTTACAAATTCATCTGTGAACGCAATATTTTTTTAACAGTTAACGTAAATTGTTCTTTTTTCATCAGTACTTTCTTTTCTTTTCTTTTCTTAGAACCTGTTTTATTATTATAATTTTTAAATGACCGTAGAATTACAATTGCATCTAGTTATAATAGAAACCGGAAATTGTTCTCGTTATCATAGTTGTAACGAGAAAGTAAAAAGGTAATCAAATGTAGATTAATTTATCGGGCTATTAATACTGACGGAAATAAGTTTAAAGGAGTGTATGAATTGAGATCAGTCTATTAGATGTTTTTTTTTATAAATCGTTCAATTTATTCATGGATGAGTGAAAAATGGTCAATTTTAGTAGAAAGTCTTGATTATTATCATTTTAATAATTGTTAAGGGTGATATAAAGATTAAATCAAACTGAGATTAACGAGACTGAATAATTATTTTTATTCAGTCTTACTGAAAACTGGTTAATATGAAACCAAAACATGTTGAATTGTTTGAATTGACTTTATGAGCTTTCTTATTTAATTTATTATTAACGAATAAAAAAAAAATATAACAGATCACAGACTGAGTCATTGATATGGTAATAAAAATAAATTATTCAAGATACTTTTCGTATGAAGGGACACGTAGGAGTACTTAACAATACACTTACTGCACAACCAGGCAGGTATAAAGTTTTATTTTTATTAAATTAGTGAATTCAAAAAAGTAAAAGTTTATTATACCTGCCGAGTTAAGTGAAATAAGTGTATTGTTTATTGTTACATCTACATCGCCGCCAAACAAGGATTTGCTGTTAATTAGAATCTAATAAAAAAATTAATGTCCTAAGATTTTTGACATTAATGTTTTTTTTTTTTAAGATAAATGGAAGTGTAAATATTAAAAGCATTTGAAAACTATTTTATGGACACAAACTAAGATGTTTTTAAACATTCATTTTCAATAAAATAGAAAGGAGTTTTTATTTTTTCACTCAAATAAATAATTTGGTTATTACATTGACGAAATGAATTATAATAATTAAAGTAAAGAAATATATATTTTATTTACTCGGAGGTCCCAGGTTCAAATCCCGGTCAGGTATAGCTCTTTCATACGCTACAAATTTCCACCGGACTAATGGCCATAGCTGTTGATGCTCGCTTTTTAATGATAAAAAAAAAAAATATTCATTTACACAAAAATTTATCCAAAATTTCATACTAAAATAATACTAAATTATAGATTCTTGTAAATCGTACAATAAAAAGCTAAAGTTATGGAAACGCATCATAAAAAAAATTAATAAAATACATACATATATTGTCAATTCTGTTTAGCGTTCTGGCAAGTCTTCAGTTTACATAGCAGGTCCTCAGTTTATAGTCCTCCATGATTCATGATTCTTTGCCAACCTTCGTGTCATCATATCTTCTCGATCTTAATTGAATCTATCATATGATACCTCTTTCTTCTTTGTTCATCTTTCCATCAACATTCTCTCAATCGCAGTCTTCAGAGGGATTCTCATCTAATCATTTGTCTAGCCAATTTTTATTTTTTCTCCTTACATTTTTTAAGCATTTGCCTTTCTTTCCCAATCCTTCACAACACTACTTCATTTCTTAATTTATCTTTCCATATTACATCTATTTTTCTCCACATCCAAATTTCAATGACCTCTAATCTTCTTTTATTCTCCTTTTCCGCACCATTAAATGTTGCATTCTATATATAGCTCTTTGCTAGTTTCATTCTTAATTCTTTGTCTAAAGAGTCGCAAAGTAAATTTCTTCATTTTTAAAAAATTTTTCTTTGCTGCAAATTTTACCCTAACAGAAGGATAAAATTAATTTTTACTTTGATATTTTTTATTTTTCTCTACGTTCAGCGTTTTTGCAGAAATCTCTGCTTCGTCAGAACAGAAACGTATGCGAGTAAATTTATATTAATAATAGAAAGATGTGTATTTACCATCTTAATCACGGATATAAATTAACGTTCTCTACCCAGATTGATGATTTTATATCAATGATTGAGATTATAGACATATTTCTATATTATTACTTTGCTTTAGTAATGTTTTTAAACTAATATTCCACTTATACATTCTGACGAAGCAGATATCTCTGTAAAATCGCTGAACTGCAGGAAGAAAAAATATAAAGGAGTAAAAGAAAATTAATTTTTAAGCAAGAATACACAGAGTGATTCGAGAAGAATATAACAAACTTTCGGGGCATGTTATAATAGTAAAAATAAAGAAGAAAGTTCAACATAGCTTCGGAAATATTTCGTTAGCGAGTGTCGACTGCCGAAACATTTTGCCTTGATTTCTGCGTCTTTGGTAAAACTAAACCTGACTGTTACTCTTGGGACCCAAATTAAGGGGTAAATAGCAGTTTTAAACAAAATTTCATTCGTAAAACTGAGAAAAATGGTCCTAGGATTATATTTTTAGTAGTTTTTAAGAAATTTTGGGTAAACAAACCAAAGATTGAGTAGAAAAATTTAATATTTTATGTTTCATGTAAAATAACTATGTTAAATGGAAATAAATACCTAAATGTTTTAACGAAACTGTACAGAATTTTATTATGAGTAAAATTATATAAAAATAGTCTACAGAAACTAAATACAAATGTAGGGATTTCGTAGTTTATTTAAAACAAATCATCAAAATATGACATATTTTAACTAAGCAAAATTTTCAATATTTTAAAACAAAACAATTATTATGTTAAAAAATTAAAAAAATACAAGCAATAAAACCAAATTACAAATAATTAAATAAACTTAACGTGTTTGTAACGCATTTAGTAAAGTTACTTTACGCCAAATATAAAATAATGTTCTTTTCAACCCCAATTTCTTGTCTTTTCCCCAAGATCTTACAAAATCTAGTAAAAATACAGTTCTGGAACTTATTTTTCAATTCTCAGGTCAAATTTTCCTAAAATCACTAAATTTACCCTTTCATTTTATCCCGAGTATTACAGTCTGGCTCAATATTAAAGAAGGAGCAAAAATCAGGGTGAAATATTTCGCTCTGATTGTTTTAAAAGACGAAACGCTAACGATTCTTTTGCGAGGCTATGTTTTATGCACTTTCTACTTTATTTTCTCTAGTAGAACATATCCTGAAATTTATTAGATTTTTGTCAGTCATTCTGTATATTTAAATTAAAAAAAATTATATTAAAATTGTAAACCGTACGGTAAGAGTCTCGCAGATATCATTTCTTCCGCTCAAAAAACAAAACTTTTTGTAATATAAATAAAACTGTTTTTAACAAAATGATACTGATATCATAAAAGGTAAGACACTACAATTCTGTTACCAAAATCTTATTAATTGAGAATTTTCTTTTAAAAAAAATACATGTTAAATATATGTAATAGAAAATAGATAAGAAACAATATTTAAGCATTCCATATAATAAGCAAAACAAATAAAAATTTGTTACAAAACTCTTACCGGCCCTATTTCATTTATTAAACTAGGAATAATCAGAATTGTATTATTTCTGTAAATGTGATATGTACGAGTATTATTTATAACTGAAATCGGACCATAAAGAGTTTTGTAACAAATGTTTCTTTTAACATGCATTTTCTTTTAAAGAAAATTCTCAATTAATAACAGATTTTGATAATAGAAATGTAATGTCTTACCTTTTTTGATATTAAAAGGATCGTTTTGTTAACAGTTTTATTTATATTACAGAAATTTTTGTTGTTTGAGCGGAAGAAATGATATCTGCGAGACTCTTACCGTACGGTTTAAAATTTCATTGTTTTTTTTTATATCACTGTATTTTGTTAGATTATTCTTTTATTTTTTTATTAATTACTGATTTTTATCTTATGGGTTTATTATTAATATTAACATTTATTATTAATATTAACATTTATTGCCTTAAAACAAATTCAATTTCACGGACAATTTTTTTTGTTGATAGTCGTATTATTCACTTCATACCATATTTTTCCTTTTTTAATTTAACTAGTATAATGAACTTTACGAAACGGTTATCCGTGATATAATATTGCACTTATTTCTTTGTAAGTGTAACCCTCGATTTTAATGGTTAAATTCGATTTTAACAATCGAATTAATTTCTGTTTTATTTATTCCTTTTTTAATAAAACTAGTATAATCTCTTGTAAACTAACACTCTTATTTTTATTTTTTTTAAAGAAGTGATGGGAATTAAAAAAATTGTTTCATCTTCAGTACTTTCATTTACTATTAAAACAAGCTATAGTACATTTTCTTTTAAATTTTATTATTTCAAGTACATTATCAAGTTTTTGTTTGCTATCTAGTGCTATCAAGTACTGCTATCTAGTGGCGCGATTCGTAAAGGTACATTAAAAAAAATTAATAAAATGACGTATTCGAGTCCCGCGGTTCATCAAATGGAAAAAAAATGTTGTCTAACAAAATTCGAGGTATTTTTTGAAAGTATTCTTTATTACTAATCTAATTGAACTGAAATATAATGTTTTCACGCTTATTATTTTATCCTGTTTTCATTTCACTGTTAGGTTAGGTCATGTTTAGAACTGTAGACGTAATTCGTGGACTTCGTCGCCTCTTACCACGAAGTTCTAATGAGTTGCCGGATAAGATATATGTTTACTTAATTCTTTAAAAAAGATCTCGATTTTTTCAGTTATCAATTTACATAAGCGATTTAAAGAATTACTTAACTTTAGATAAGCTTGCTGATTTTCAGTATCAATGTAGATATTTTACATATAAACCAACTTTACGAGGTTTTGTATTTATCAACGTAAACAAGTTACCTTATCGTTGATTTTTTCCTTTGTTTTTGATGCATGTTTTTTTTTTGTTTATAAAATTGAAAATTACCTGGATTCAAAATTAATATGAGTAAACGATAAAGTAAATTGATGGGAGAAAAGTCTTAAAATGAAAGGAAAAAATTAGTTTTACTAATCTAGTTTATTTTTCGTAACAGGTTTATCACTGTTATTTATTTATATATTCATATAAACAGTATAGGTTGGAATAAATGATGACTAATCAATAGAATATATGAAATAAAACTGACCGATGCTGGGATTCGAACTCAAGACAAAATAATGAGAAGGTATTACGACCGTTAAACTAACACGTCGGCCTATTCTCAAAGAAATAAAAATTAAATAAGTTTCAAATATTCTGTTTTTAAACGTATGCATATCTTGACGTAGGATAAATTAATTATGAAAAAATAACAAGTTTAATAAAATTTTCTATTCCTTTGGCAAATTTTATAAATAAATGTAGCTTTATAAAATTATAAACCGTAAAATCGATTGTTTGCTGTAAACAGGAAGAGATTAAATATAGGAAGTATAAAAAGGAATGATGAGAGGCTTGTCGAAGAAGAATGTGTAAAATGGAAGACGATTGTGTTGTTAAAGTTAAATTATGCTATAGAACGAAAGCAGTGCTGTTAGAATGCAGTATCTGTATAAGGGTAATGCGTAGTAGTGTTTGTACTATAACAGGCTACTATGCTACTATCAAGCCCATTATTAGGGTCATAAATAATGTTAATGAAAACCCATGGAACGTTGCGGCCATAAATTGTCAAGGTCGACTTTTATGGGGTTTGAAGTGAGTCAAGGTCTATAACCTAACCCGTACTTGCTTTGCTTGCTCGCTCGTTCGGTCTGGTCTCTGGCGCGGGCGCGCGCGCGCTTACACACACAAGCACGCGTTCTCTTTCACCGCTCGTTCCTGCCAGCCCGCCTCTTGTGCCCGACCCGACGGCAAGTGGCTCGTATTTTACTGCCCTTTTGTATAAGACCAGGGGTGTGGCGTATCGAGAGAGACGGATCTGTCGTAAATGCGCGGAACTCCTGAGCCTTTTTATCCGGTTTTGTTTTTGCCTTTCGGTTTGCGATAAAATTATGCGCAGTCGTTCCTAAATCAATTTCGTATATATACATCGAATGTAAACGGTAACTTATTTATAGGGATAAGAAATTTCACGGTCTTTTTTCACGTTATATTTTGAAATTATTTATAACCGTCCGTGGTTTTAAGAGAATAACAACGGACGGTACACACAAAACGTATAAGTTTATTCACCTACACAGAACTTTTTTTTTAATATACTCGTGTATATAAAACAATTTAACAAGCGTATAAAACTTCGAGTACCTCATATTTATTAATACATGGTAGGAGATTATTTATAAAATCTCAATGAATTGAATTAACAAGAAAAAAATGTAAATAAAAAATAAAAATAAATACGTATTTTTAATACACGATTATATTATTTAGAAATAATAACATTAAATTATCATCGTGTTTATATTCATGAGTACATAATCTTAGCTACAAAGAATAGTTACTTGCTCTTAAAAAATAAAAATATTCACACTATCAAACCAAACAAAAGAACTGATTTTGTTTGGAAGTATTGTGATGAAAACAATACAAGAGTTCAACTTACCGATAAAGGCCTTATCACGCTACAATTGCCATTTTTAATAAATTATTGAACCGGTTGTAAAAACTATCATCTCTCCAATCTATTTAAAACAAAATTAAAAAATTTTCTTTTACAAAAAAAAATTATAAATAAAACTATGTCGTTGAATTTTTAAATAATATTAATTTTAAAAAGTACGAACTTGAATTTTCTGCATTTCCAATCAATATGTATACAAAAATATACCGAAAACGTTTTCAATAATCCATTTTTAATAATGAGTTATTTTTTTGGTATTTTTTCTATTTAATATCTTCATATTTTTAATGGCTTACCTTAACGCTACTTCACGTAAAATGACGCTAATTAACATTACTTCATAACGCTTATATTTAAAGTAACATGGTTTAAATGGCAATTTTCTTGGGCGCTTGGAAGTATACCCTACCAAGAAAAGTAATGATTTCGGCAATTTGTAACATAAAAGATCCAGATACCTCCAAGTTAGTTTTATTAACAGCCTAATTTACGTTCAAAACAATTTAATTACCGACAACAAATAAAATAAAAAATAAACAAAAAATAATAGGAAATGATATTTACTTAATACGTTTAGAGTTTAATATTTAATTTTTCCAATAAGATGATACCGTTATTTTTTCCACGGCTGTATTAATATATTTGAATTACGCGGCTGGAATCTGTATCATAATGTGGGTCACTACGAAACAGATTTTGATTATGCAGGTGTATTCAAGAGATCAAAAGCCTACTCTTTTCTATCCCTGACCGGTCAGAAGCTGGTATTGTTTAATGTATCAGCTGTTTTTTAGTTTGATTTTAATGCGATTTATAGTTAGCAAGTAGGCCAGGCTCTGTGGCGCTCTGAATTGTCTCGGCCTTTCATCCGGAGGTCTGCGGGTGAATTCCGGTAAGGCATGGCATTTTCATACGCTACAAAAAATGTAATTCATCTGATCTTCTGAAGTAATACCTAACGGTGGGCCCGGATATAACAAAAAAATGAAAAAAGTAGTTAGCAAGCAGAAGCTAATTTGAAAGTACACCGATAGGTAACTAAGTTTCTATTTTACACTGTTTATCCTTTTTTTAATTAGTATGACGGATTCTGAGGAAGAAATGTCTTCACATCGATCAATATTATAGAAAATTCTGAACTTATGACTAATAATCTATCGCCACAGAAGCACTGAAATATAGAAATACTGGAATGGGCACTGCCTATGTCCAACGAAAAAGCAGATAGATGATAGATTTAGAGGTATAGTTTTCATTGTCGTACAGTGCAGCGCATGCGCATTGTACCTAACGTACCGTCCCTTCAGAAAGTGATTCCAAAAAACTTAATTGTAGTTAATATTAAGTGATAAAATCTCATAATTCTATTTAATTAATAGAAAAATTTCAATGCTTATGAATATTAAATAAATGTTGAGTTAATCATTGTATCATATAAATGTTTTTATAAAAACTTTCTACAATAACTTGAATTATGAAAGATAACTTGTGATTTGTGATGAGAGAGATCGTCACAAACTTTTTGAAGGGACTGTAGACAAAGAGAGGTATACCTCTAAATCAGCTATCTTTGTTGGCACGGATTCCTAACGCTATTGCCCATTCCAGTATTTCTATATTTCAGTGCACAGAAGTATATTGTTTAATGCATTTTTTGAAAAATTAAAAAAAATATATTCCGTAAACAATGTATTCTGTCACTGATTTTAATCAATAGTCCCAATATTTTTTCAGCCGTAGAAAAATGTGGTATGTAGCTCTATAATGGCAATTAATGCTCTCTTGCGAAGTTTCCGATGCTCATCAAGTGTCTTAATTTACTTTGCCCTCGTGCATTAATGGTTATCATTGTAGGCTCGTTGCGTTATGTACTATTTACGGTCATACCAAGTTTAAAAAAATGTGGTTCGTAATATATTTTCAAAATTTAAGTTACACCATTTACATCCGACTGTCACTATTTTACATAGAGAATATAAATTTAGTGTTCTTACATTATGTAGTTTACTGGAATTTGGTCGCTTTAGACAAAATAAACAACATGGATCGAACAATGCGGTCACGTATTAAACGGTTAGGTAACGAAAAACATATCTGGCATATTTATTGTACAATCATTTTGAAAGAATATACATACATTGATTGTTCTTTAATAATTGGTAATTAGCAAAATGAAAACAAAATCCAAAAGATAAGGGAAAACATAAGGGTTTGTTTTGTTTTATTCAACTGTTGAAATATTAGTTAATTATAGAAACGCCATAAAAAATAAAAATTCTCTAAAATGTGGGGCCCAGTACGAAAGTGCTCCACATCTTAGAAAAACTTTACCTCAAATTTATACCTTTTTAAAAGAAGAGATTACTTTAAGAAAGAAAATATGTAGTTTTTTTTAAATAAAGAAAAGCATCAGCATTTTTAATAATCAGTCCATATTTTGACAATACAAATGAAGACATATACTTTAAAAAATTGTAGATTATTAGAAATCTGATAAAATGCCACAGTTACTTATCTTTTTCTTTAGAAAATTCAAGCTGTCATATGAAAAGTTTTAAAAACCCTCTATAAATTAGTAATTTTTTATGGATTATTCACATAAGGAAGTTCTGTATGAGAATATGATGTAAATAAAAGTTGAAGCATGAGAAAGATACTAAGTTTAACAAGAATTCAAATTTATAACATTTTCGAATGAAAGACAAAGATGCCGATACTTTACAACAGGATCGTAAAATTATTTCTTCAAACATCATCAATGTACAAATTTTGATACTTTGGTGTTTTTGGTGTTTTTTAAATGCTATTTTTTATCCTTAATATTATTTATATTATAGTGAAATATTTTTTTAGAATATAAGTTACTTGTTTAACGTTCTTAATTATCCAACGTTGATTTTAGAATAAAATGGGTTTGTTGTATTTTTATTTCCAGTCGTATTAAGCAGCAAAGTAATGCTGTTCGAGGTTTTTTTTTTACAGAATCGGTAATATAGTTTACCGTAAAATAACAGTTTTATTTTTCATCATAAAAAGAAGAAAAAATGAAATAAATGTTTTAATTTTAATGGTATGGATTTTAATGAACAGTTAACATTAGAGAACTACACTTAACTCTTAAAATTTGTCAGTAATTGCAGAAAATGATAAGTTTTTTCTGTATTTATTCAAGCCAGGAAAGAAGTACTTCGGAAAACGTTGCAGTCAGTCGGTTTTTTATCCTTATGTGGTTTTTTACAAGTTATCAATGTCAGATTTCATCCTAGCTGGAAGAAAAACTAATTGTAATTGTACTATTTTGAACGAACATAATACATTCTATGATTTTTATGTACATAAAATGAAGGTCAAATCCTGTATAGCATTAACAAATGATACGCTGACTCAGAAAACGTAATAATAGTTTTTCTTTCAAGTAATGATTAGTGGAATACAATTTAAAAATGATCGAACTAAAATTATCAATAAAAAAATAAATAAATAAAACACCAAAGGAAATAGATGATTCATCCGTAATAAAAAAAAGAAGAAAATTACATTTGAATTAGTAATTAATAATGTTTAATTATTACTACACAAAAGTTACTTTGTATAAAGTATTACTACGTAATAAAAAGATAGATGTTTTATATATAAACAATTTTTATTTTTGAATCCTTTTCGTTCACAATTAAGTGAAACCAAGGATATTGGAATTAATTATTTTCATAGATCTTAATACAATAGAATAGGAAATAGATTTTTGTTTTATTAATATAATTATTTTGCACTGCATCCCAATATTATGAATTAAAAAATGATTGGTAAAAACGTCTTTGTAGAAGAGATATAAATTTTATTTAACTTTATTCTTTTATTATTTCTGAGAAATGATGTTAAATCAGAAAAAATAAAAATCGAGATAAAACCTAAAATATTAATTTTTATCTGCTTTTGATCGAATCAGAACTTTATAATTATTAATTAATGATAAAGGAAAAATAAATGTTCTCGTTTTGCTATCTGAAGAAATTTAAAGAACATTAAGAAGTAAGTTAAAACTAATATATTGATTTTTGTTTGTGAAAGTCCATTGATTGCTTTTTGAAAAAAAAGGTTTTTTTTAGACTAATTTGAGTAATTTTTGCTAATAGTCCATAATTTACATTTCCTGAAAAACAAATTAGAAATTATAATACAATTGTTGGTAAATACCGTTAACGTAATAAGTATTTTCAAGAAAGTATTACTACGTGATAAAAAATAGGTGTTTTATATTTATACATTTATTTTATATTTGAATACATTTCGCTGACAATTAAGCGAATAAAAACTATACTAATTAGGATTAACTATTTTTTTATAATTTTTAGGATGTAAAACATTTTTTTTTGTTCAACAAGCAGTATTTACAATCGGGTCCTTTAAGTGGAAACATAAGTACGTCGCTTGACAAGAATCATATGATAAGGGGTTCTTAAGGAACTCCCATAACAGGTAAATCATAATAACAGTTATCAGTAATCTTAAAGTCCATTAGAAAAAAATATTTCTGCCTAACACTTCATAGCCCACAAAAACAAAACATTAATAAATAAAAAAAATAAGAATAATATCACTAAATTTGTCGTTGTCATTTATCAAACTGTCATGAGTAGCCCGTAAGTCAAGCACATGGAGATGTTTCAACCTTCGAACATCCCTGCTGTTATCAAGCAGATTGATTGTTAAATGGTTGACGTGATTTTTCAAGCCGTTGCTGGTACTTAACACTGCGCTGTCTTATAACGTCACGAACTGTCGGAAAGGATGTAAAACTAAACGAGTGTATCTGGTTATTTATCGAAGTAAGCAAAAAATTCTCAAAGAAAGTTATCTTTGAATTTTTAACTAACTACATATTTTATTGGTCTAAACCATCCGGAATACATTTAGTCAAAACATAAATTAATTATCCCAGGAACACCCATTTGAATGGATTATTTGTCAATGTATTAATTATTTATTTTCATAAATGAATTTAAAAAATATTTTTGAAAAAGAAACATAACTCTACTAATTTTACTGGGGTTTTATTCTATTTATGATGCGGAGGGGTAATTATTTGGTCGAGTTTGAGACTAAAATAAAAAAAAGACATTTAAAAGAATTCATAGGCTAAGAAAAATTCTAACTATAAATTATATTTTTAATTTTACGTTTTAAGTATGGAAGATTATAAGTTTAAGTTGAAAGTAATTCTTTCAAATAACAACGTTTCAAGTCAATTTTAGGAAACATTTAATAGGATAAAAGTTTGATTTTTAATTTTAATTATCAACGACTGCAAAAACTTCTATACAATCCTGATACGATAAAAAAGCAATAAAAAAAAATGAATCTCTCCCAATAATAGATATTATTTTTGTAAAAAAATGTTAAAAGAGCTCTGTTTTAAGTTCATTGACTGTTTAATCATTGACTAGTTTCACAGTCAATGATTATGTCGCTAATTTTTTCGTTATTAGTTCGATACCAATCAAATAGGAGTAATTTATTGAGTGAAATCGTACGTAATACTGAATTATGTGGGAAATATGGTACCGAAAATTATTTTTTTGAGACCCCCTCGGTACTTGATTTTCCTTAACGTTTACGATAATCGAATATACATTAAAAAATAACTGTAATATAATGTAAACGTAATAAATTTTTATTATATTGTATTAAAAAATAAATAAATAATTTTCGTTAAAATCGAGTTCTATTGGGATTAAATATACCACCTATATACCCCCTTAATTTTTGTTTTATTTTGTTTTTTACAGTTACTGAAATTATTAAATCATTTAAGTTTTTAATTTAATAATAATTTTTAATATAATTATTTTTGAAACTGAAAACAATAAGATAAAGGTAGATTGAGTTCCAAAGTACTCCTTAATTTAATAAATAAATAAATTTAAGTCGGGTGTTCCTCAGGATCGATTGTAGGGCTTGTTTTATTTCCTGCCTTCATAGCGGACGTACCGACTACGGACAGTGTCACTGTTACTTATTTTGCCGATGAAACGGCAATCTTGGTTTTCCTGGCTATCCAGGCTGTCGATATTGCCCCAACTCAAGTAGACTACAATCTGAATACCAAATCAAGTAGACTTCAAGTAGACTACAATCTGAATACCAAATCAATGGAAGTCAAGATGGGAAATTAGGATTAGTCAAGCCTAATTGTCACGTGCAATGTGACATTTGCAATGAGGAGAGGAGACTGCCCGCGGATCAATCTCGATGGCGTTCTCAAACCACATGTTCAAAGTATACGGTGTTATGGTCTTCATTTTGATCGTCGTCTGACATGGAAGGTCCTTGTAAGAGAAAAGAACTGGATATTAAGTTTAAGGAAATATATTGGTTGCTGAGCAAGAGATCACAAGATTCACTATTCAACAAAAAAACTATTGTACGCAATTCTGAAACCGATTTGGACTTATATGATTCAACTTTGGGGTACAGCAAGCAGCGGTAACATCGAGATTTTTCAACGATTCCAAAACAAACAGCTCAGGAGTATTACAGGCGCCATGGTTCGTAAGAAATAGTGAAATCCATGAATATTTGGGTTGTCCGTATGTTTGAGAAGAAATACAGCGGTTCGGTACAAAATATAAATCACAGCTAAACAACCTCGTGAACTACTTTGGTATTAACATTCTAGACAATAGTGAAATCGTTAGAAGACTAAAACGACTCCACGTGTTGTACCTTGGTAATTTGTGGTGGAACTGCATCAACTTAGTGTTACACATCATATTTATATTTCACTTCGTTCAGCTTTTCTCTTGTTTATGAATTCTTTGACCTAACTTTATACGCGTACTTATATTAAATGTTCTGTGTAGGAATACTAGTATGTAAGTTTGTAGGACCTTCGATGGAAGTCTCTCTGCATATGATTTTATGTGATCCCAAATACTTACGTTTTCTGTAATAGTATAACCGATCACAAATTTTTATTTGAGGTAAAAAATAATATATGTATCTATTTTTATAAATTATATGTACTTTTTTTGTGTTTTTTGTTTTGCTTTCTTTAAATAAGTAGTCAGCAGACTGGTTTACTGCTATTCCTCATTCCGTTTTTTTTGCGATCCTTATAACCTTACCAAGTTTACTAAATTCTAAACTCTAATTACCTGTTTTACATATTAATTTACCTTTGCCTTGCACTACATTATTCACCTTCTCCAACATCCATAACCGCATCAACTCATTTCGTTGTCCACCGACTAAGTTTGTCTCTTTATTTATTTCACTAAAACAGAAACGAAATACATAAATTTATAAAAAAGTACTTCATATCAATGATTTTTTTCTTAAGGATTTAAAGAAAATAAATTTTAACATTTTAAGTTTAAATGTTAAAACAAAAATGGTTATGCAAAAAGTAGGCACGACATATTTTAGGAGAAAAAACTGATACCCATTAAATATACTGTAGAATTAGAAAACCTCAGTTGTACAAATTTTACCAATGTTCTACATAAAAGGTTTTTCAAGACTTTTTCCAATAAATTTCATTAAAATGAAACTTTTTAAAAACTGATGGATGATTGTAACGCTTACTAAATTTTACCTTAATAAAAAAAAAATTTTGCAATCGTTAATTTATTAATATTTTAAGATGAACCGTAGCATTAATACTTTCCAATTGAACAAAGAGCTTATGATTTGTAGCTGTGAAAAATAAACCATTTATCATACACTGTTTTTTGAAATGTTCACTTATAAAACCCGTATATTTTCTTAGATGATATAATCGTGTTGCACCTGAAAACTATGTATTATATTTTTTATTAAAATTATGAAATTCCTACGGTTAATAAAAACACTGAAATATAGATGAATTTCATTTGAAAGTAAAAAGATTACTCTTAATATTATTGCAAAAATGAAGCAATTTTAAGAATAAATTTTAATCGCCAAAAAAACAGAAATTTGAATCACAAAATCATCTTGATTTCAATTAATCTTTTCTCAGAAATACTTTCTACGGTTGTAATACGTCAATATAGAGTTTAGCACAATTTGGTTGCTGATTTTTTTCCCTTCAAATGCGGGAGATATAGCGCTAAAAACCTAACCGGATCAGTTATAATAAAGTTATTATAAAACCTTCTTCCGGTTTTTATCTTCTTGGGTGCTAATTAAAGACATGTTGGCTAAGTAGTGTATTTTAATGGAAGCTGTCATTACCAGATTGGTCGTGAAGAGATTTTGCTTTGTTGTTTGTTTTTGTGGGACAACGTTTAACTCGTGGATTTTCCATGTAATTTGATGATGCCTACGGATAACTATCGTGTAATAGTTGATATATAAATATATACTTATTGATTGTGATGTGTTCGGTTTTTCGTTAAGATTTCAATTAGTCAATAGATTCGGCGAAATTTTTGGATGATCATACATCCTAAATTAACAAGCGGTTAAAATTTGTGAAATCTGTCCGAGTTATGGCTGCAATTTAATGTTTTTTATCAACGACTGATTAGTAAATAGAATAAACTTACTATATCTTATAAGCACATACGATTTAATTTGTTGTTTCTATTTTTTTTTTTTGTCTTCAGTCATTTGACTGGTTTGATGCAACTCTCCAAGATTCCCTATCTAGTGCTAGTCGTTTCATTTCAGTATACCCTCTACATCCTACATCCCTAACAATTTGTTTTACATATTCCAAACGTGGCCTGCCTACACAATTTTTCCCTTCTACCTGTCCTTCCAAAATTAAAGCGACTATTCCAGGATGCCTTAGTATGTGGCCTATAAGTCTGTCTCTTCTTTTAACTATATTTTTCCAAATGCTTCTTTCTTCATCTATTTGCCGCAATACCTCCTCATTTGTCACTTTATCCACCCATCTGATTTTTAACATTCTCCTATAGCACCACATTTCAAAAGCTTCTAATCTTTTCTTCTCAGATACTCCGATCGTCCAAGTTTCACTTCCATATAAAGCGACACTCCAAACATACACTTTCAAAAATCTTTTCCTGACATTTAAATTAATTTTTGATGTAAACAACTTATATTTCTTACTGAAGGCTCGTTTAGCTTGTGCCATTCGGCATTATATATCGCTCCTGCTTCGTCCATCTTTAGTAATTCTACTTCCCAAATAACAAAATTCTTCTACCTCCATAATCTTTTCTCCTCCTATTTTCACATTCAGTGGTCCATCTTTGTTATTTCTACTACATTTCATTACTTTTGTTTTGTTCTTGTTTATTTTCATGCGATAGTTCTTGCGTAGGACTTCATCTATGCCGTTCATTGTTTCTTCTAAATCCTTTTTATTCTCGGCTAGAATTACTATATCATCAGCAAATCGTAGCATCTTTATCTTTTCACCTTGTACTGTTACTCCGAATCTAAATTGTTCTTTAACATCATTAACTGCTAGTTCCATGTAAAGATTAAAAAGTAACGGAGATAGAGAACATCCTTGTCGGACTCCCTTTCTTATTATGGCTTCTTTCTTATGTTCTTCAATTGCTACTGTTGCTGTTTGGTTCCTGTACATGTTAGCAATTGTTCTTCTATCTCTGTATTTGAACCCTAATTTTTTTAAAATGCTGAACATTTTATTCCAGTCTACGTTATCGAATGCCTTTTCTAGGTCTATAAACGCCAAGTATGTTGGTTTGTTTTTCTTTAATCTTCCTTCTACTATTAATCTGAGGCCTAAAATTGCTTCTTTTGTCCCTATACTTTTCCTGAAACCAAATTGGTCTTCTCCTAACACTTTCTCCACTCTCCTCTCAATTCTTCTGTATAGAATTCTAGTTAAGATGTTGTTTCTATATATGAGAATATTTAGGTGTGTTTATATACGTATATATTACATCATAGAAGTGTATGTACATACACGTTTATTAGTTTTGAATTTACATTTTTATTATTTTTTTTTAATTAATGGACTATACCTATAGTTCATTTTGTTTTGCTGGAGTTACTTTTCAAACTAGAATCCTTTTCTTCATCTTGCATAATATTTTAAAAATTTAACATGCTTTACATTACCATTTACTATATTAATTTTTTTCTTCTAAAAATCTGCTTGAAAATAAAACTCATCTGTAGTACGAAATTTTGTTCGTTGAAATATTTATTTTTATTTGCTTGTTCGCCTCTACAATAAAAAAATAAAGATAAATAAATTTCTGGAATGATGTACGAATACGAACCACTCAACCTATTCTTTCACTTTATTTAGAGCTAAAAAATAATTATATTATTTATAACCACAATGTAGGGAATTATTCAGTTTGGCGTTTTATTTTGTTGTATTATATGCCATCTTTGTAAATATAAATACTAATATTTTATAAAACAATGAACAGTTCTAGAACACAAAAAATAGCTTGGTTAAAGAAATTTAGACAATGACCTGGTTAGTGTAATATAACAATTTTTCATATTTTTTTATTTAATGAAATGTAAAATATTAATGCCAATAAATATATTTCTCATAAAATTTAAATATAATCGAATTGATTAATTATTAATAAATAATGTTGACAATAGCCTTAAGTAGTTTGTTTCTAGCTTTCGTATATTGGAATAGAAAACTAGATTACTGTCGTTTTCAGAAGTATATAGCTTATACCAAAGTTTTGAGGATAAATCTCTAGAGAATGAGACGCCGTTCAAGTAGATAGCATTATTAGCTATAGTATAATAATGTAAAGACCTTAACTATATCCCAGATGATTGCATTGTGCACGTGATTCTGTTTATTCCATCTAACCGTGAAAACCGTATCTTTTGCTTAAAATATTATAAAATAAAAATTTAAATAGACCTCAAAATGTAATTTACTCGTTCAGTTAAAATAAATTCGAGTTTTTAATTAAAACTACTAGAAAATATGTGATTCATATTTCACTAATCTCTGATTTCGGAAAGGTTACTTCAACAAGAAATATCTATTTAAAAATACTCTAAAATTTTATTTCATTAAAAATCGCAAATACAGAAAACCAAAATTTTAAACATGTATATATATATATATATATATATATATATAATTTTTATGTTGTTCTGCTAACATCATTCGGCAATATATGGGTGTACATTTTTTTTAAAACGATAGAAAACTTTATCTTTGTAACCGAAAAATTTTCTTTCCAAACTAATCGAAAAATCTTTTTAACCAAATTTGATATATATTTTAAATGTGCAATACCTTCAGGTTTTTTTTTTGTAAATATAATAATGATAACAAAGAGATCTCTAGGGCAAATGGTCTTTTCCATATATTGAAAATAATAATGTAATTAAAAAATATATCACTTTAGTACATAAAAATTGTCTTAATTTTTTGTCAGTTTTTTCTATTCTTCGTATTAAAAATATATATATATATATACATAAGGCATTTTTAACGCATATATATAAGGCTTTTTTTTTAACAGTAATATATAAAGAAAAACTACATCTTATATGGAGGTCTAAAAAATTTTCAGTTGTAGATGAAAAACACTAAGTAAAGAAATAATAATTATTTTTTCTTTGAAAAAAAGTTTTTCAAAGATTTTTATCCATTGGTTGAAACCTTTTGTGGCATTTTCTTTTTTTTATTTATACTTTTATATGAAGATATTTACTACCGATAAATTTTTGCACTCTTTTTGTTTTTATTCATTTTTTTAAAATTTACATTAATATTTTCTCAAAATTATAAAAATTTGGTAACTTTCCTTTTTATTCCACTTACGTTAAGGCCTGTTAGATATTCTGCGAGTTATTTAGGCAGCAATACAACTGAAGTATAAGGAGATGTTAACAAAAACTTTTAACCTGTATATAAGTTGAATAAAGGTAATTATGAACGTTACAAAATTACACATTTGGTAGAATATAATAACGCAACGGAAGACGGCACACACAAAAAAAAAAAAGGTTATTTTGAGAACTATTTAAAATGGTCGTGTGGGAATAAAATATAAAAGGTTGTTTTAGATTTTACGTTTGTTACCCTTCTTTTATTCAAGTAAGCGAGAAGAAAAAAAATACCGACCGGTAATGTTTGCCTACAGTAAAAGGGAAGCATCGCTAATCAGTTTCTTGGATTGTTATTGACAGAAAGTTAACGTCATGTCACTTATAAGAAATATAATTTTTCACTTGTCTATTCAGTTGTATACTACAACAGATGAAGAAGATCCGACCAAAAACGGGGCTCAGCTTCTGTTCAGTAACGTAGCAACATAGTATACAGAGTTTATGATCAATGCCAGCCAGCTAGAGCAGAATACAAGGGGGGAAGCTCTGTTCGTATCTTCGTATAAAAAAGCAATATTTGTCATTGTCCAAAGAGAAAGGAGAAGGGCTGAGAAATGGGAAGATGCATCAAAACGTGTTTCCTCTACTACACCGCAGTTTCCATCCCCTATCAGAGGGGTGAAACATCCATCTTGCGCCCCATGAATCATCCCCATTCTCCTCATCGCCCTCAAAAACCTCACCCCACACACCCACCCTTCACTCATCCGCCATCATTTTTTTTTTGCTTCTCCACTCTTTATCTCTTCTCGACTCTCTCGCTCGCTCACCCTTAACTCCCTGTCGGGTTTCTCTCTCTCTCTTCCTTTATACCGTAGCCTACAAGAAACGTATCTTATCTTCTAACCTCCTATAGTCTGCAGGATTATTTCCTCTAGCGGTAAACAACACAGAAATACACTCTTGTTGTTTACTTAGCGAGTTACAATTTCTATTATATATTTTTTTCTCTTATTCCTTTATTTTTACGTCTACCTACGCCTTCTATCTTCTTAAATTTATATTTTTATACAATCCCACCAGGTAATATTACAGAATAATGAATAAAATACGGTTTATTCCTTATTGTATAGCCTATAGCCTACATAGATAGAATCAGTTATAATGATGCAGACGGGATATATCTGTATTACTGTAATCGGTTGGTTGCTAAAAATTACATGGATTTTTTTAGGCGTTGAAAGTAATCATTTTGAAGACTAATGGATACTTTGTTACATTAAGATAAGCGAAAAAATGAATAAAACCTAACGCAGAATAAGTATATAACTAATATTTTTCATAAATTGAAACCTAACAAAGTTTTTGCGATTACAGTAATGAGATTACTGAAATTGTAATTTTCGATGCCTAATGTGTACTGAACTTTTTTTATTTTACAGTAAATATAGATCAGATTGGAGGGAGACAGGAATGTGATCTGTTTTTATTGCACCTAAAATTTTGAACTATCCGAATGAAAACGAATGAACTAAGCGAACTATCCGAATGAACTATGCGAATTGACTACCCGAAGGACAAAATATTAAGATTCACTGACGATCTTTTTCAGAAATCAAATAATAATGTAGAAGTAATATTAATTGCAACAGATTTATTTTCAGGGAGAAATTTATTTTTTGAAAGCAAGATTAAAATAAAAAATAATAGAATATCGTAGAAAGAATGTCAATGAAAAATTAAATAATTAGAAAAAAATAACTTACAACAGAAATGGGAGAAGTTTGTTATTTTGGTAGAAGTAATGAGGATATCAAAAGCAGGCAAGAAAAGAGAGCTTTAATGAAAAAAGACGTCTGCTAGCACCAAATATTGATTTAACTATTACTCAGAGATTTTTGAAAACATTTTTGTGAAGTGTAGCGCAGTATGGTAGGGAAATATGCAATAGAACAAAAGCAATGTAATAATATAAAGGGATGTATATTTCTTGGCCGTATAATAAGCGATTCAGGATTGTTTAATTTAATGATAGAAGGTAAAACTCTATGAAAATAATAATTAATAATCATTAAACAAGCAACTAAGATAGTAAATTTGTTGAGGTTACAAAATCAGCATTTAACCGAAAGGAATGAAAAATATTATTAACCTATTAACTGATAACCTCATTCAAAAAATACATCTGTACTAATTAGGATGAATAAATCGTTACACCGTTAACGTGTTACGTCATGAATATAGGATTATTTCGAAGATAACAGTCAATATCGTCTTGTTATCACTGTTATATATGAGCTATATTATTTTAAAATGAACTTACGGAGCTTCCCTAACGGGTACCATTCAACTTATATTAGATAAAAAGAATAAAGTAATACATGTAATCTTTAACTATAAAACTACAGTTTTTTTTATACAGATTCTCGTATATAACCATAAATACTTGTAGCATCCCTGGCCCGGCTTTCGTCCGCGCTGTGTGGTTACTTGCGTTTCCCGTCGCAGTAAAATTTATGTTTTATTTCATGTTTTTTACTCAATTAACTGAGGCAGATGCAGCCAGTCGCGTCACACAAACATACAGTAACAGTGACAGTAGTTGTTTTGGTTGAGCCGCCGCGGCGTACAGCGTTGGACCCCTTAAAGAATAGATTAAAAAAAAACTGAGTGGTTTTTATATATTTATATGAAGAGT